>NW_005842010.1:369532-379074 GCF_000455745.1 Alligator sinensis
AGTACTTTCAGTGTCAGGGCTGCCTAAAGGAGAGGGGAAGGGAAGGTGCTGGTAGAAAGATTTGGCTTGGTGAATTTCTTTAATTGCCAGAGGTGGTATAGTAGGAGTTTTACTCTGTCCAAACTTGGGTTTTCCAAAGCTAGAATGGTCTCAGATCTCTCCCATTTATTCAACCATGACATTTTGGAATGAGAGGTATGAGAGAATTTTTTCCCATTTCAGACATTCATTATTTCAGTAAGCAGAACATGTTGTCCATGGCACTTTCTGAATTAATTCTTGTGATGTTATATGCAGAAAAAGTTATTTCTAGGCATGCAAAGCTGGTAGTTAAATGGCCTGTTGACCTGTATAGAAAATTATTATATTCATGTGCAAAATTGATTTTAATTGTTCCTTCTAATGAACAAAATTGCACATGCAATACAGGACAGCCTCAGACCACTGAAAATTGGGTAGAGAATGTATTTAATCACTCGAAGCTCATAATCTCACTTCCTTCTGTGCTGGCAAATGGAATGATGTTTGAGCCAGAAGTACAATCCTTAACATTTATTGTAAAACAGCCACATGATTTCAGAAACCATGACCAATTACTTAAGTATCAGTAATTGAATGTTAGGTAACTTATCTCATGTAATCAAGTCATTCTTATGGCCAGAAGATACTGGATCCAAAATATACTCCTTCTTAACATGGCATTCTCAATCACTTTGTTAGTCTGTCAGTACTTTTAAATTTTGTAAAGCTCTTGGGTAACCATTTCTGTGGAGTCCTACTTGTAAAAATATGGCTGTTCCAATTTGTTAGGAAGGGTCAGTGAATTATAAAATACTCGTATAACTCTACTTGGGCCTGTCTCTAGTGACACATTTACACTGAATGAAAAATCACCAGCCTATGCTATGAATACAAAATGAGAAAAGAATGAACTTCAGTTTTTGAGTTGTCACTGATCGTTAAGACAGTTTGTTCATTTCCTGCAGCTATTTAGAGAGGTCCATGAATGCTGTGAAAACACTGCATTGATTTTTAGATAAACTGTATGTGTTATATGTATTTCCATTACGTCAATGGAGCTACTTAGATCCACTTAAAACTATCTTCCTCAAAAACTTTAATAATTGATTGCAAGGTTGCTAAGTTGAAGGGTATCTATTGCAAGGGATTTGTAGAATTCATTTCTGCCTTACTTCACTTAGTTTTCCATATGATTTTGAAGTTGACTGCCCAGGATGCTCTTTCATACAATGCTCATTTCAAATGTTGCAATTAAAATGTGCTCACATTTCAGTTAAATTACCAGGCAAGGGCATTAAGCATTGTAGGAAAAGATGGGAACAAAACTCTTTTACCTTCTAGGTCCTACAAAGAAGGCAAGAGGATGCAAGGATACTTAACCTATCTAGCCCTTTTTGGCCCTTTGTAGGGGCTGGGTGATATCATAATCCTTGTAAATGTAAATGAGGTGGAGTGACCCTTATATCCTGCTTCTGAAGGGAGCAGGGATTTTAATCTAGTCATAAATCTGTACGTTTAATGTTGCTTATTAGAGCTGGCTCCTGGTTCCAGAGCTCTTTTTATAACTTGCCTCAGAAAGAGGAGTGCTACAGCCCCACACTTTTCTCAGCATGAATTTCCAGAGGCATTAGAATTGTATCAAACACTGATTCTTACTGTCAATTGCTGGTTTATGGGGTAAGGTCTGCAGACAAGCCCTTAAGGTTCAAATGTCAACAAGTATCCGATTATAGTACAAGCAGAAATATTCTTTTGTACGGTAATATCTATTCTTGTGAAGTGCTGACCTCTCAGCTCTCGGTGGTTCTAACCAGGAGTGTAGAGTAACAATCATCTTAGCTTGAAAAGTAAATCCAAACTGAAATTTTTTTTTAATGGAGTTCCTGTAAAGCAGCGGGCGCCAACCTTTTTGACAGATGTGCCTGTTCCTCCATGAGTGCCGCTCTGATTCTTTTCCCTACCCGATCTGCCACTCTGCGTTCTGATTCCTGCACTGTAGTCCCTGCTTAATCTACCTTGTGCTCCCTATCCTATATACCAGGGGTTGTCAACCGGGATTACGTGTACCCCTGGGAGTACTTTGAAAGGTCCCGGGGAGTATGTGGGGGTGGGTAGGGATGGAGCACCACCACCCCATGCCACTGCCTCACAGGAGCAGGGCTGGTGTGGGGCGAGAGTAGGGTCATACAGATGCGCTGCTGCCACTTACTGCTTGCCATAGCCCCCCACTCCACATCCGGCCACTTGCTATCCCCCCCCACCCCCCGCCTCCATGCTCTGCATCTGGTCACTTGCTACCCATGCCCCCTGGGGTACACTTGTTAAAAAGGGGGCTGCCAGTGGTACACTTATTAAAAAAAGGTTGGAAACCCCTGCTATATGCCACTGTCCTGCTTGTCCCATCCATGGGTTGCCATGTGCCACAAATGGGCTGCCTGTGTGGTGTATGGCATGAGTGCTACAAGTTGGCCACCCTTGCTGTAAAAAATCTTTATACTTGATCTGTTTCAAGTGTTCTTGTAAGTATCCCAGCTATGAGTTGCAGATATTGTCTGTGTTACAAGCGAGTATTTATGACTTTTGCAGATACTCATTCTGACTCTGTTTGTGTGTGCGCCCCTACTACATCATTCAAAGAGAACTGTAACTGGGACATAGAATGGTATCCACCCACCTTTGTTACAATTGTCTTTTAACTCAATCCCCCTCACTCAGTGAAACAAAAAAGTTTTCTTTTAAAAAAAGTTGATATGGAGAGTGCACCATGCCCTGCAGCAGTCTCTCTCTTTGAGGTTCAATTGAGTTCAAAGAAATGCTTGCAAAAATATTGAGTAAATTCCCCAAATCAGCATGGGGCCTTGCATGATGCCAGTTTTGGGACTTGCACTTCAAAATGGCATCTCTTGAGAAGAAAATAAAACAGCTGGCAGACACAAGCTTAATGCTGGAAGTAAGTGTTTTGCAAATAATGGCATCCACAGAATTAGTAGCAGTTCTGCTCTCCTATTATATCACTGGATAGCAGAAACATCAGCTATGCTTCTCATCTGGGAACAGAGGCTAAGGCTTGTGTTGCTGAATTCTCCTGAGTGAGCACGTCTACACAAGATGCTTACTGTGCAGTAGCATGCTGGTCAAAAACTGTGCTAATGCGCTACTGTGCAGTGTTATTAGGCTATTGCTCAGTAAGTGTCTCAAAAATAGTATGCTGGTGCTACTGCACAGTAACTGGAGTTGCTTTGTATTTAGTTAGTACTTTAGTAAACAAGTACTGTGCATTAATGAATGTGTGGATATGCCCAATGAGTTATACTCTAGCATTAACTTATTTGTGCCCTACTATCTATTTCATCAAACTATGGAGCAAACAACCAAAGGGAGAGAGACAGGGAACCAAGGCTAGTGTCCCCATGGAGCATGGTACAGGAAAACAGCCAAATTCAGCTCTGGTACAACTCCACTGAAGTCAGTGGCATTATATTGACTGAAGCTAGGCTAATGATGTCAGTGTGGTAAAACAGCAAAGAATATGGCTTTAACAGGCAATTAAGTATTTAACTACATGTACAAATGGCCAGAAAGATTATTCTAACAGCACCTTATGAACCTAATGCAGATGGAAACTGTAGCAAAACCCCCAGGTTTTTATTTTTTTTATTTATTTTCAAATGCATTCCCTCCCCTTCCCCAACTATTTCTGACTTTTTCTCTCCCTCCCTATCCCCTATAGATAAGTATAAGTAAGGATAGATGTAGGATAAGCTTTAACATTTTATTTTAAGTAGTAAGTTTTATTTTACTCTCCCCTCTTTGCAAATAAGTTCCCTGCTATTTTTTATATCAATACCCACTGTTTTATAAGTGATAATTATTATGTTTGTACTGCTTTTATATTGTGTGATTACTGTTTTAGGCCTATATATGTAAGTTAGCGTAAGTCATGTCAAGCCTCCATCTTGTATCCTCTGTCCAGGCATCCCCTGTGTTGCAACTGTATGATTCATGTACCCCTCCCATGTAAATTGGTTCCCAGATGAATGAGAGTGATTGGAAATGATTGAAATACAACGGTAGCAGGCCTCTACTGAATGGCCTGTAATGACCAGGCCATCACCTCACATTGATTCATCCACGAACCATGGACCTCACCCAGGAACAGAGACAAGAACCCAGCATTTGAAAGAAAAAAAGACCCTGCAGAACCAGCAACTCTACCATTGTACCCCACCATTACAGACACCTGGAAGCGCACATCCCTGCATGGAGCACACATGCTCAGTACACCAGGGGCTGACCCTTGCCTGGGCATGCCTCCTGTCACTAGGGTCACACGAGGTGTGCCCCTATAAAAAGGGGCAGTGAAGACAGACCCAGTGGGACGTCCTCTCCGTCTGGACCAGGACCATGCCACACCACCTATCCACCCAGAGGCCCTTCTGGCGACCCTGCCCCGCCTTGTTCTGGACAACATCTACTGGACAAGGACCCCTTTCCAGCCTGGATAGGTAGTTATCACTCCCCACCCCCTCTTCAACCAAGGACATGGACTCTGCTTCTCTTCCCTACCTGGACTCCAGCCTTTCCACTGAGTCTTTCTCCTGCTGCCATTGTGAGTGCTTGTGTGTGTGTGAACCAATAACTTCATGGGGCTGTGTAGTGTGTTGTCTATTTAATAAAACTGTTACTTAGACCCCTAGGTTGGGTTTGCTTTACTATGGTTTGGCCCTGCTCCAATCTCTGCTCCTTGCCCCTCTAACTTCTGTCTCATTTCTCCCTCTCCTGCTTCTGGCTCACTGCCACATCCAACACCTGTCCTGAGCTCCTCTCTGCCTCCAAACCCCCTGTTTCTTTGCCAGTGTCTTATCACCACTGCCTTTTTCTTTTCCACTGAGCAACCAGGTTTCTGCCTCAGCTTCTTTCTTGGCTGTCTCCTCCTTGCCACCACTTATCTGCCCTCCCCCCATATCTCAGCTGTCTGCCTCAGTTTCCAGCCCCAGGCTACCTTAAGTAAACCCAAGCCTCAGTTCCTCAGCTAGCTTCTCTGTAGTTCACCGGTTCTAATCATGGTTCTGGCAACTTACACTCCCTACACTTTAACTCTCTCTCTCACCTGAACTTTCCCCAAGTATCCCAGGTACCCCAAGCGCACACATACACACTGTATCATCCAAGTTAGGAACATACCTGTGTGTATGTGTAGGTGGGTTGTATGTGTGTGAACTGGTGAGTGTGTGTGTGTGTATAATATGTATATCATTGTCTGCATGATATACGAATTAGTGATCTGTGTCTAGCTTTTGGGGTGTATAGTGTATGTATTTGAATTGGTGATAGGTATGCATGTACCTAGGCTGGTTTGGATGTATATGTGCCTAAGCTGGTAGTGTGTGTGTGTATGCACCTAATTGATTTGTGTGTTTGTATATATGCAATTGTGTCACACTCTCCTGTCTAAGAGCACAATATTGAGATCCTTTGAGTTGGCCTGACCCCACAGGTCAACAAAACAAGTAAGAGAATCTGAGCCTCTCCTCAGAAAAAGGGTCTGGTTAGCCAGTACTATCAGTAGTTGGTCATAATATACTTTACTTTGCTTCTGAGAAGAAGCAAAATGTGGCTCCATATTTTTGATGCTCATCTGCTGTGGAGAGATGCAATCTACTCCTAACAGAATCTTGATTAACGAAAATTCTCTGCCAGTGTTGCAACTCAGTGGGTGCATTTACACATGCTTATTAAGCGACACAATAAACATTGCCACTTACTGCACTGGAGTTTATTGCTTCCGGGTGCCACATCTACATGTTACACCTGGGACTGCAGCACGTTGAGCTGGGTTGGAGCAGCCCCAACTGGCAACTGACCCAGGGGATCAGCCTGCAAGCCCAGGGCTGCTCCAATTCAGCTCAGAGTGCTGCAGAGCAGCTGGCTGGGGCACGAGGGTGTTCTAGTGTGAAGCTAATGGCCATGCAGCCCCCATACTGAATCACCCTTGTGCCTCAGCCAGCCATGTCAGTGTCTACACATGTGCTGCTGCTGCAGGGTAAAAAACTATGTAGCAAGATAGTACTTGTATTTTGAGGTTATGTACAAGCATTTATAAGTACTATCCTGGTGCAGAGTTAGTTTACTCC
Source organism: Alligator sinensis (assembly GCF_000455745.1). NCBI lineage: Eukaryota > Metazoa > Chordata > Crocodylia > Alligatoridae > Alligator > Alligator sinensis. Next base: position 375,688 of record NW_005842010.1, read on the forward strand.
ATCTTAATAGGGCTGTATGTGCAGACGTGAGGGTTTACTGTGGAGCTAATTAGTTTACTCTGCAGTACAGGTCTCATGTTGATATGCCCACTGTGGCTTTGTTTCATAGATTCATGGATTGTTAGGGGATGGAAGGGACCTTGCAAATTATCGGGTCCAGCCCCCCCCACCCCCACCTCTCTAAGCAGGAAGACAACTGGAGTTAAGTTGTAGCAAAATCCCCAGTTTTTGTTCTTTTTTTTTTTAAACTTAAAAATACATTCCCTCCCCTAAGCATTTCTGACTTTCTCTCTGCCCTCTCTATCCCTTATAAGTGATTACAAGTAGTACTAGGTAAGCTATGTTCTTGTATAGTATTATTGTAATAAGCCCCTTTTTATTTTTGTAAATAGTGTTGTGCTATGTTTGTATTGATTATAACTGTTTTATATTGTATTATATTTTATTCCTATCATTTGTGCATTGATTTTTATTGTTTCATATTAACATTGTATGATTTAGGTCTCCAATGTGGGTTGCCATGAGTGATGTCAAGTATCCATTTTGTGTGTCAGGTTCCCATCTTGTCCCCATGCCCTGTTGTGTAAGTATGTTGTAACCTAGACTCATACCTACCCCTCCTATGCAAATTGGTTCCTGAATGAATGGGGATGAATGAGGGTGCTTGAGAGACTATGGCAGTAGGTCTAAAATAGCTCACCTCTGAATGACCGAACCATCAACTCAATGACTCAACCATCACCCTGCATTAACCCTCCCTGGCTCAAGATTTGGAAGACAAAGACTGCTGCAGAAATCAGTCAACCCAACATTAAAGACACCTGAAACTACATGTCCTTACCTAGGAGTGCACATGCTCAGTACACCAGGGGCTGACTCTATCCTGGGCATGCCCCTCCCACTAGGTTCATAGGAGGTCTGCCCCTATAAAAGGGGGCAGTGAAGACAGACCCAGTAGGACACCCTCTCCATCTGGACCAGCACCATGTCACATCACCTATCCACCCAGAGGCCCTGCTGGTGACCCCACTTCTGGACAGCACCTTGCCGGAGAAGACCCTGACTGGCCATTGAGGATCAACTCACAGCCCAGGATAGGTAGCTATCACCCACCTTCCTTCCCCAAGCAAAGGACTTTGACTTTGTTTCTCTTCCCTACCTGAACTCCAACCCTTCCACTGAGTCTCTTTCTTCTGATACCATTGTGAGTGCATGCATGTGTGCGAGTGTAGGAACCAATAACTTTATGGGGCTGTGTAGTGTGTTGTTTGTTTAATAAACCTGTTATTTTGAAACCCCAAGTTGAGTTTTTGTCTGTTTCCTGACAGTTTCCTGCTTGCCACCACTTATCTGCCCTGCCTCCTGATCTCCCAGCCTTCTGCCTCTCTCTTTCCTGGCTGTCTCCTCCTTACCACTGGGCTTTTTCCCTTGTTTCCACCCAGGCCCCAGTGACCTCGAGTAACCCTGGGGCCACTTGATCTTAAGTAACCCCAAGCCTCAGGTCCTCAACCAGTTTCTCTAGTCTACTGGTTCTAATCCCGGTCCTGGCAACTTTCACTCTCTCACCTTAACCTTCCCCCTGGGTATCCTAAGTACCCCAAGCACGCACATACACACACCGGACCATCCAAGTTAGGAACTCACGTGTGTGTGTGATTGTGTGCGTGATATATGAATTAGTGATTTATGTATGTGTACTGAGTGTGTGGGTATTGACAACTGATTGTTGTCTAATTTTTGGTGTGTGTAGTGTGTACGTGCTTGAATTGGTGATATGTATGCACGTGCCTAGGATGGTAATCTTGGATTTGCATGTGCCTGAGTTGGTAGTGTGTGTGTATGCACCTAATTGATTTGTGTGTTTGTATATGTGCAATTGTGTCACACTCTCCCATCTAACAGTGCAATTTTGAGATCCTGAGAGTTGGCCTGACCCCACAGGGCAGCAAGGTGACTCCAGTGAGGTGACTGTCTAGTCTCCTCTTGAAAACCTCCAGGGTAGGTGACTGCACCACCTCTGGAGGGAGTTTATTCCACAGTCTGGACACCCTGAATGTGAAGGAGTTTTTCCTGGTATTAAGCCTGGAGCAGCCTTCCAGGAGTTTGTATCCATTGGTCCTGGTCTTCCCTGCGGGTGTCCTACTGAACAGTTGTTCACCAAGCTCCTGATGCACTCCTCTGGTATAGCGGTAAGCCACTATCAAGTCCCCTCTCAACCTTTTCTTCTTTAGGCTAAAGAGGCCTAGGCCCCTCAGCCTTTCCTTATATGGCTTGCCTTGCAAGACCCTGATCATATGGGTGGCTCTTTTCTGGAACCTTTCAAGTTTTTCCACATCCTCATTGAACTGTGGTGCCCAGAATTGGACATAGTACTTGAACTGCAGCCTCACCAGTGCTGAGTATAGCGGGAGTATCGCTTCCTTAGTTTTACATGAGATGCATCTGTTGATGCATGTCAGCATGTTGTTTGCCCTGATGGCCACTGCATCACACCGACGACTCATATCCATTGTTACCAGATTTGCCCATTACTTTGGGGTGTGCTCATTATTAGGGATAGTTTCTAGGGTCTTGGTGATTCTGTCAGTGTGCTGCTTGTGTTACTATACGGAGCTGTATCTCTCCCTTCTGCAAGCCCTCACCCCAGTGGAGCTATCTTGCAGGACTCAATCTCAATGGGGCTGGGTTCCTCCAGTCACCAAATCAGTCATACACACAAACACACACAAATTAACGTGACACTCCTGACCTGGCTGGGCTGATCAGCATGGACAGGCTGACACCCTCATATGCCAAGAATCAGCTCATCAGAGTCAACTGCAGTCAGACACAAGCACACAGGTAAACAGAATCCCTCTGAATCCGGCTGGGTGTCCAGCTGACACCCTCATGGGCCAGCATTCAGTTCATAAGGGCACGTCTGAGTCAAACTGGGTCAATCAGCCTATACAAGCTGATCCCCTTATGTGTTTCAAACTCAGCACGTCCCAGTCTTTGGCCTCTTGATGAGCAGACCCCACAATATTTTTGGGCTTCACAGGGATCTTTAGCTTAGGTAAAAGAAGTGTTGCTGCAGAGCACGGGAGGAAAGAGAAGCAGAGAAGGAAAAATATACCCAATTACTACCAGTTTGACTATAAAAGTTATTTATTGCTAAGCATATGAAATATATAATAGTACTAGTAGTAATAGACATGCAAAAGAAAAACAAACACAAACAATGACAATACTACCCTGGTTTCACTAAGTATTTGGGGAAACTTAGCTCAAGCTTAACTGATAAAGTTCAGGTTCAGAAGTTTATGCCTAGAGAGAAAAGAGAGAGAGAGAGCGCTGGGATCTCACCAGTCTGAGGCACTCAGGCTGCAGAGCTGACAGGCACAGTCC
>NW_005842010.1:379655-399429 GCF_000455745.1 Alligator sinensis
GCACAGATTCCCCATCATGCAGTGCTCCCCTGCTTCTCTGGTCCCAGAATTCACTGCAGTCTCTGCTTCAGGCTTTCTGTTCTCCATCTCTCATGTAAATGAATGATCATCTGGTTCCATCTCGGATGCAAATGAGACCTAGGGCAGTTGTTTCACTCGTGTCACCCTTATCTGGAGGGTCTTAAGTGTGTCTCTCACTGCATCTTAATCAGTTTCATTTATGTAGAGGAGGGGAGGGAGGGGGGGGTGAGTCAGACAGACTGCATCCTGTGCCAGGGTTGCCCAAGAACACAGAGCTGAGGCGTAACACCATGTGATGGTCAATCATTACCCCTAGGTCCATTTCGGCCATGGTGCAAGTCAAGCTGTTACCACCAAGCCTGTATGTAGGTTGTGGGTTGTTTGCCCCCTGATGGAGCACCTTACACTTGAAAGTGTTAAACTTCATCTGGTTCCAGTTTGCCCAACTCTCGAGCCTGTCCAGGACTGCCTGTATCTGCAGCCTATCTTCTGGTGTGACCACACTGCCCCATAACTTGGTGTTGTTCGCGAACTTGGCCAGCGAGCTTTTTCACTCCCCCCATCTAAATCATTGATATAGATGTTGAAAAGCACCGTTCCAAGCACAGACCCCTGAGGGGTACCACTGGCCACTTTGTGCCAAGATGACACGGACCCATTCATGAGAACTCTCTGGGTACTTCCCTATAGCCAGTTTCCCACCCACTAAACCATTGAGCAGTTGACCCACAATCTTCCAGTTTTCCCACAAGGTTATCGTGGGATACTAGATCAAAAGCCTTTTGGAAATCTAGGTATATATTGTCCCAGGTGAGAGACCTGGTCGTAGGAGATGAGATTGGTAAGACAAGACCTCCCCATGACAAAGCTATGCTGGCTGTTGTTCAGAATCTTACCTTCTGCAAGTGTATCGCTCATAGATTCACATAGTTTCCTTGATGGTGGCAGAAATTAGATTCTTTTAGTTTCCACAACATCAGTTTGGATTCAAATAAATAATTTTCTGCAGCATATCTAATGTCTTAATCTTAAAAGGGTTTGCTGGTCTAAATTTTAATGTCATTATAAAACATTTTGGTATTATCAGTTTGCCCCTATTTGTCTGATGCTCTTAATGTAGTTTCTGGTTTTTCAGATGATGGGACTGTTTTGGCATACTTGAATTCTGTGGATCTAATTCTCACAAAATTACATAAATACATTACACAGGACTAAGTGTTTTTTTTTAATACATTTTTTTAATAATGACATTTTGAAGGATTTCTCCAGCACTGCTAAAGATGAATCGTTGAGAATTGAAGTGAAAAGGTTGCATGAATGAAGATAGGTTGCCATTAATAATATAGAAAAAATACATTTAGATGTAAGTATTAAGAGATTTAAAAAAATAAATGAAGTGCCAAGACTCTTACTGCATTTTATTGCAAGTCAGACTGCAAATTACAGATTGCCTTGCTGTCCACCACAGGTAAGATCACTGAGAGAACCCTCCTGAACCATCTCCTTCCATTTGCTGTGAAGAGCTCCTCTGAGAATCTTAGTGTGGGTTTAGGGCATCAAGAGGCATAACTGACATGATCTTCACTGCTCACTAGCTGTATAAGTCTCTTTATATAGCTTTATTTGATTTCATGAAAGCTTTTGACTATGTCAACTGAGAAGCCATGTGGAGGTATGGATGACTACTGGAAATTGTCACCATTTCTTTGCCTGCTCCATAATGGTATGCAAGCAGTGTTGCTGCGAACAACATCTCACAGATCCCTTTGAGGTTAAGATGAGTTAAGCAAAGCTGTTTCATTGCTCCAACACCCTTTTTGATATTCCATACCACAAAGCTATATCTGACCACCAACAAGCTTCCAGTCAGACTGGAGCTAAACTACTGAATGGATGGTAAGCTGTTTAATCTCAGTCAACTCCAAGCCAAGACCAAGACTACCTCAACCTCAAATCATTGAGATCCTGTATGATTATTTTGTTGTAGCAGGTGCTTACTTGGAAGCAGACCTTCAGGCAAATGTTGATGTCTTTACTGTCGTGGAAACACACGCAGCATACTTTTGGGTCAGGTCAGCAGAAGCTTTTATTTAAAAGAAACTATAGCTGTAGGGGGGAATCCAAAGTGACATGGATCTCCCAAGCACTTGGAAGGGGTCCCCCCCCAAGAGCAAAATCAGGAGGCTTATATACTTTTTAACAGTTGCTTACAACTCACGTGATCATATAGTGAAATTAGCATGAAAAGCGGCTATAACATTACTTCATTATTTCTTTGCTGTAATCAGGATGGGAACTAATGGGGGAGGCGAGGTTAGTTCACAAACCTCCTTCTTGCACCTGCAAATCAGAGTTGTACATACTTTTTGCTATCTTCAAGGCCGCGGTGAGCGAAGCAGTTGCAGAGGAGTTACAAAGAACAAACACTTTCTCTTATCTGTTCTACTATACAGAGCCAGCAATTCTCCACAAAGCGGTTATGTCATCTTATAACTAAAATAGTCAAAGTTTAAGGCATATATTTTTTCTGATTCCACAAACGATTCCACATTACCAAGGCTTACAAGAAAATGGGACTGATACTTAACACTCAGAAGACTAAGGGTCTCCATCAACAAGCTCTTAATAAGTAGTCCCCAGTTCTGGTAATTTGTGGTGAGACTCTGGAGAATGCTGAGTATTTTCCATATCTTGTAAGCCATCTCTTACAGAAGATTGACATTGAAGCAATCCAGTATTGCCTGAAATGTGCAAGTACAGCCTGAGGACACCTGAGGAAATAGGTGCACAAACAACATGACATCAGATTTGAAACCAAGCTCATGGTTTATCAAGCAGTCATGATCTCCACCTTGCTGTACAGAGCTGAGCTGTGGATAAGGTACAGGAGATGCTACAAGTCATTGTAGAGGTATCATCAACACTGCCTGTGGAAGATCCTTTGAATCCAGTGGGAAAACAGACACACCAACATTGGCATCCTCTTACAAGGAAAACACCACATGTGTAAAGGCAATTGCCATGAGATGAGGTCCCCAGGGTTGGCTGTGATACCCCTAGGGCTCCTAAGTGTGCCAATCCTGCCCAACAGGCACCCTCTTTCTTGCCTGCCACATCTTGTTGTACTAAAATAGGGAGGCTGCCCTCTACTTTGTATTTTTTGGCATGGTCCTGATGGACCCCACTGAACCCTGTGGGTTCCTGGACCCCTTTTGGGTCTAGCTCCAAAATGGATGCCTCTTGGGACATCCTCAGCCTTATGGGCTAGATGCATGGCTCCAAATCTTCCCTTTACCATGCCCCAAGCCTCACAGATGGCATTGACACATTGTCCCTCCAAGACCTTAGTCACCTTGGCCTCTCCGCAGCCCTGTCTTTCTCTCAGTGCTCCCTGGTGCTGGGCTCTCTGCAACTCCTGAATACCGTGCTCACACTGGCAATGGGGTCCACTCACTTGTGCATACTGCACCCACACTGGCTCTGGGGTCCACTCACCCCCAAACACTGCGCCCACACTGATGCTGGGGTCCCCACACCATAGTGGGCCCCCATGAGGCCTTCTCCTTCCCCAATAGCCTCAGCCCAATCTGCCGGTCTTATAAAACAGCAACCAATACATGAGCCCCTGGGCTACAACATAACACAAAAGTTCAGGGTGTGCTCTGCCCCTTTAAAAGAGTCATATTTCTTCCCTGGCACTAAGTGCCTAGCAGGTAAGGGTACCTAGTGAGTTCTTGGAGTCCCATTAGGCCTAAGTGCAGCGTATTGGGCAGCTACAGCATCTCTGGGCAATTCCTCCCTGGAGGCTCCTTCCCCTTTGGCTGCTGGCAGGGAACTGCCTCTCTTGTCCCAGACCTGGGGTTGACATGGGCCCAGGGACCTGCCTCTTCCAGTCAACTGACCAGGTGCAGGTGCATGCTAATTTGCTCATTAGCCTGTTGCCATGGTAACCTGCACCTGTGGGTTTCTATCTGGCTCATTGGGCTCTCTCCCCAGGCTGTTTCTAGTCTTAGAGGAGCAGGCACCTTAGTGTCCTGTGACACAATGATCATCCAGCATCAACTTTGCTGGGCCAGCTATGTCATCTGGATGTTTGACTCCAGACTCCCAAAGCAAGTTTTATTTTCTCAGCTCAGTCAAGGCATGTGTTAAAGAGGAGGGCAGAGAAAACACTTCAAGGATGTCCTCAAGGCCAACATCACCTCATGGTAGATTCTTGCCTAGGACCACCCCAAATGGAGGAAGTCTGCTTCAAGGATCTCAGTACTTTTGAGATGACAACAGGAGACGGAAGAGCAGGACTGACAGAACCTGTGTGTCACGGACCAAACCAAGAATCCAGAGCCACCTGCCCCCATGGAAACACATGACTGAGTTGCAATAAAACCTGTTGATGCTGGATTGACCTTGTTGGCCATCTTTGGAACCACAGATAAAGCAATAATAGAACACAACCATCTTCAACTGCAAGTGATTGCCAATGATACTTAACATCTCTAGCAAACTGCCACATCTAATTATTTTAAGCCTAGCTAATTTTACTTCACTATAGCATAATTTGTAGAAGTTTTTTAGCTTCCAGGGCCTCTAAATAGTGTAAATTTTCATTTTGGTGGCAAAGGATTTATTGTAAACTCCCATTAATATTAATAGGAGTCATGAATTTAATCCTTTATGCAGCAAGCTGAAAATATCTCTTTGCTGTTTATGAGATATTGTATAGTTCCTTTGCAGCAAAAATGTGTTTTATTTTAGCAAAGGAACTTTTTAAATGTATGCAAAATATCATTTTAAAACTTTGTATATTTACATTGAAATGAGAATAACTTCTAATTTTTATTTTTTTTTGAATAATCATATTTTATTTAAATTATTTTGTGGACACAAATGGCAACATAAAATCTGCCCAAATCCATATCGTGTAACTATTTCTCTCTGTTATGGGCTTACACATGGCATTGTCAAAAGCCATTTTCATTATAGAAGTAGTAGAAATTATTGAACCAAACCAGACATTTTATTTCAATTTAGGAATGTACATATTATATTTTTTCTCCAATAAGAAACAAAGCTTGCCAACAGAATGATGTACAGAACCTTTTATTGAATTAATATTTAATGTCAGATGTTAAAAAATGTAGAAGCTAAAAGTTCAAATAATGGCTAACAAAATGTTGTTGATCAAGTTATGTAGAGGTTGTTAGCTTGGTAGCTAAAACAAGTGCTATTCTGCTGTCTTTTTGAAAACATGAAAATTATGCTTTTCTTACCTCAGGGATATTGCAGCTAATAAAGCAGTTCAGAATCAGTGAGCATTTAAAACATTTTTACAAAAGGGAGTTAAAGCACCATCATCCTTCCTTACAGGAGCTATTAAAACAAGCTGCATGTTAAATCCTAACACCTCTCCTGCACTCTCAAGAGAAAAACAAAACCAAGCTACTGTCAGGATTATAAAGGCTCACCAGTTCTTATTTGGTGGATAACTCAAGCTCTTGCTGACCTTACCTACACTGAGGGAAAATTAGTTTTTGCAAGATAGAACAGCTTCTAAACAATCTCTCTAATGAATTGGGAAGCCTGCATGGAAAATCATGTGTGTGCCCAAAGAAATATTTTATTACAGATGGGTAATTTCCTGGTGGAAAACCCCATTCCTGATTGCTGGTACAGCACAGTGCTGTTATGTTGTAGCACAGCAGTTTGTATTGCAGAAATGTGCCAAACCCGTGTGTGTGTGTGTGTGTGTGTGTGTGTGTGTGTGTGTGTGTGTGTGTGTGTGTGAGAGAGGGTTATTTTTTCTTTTTTGCTGGACGTTCCACAATAGTAAGTGACCATTTCCGGCAATGCTGTTTTCTGGGGTTTGAGAATCCAGTTTTTCTTTTTGGCATGTAAAGTTAAAAAATATGCATTTATTCTACCGTGTAGCACAGAATGTGATGAAAAGGCTTTCCAGACATTGCAAGTCATAGCATTGAGTTCAGAGACATGAATATACAAAACTGGAACTGTATTAATCAAACCATATGGCTTTTTGAGAAGCTCAGATAATAAAGCCCCTCAAAACATGCTTGCTTTTTGCAGTCAAATAAACTAGGAAATAAATGATCTCTCTCAATCTCTTTAATCACTCCCTTACTTTTTCCTGGGTTTCATTAATTTTCTCACAGATACTATAAAGACAGTGTGTACATCTTCTTCCCTCTAGAGCTTTCTAAAACATTGCTTTACTCCCTTCAGGTCCCTACTTCTTGTAAATGCATTCTTCCTCTCAACTCACTTTATTGCTTGCCCTCTGTATGTCTCTCTTCACCCTTTACTTCCTGCTGCCATCAGCTATTCCAGATCACAGCTAATATATTTTAAACTATTTTGATTTTTTTCCCTAGTCATTTTGATCACTCTACTCTCTGTTTATTCATTCATTTTCCTCTTGACTGTTTCTGACCTCTTCAACCTTGCCCCCTCACTAGCGTAAACATTTCATGACAGTCTGGACAAATTTAGCAACTTGTTATATTTAAGAAAAACCTGTTTGTGCTTGATTGCACAGTGTATTATCTTATATTCATGTCGACTTGTAAAATGTCCAACCACTATATTAAGAAAGTCTGGGTCCATGTAGTGGTGGAAATTTATTTTTTTCAGGATTTTTTTTTTTTAAGCACTGTATAAAGCAATGATTTTCAATTATGCTCCTAGAAGGATTTCTCTGGAGAACCCCAACTGAACCAAAAGAGAAAGGAAGAATCAATATGATCTCTTAGCAACTCTTTAAAACTATTTGGTTGATAAATCCTGGGTATGTCTACATGTGTATATTAATGTGTGTGAATAACTCTGGAGTATGACTCCAGAGTGTATTGCTCCCATGACAGCAGCAGGGTGAGCTAGGGTGCAGCAGCCCCAGCTGGCAGGGGGCCCCACGGGTAAGCCTACCAGCCTAGGGATGCTCCTTCTGGCTCAATGTTCTGTGGAGGGGCTGGCTGGGGCATAAGGGTGCTTCAGCTTGGGGCTACTGGGAAGTCAGCCCCCCTAACTGAAGCACCCTTCTAGCATCTATACATGTGCCTCTGCAGAGTTTTTCCCTCTGCAACAGAACAGTCCTTGTATTTATAAGGACTATCCTGCTAAGGAGTAAATTAGTTTACTCCAGCCTAATAGGGATGGAGTGTAGTAGACATGAGACATTTATGCAGCTAATTAGTCTACCACAGTGGTCACCAACTGGTCGATTGCAATTGATGAGTGGATCCTGGGACCTCTTCAAGTTGGTCGTGGGCTGGGGGTGCTAAGTGCACACATGTGGACCCCCCCACCAGTCCAACAGGTCAGTCGGTGGGGGAGAGCAGAGGCTGGGGGGGGGGCACATGCAGCAGGGCTTGGGGTACAAAGTTGAGCCCACAGCTGCAGCTGCAGCTGCCTCCACCATGCACAGATTGGGAGGGCACATGCCCCTCCCAAATGCAGGGCAGCACCAGTGGCTGCAGACAGGGAGTGGGGGTAAGTCCAGCACAGCTGTGGTGGGGCAGGGAATGGAGCTGTGAGTGGCTTGTCTAGTGGGCATGGGGTGGGCATGCAGCCTAGGAGGGCAGGGGGGTGCATGCCCCTGGATCTGCACATGGGGCAGGTTGGGGCAGCGCTGGGCTCTTCCCAGTTGGCCTGTGCTTAGGCTGGGTGGCTGCAGTGGTGGTGCTGGGAGTGGGGCCATGGAGGAGGGGCCATAGCCCTTCCATCCCTTGCTTCCAGTGCCACTGCCAAGCACACCAAGGCTGGTGGGAATAGCCTGGTGCAGCCTTCCTCTCCCTCAAGGATATGGGGCCAGGGGCTGGTGGGTGCAGGCAAGGGCAGGCTGCAGCTGCAGGCTGTAAGGCTGCACTGGGCTGTTCCCTCTAGCCCTGGACTCCACTGTGCCCAGTGTGGATGGTGGCAGTGTTGGGAGCTGGGACACTCCCACCATGATCTCGCTCCCAGCACTGCTGCCATCACAGCTGCAGCCGCCCTCCCTGAGCACAGCCCATCCAGGAAGAGCCTGGCATTGCCCTGGCCACAGCTTGCCCTGCCCTGCCTGCAGATCAAGGGGAATGTGCCCCTCCCTGTGCCCTTCTGGGCTGCATGCCCTGCCTCCCCAAACCCCTCCCAGATGAGCTGCTCACAGCTCTGTCCCCTGCCCCACCCTGGCTGTGCAGGGCTTGCTCCTCCCTCACCACCATTTTGGGGGGGGTGGGAATCCAGGCCCCAGTGGTGAGGGAGGGAGTGGGGTAGGACTGGGGCCTCAGTGTGCCCCATCCCCCATGGCCCTTCCTTCCCCCCCTCTCTGCCCCAGACTTACCTGCTGTGTGGGGAGGGGGAGGTAGATCATCAGTTCCTCTTAAATTCCAAAAGTGATGCCTGACCTAAAAAGGTTGGAGACCACTGTTCTACCATGTCATGTAGAATTTTCCCCCTGTGTACTTAATGCTGTGAACTTTATACACTAATCAAATGCAACCCTGGGGCATGATGCTACCCATGCACTCACTTGAATAGTGGGATCTTGGGGTGCCCGATAGCTAGTGGGCCTGCCCAGGTCCCCAGGTACCTGCTGCAGGTTTCCTGAGAGGAGAGCCTTCCTTGACAAACAAAACAACCTTGCAGACCGTTATAAAACTATTTACACAATTTAATTATTTACAGGATAAAATATAATTAATACAATAAAAACAAATAATGCTATATAAAGTAAACCAGGCAACGTTGGCTAAAATATTAATAGATTTTTGGTACAACTTATACCTGGGGAAGGCATACAAATTACCCAGACTGAATAATGAATTGATAAATAAATAGATTGATACACCACTAATAACCCATCAGAAACTTATTTACACACTTACTTGATAAGTATTGTGCACAATGATAACAATGATGATCATTGTTTCCTGAGCTTGGTGCCTGATGTACACTGCTTCCTGGGCTTGGTGCCTGATGGGGCAGAACTGCCTTTGTGTCCCTTGTGCAAGAGCTGTGGGTGGGTCCCCACTGCTTGCATCCCTTTGCATGAGTTTCAGGGGTTAGTATGCAACAGATGGTGGCATCTCCACTGCAATCCCTGCAAGAGCAATTATCCTGCCCAGACTCAGGGTTTGGGCTGCAGGTTTTAGCAGTTTTTCCTGCCAGTGTGCACAACACTCTCACACATTCTGACACACACACTCTGACACACTGTCCCTCTGCAAGGGCAGCCTATCTGTTCAATCAGGTAGGTACAATTTTAATGCTGCTACACAAGTAAAACAATTTTCTTAATCATGCAATTGCTCAACTGGTAACTTTCACTTAACAAGTCAAATTTTTATAGAGCCATACAGATATAGTATAGAAAGAAAATGAAGTTATGACTATGGTTTTGAAATGTTAGCTTTACTTGCATGATTATCCTCTTCCACAGAACTAACATTCTGAGCAGATTCCATAAGTGGATTTTTATGTTCAGAATAGTAACCGTGATGCAGATACAATTACTATTATATGGAAAATGGAAGATTCAGTCAGTTGGAAGACAAAACTCTTATATAGTACTCTTACATAGACCCACAGCTGTATGACTGTTTCTCAGAGAAGAGACTTTTTTCCTTTCTTGAAGAATCTTTGAATACAGATGGCATTGGTATTTTTTGAGTGACCAACCGGCAAATACAAATCTGATTTTTGTTGTGTACCCTTGCAAAATCACCTTTCATATGCCTGGGACATGTGATCACCTCACTTCATGATTTCCATCTTCCAGAGCTATGAAACTTCCTGCTACTTCTTTGAATGGTTTCTCCTTCTCTTTGCTCAAAGGTCAAAATCATCCCTGTAATGAATAATTTAGCTTTTTAAATTAGATTTTATTACAATACAAAAATATTTTTAATTGTTTCTTGTTGTTGGGTTTTTTTAACTCCAACACTGGCTGTCCTGCCTCCAAACTTCTTACTCTTCCCCTGCATCGAACATTTCTACCTCTTTCCCACAGTGCTCTTAAATACTCACCTCAATATTTATTGAAATTTGGGGCTTTTGTTCAAAGTAAGTCCTCCTAAGAGCTTAAAAGCACAGACAGAAGTGACAATTTTCACCTGATCAGCCTCCTGAAAATGCTCTACAGCCATGACTAGACAGAAGTGCATGGCTGAAAAGTGCTTTAAAAGGGCCTGATCCTGTGAAAATCATTCCAAAACACAGCATCTTCAGTTACTTGTTTACCTTCCTTTCAGCCTCAGAGCTGTTTTCAGAATGGGAGGGAGGAAAGGGAGTGGAGGGAGTTGGATCTGGGTTTTTTTCAATCATTGCTTGAATATGTGTGTTGGGGGGTGGATTGGAGCCACCCTGAGGTGGGGGGGACTCCAATTCACCCACCCCAGCACCCACTGGGAAACCCCTAGAATAAGCTTCCTCCACACCCATTTTTCCCCCTTCCTATTCTGAAAATAGCATCTGGGCTGGGAGGGAGGAGGGGCCATTGCTAGGGGAAACTGGCTACAGCCTTATAGCTAGCAGCTGTCTTCCCCAACCTTCCCTTTCCCCTGGACCCAACAGTGAACTTCTGTTTGGTTCAGGGATCATTATAACTCAGAATGCTTCCTGCCAAGTGTTATGTGTTACAGCAGGGAGCTGATCTTCTGCCTGCACCCATTGATTGCATGGGAAAGATAGCTTATTATCTTGCAAAGTAATTTCTCTTTCAAGCCCTAATACTTGCAGAGGAAGGTTTGAAAATGCTCCAAAATCAGAAAGCAAATATTTCTAAGAACTTTGTTTTTTTTTAAGACAAGTTTATGATTTGATGGGTGTAGGGTCAGGGTTGACAGTTACAAAAGCTTGGGGTGGGCAATGCTCTCTATCTTATTTTGTAAAAAGCAGAAGACTAGAAACTACTTTTTTCTGTTACTGCTTTGCTCACTTCTCAGCTCTCCAGGCTGGCTTAACTGTTATTAAAGGGCATTAACTAGTTTTCTTCTCTGAGCTGGCCCTTTTCCATTTGGAAGTAATGGATAAAAACAGCAGTTGATAGCCATAGATTGCAGTTCTCTTTCAGTTGGTAAATCAAAGGAATAGGGGAGATTCTGTTCCTTACCTTGCCAATCAGTATTCCTAAACTGCTTACCTGTGCCAGCACTCTGAATTATGGCAATTATCCTGCCCTGATGAGGTCAAGCATAGAGTTAATCATAAAGTGGAGGGTTGGGGTGGGAGAGTGTAATCTTCTTGTAGAAGACATTAATTCATATTTCTTTTCCCTTTTTTTCAATCTGGTATCAGATTTGCCAGCCAGCCCTAAGGAAGAGGGGTTGATATCCTCTTGCCTTTTTACACCATCTCTATGTGGGGGAAAAAAGTCAAGTAGTTCAATGTACAGCAATCCTAAAAGTTTTTGTTTGCTATTTTTAGCTGTAATATTCAGTTTGTGCTAGCTAGTGCAAGGTATGAAGGGGTATCTACAAGGCAAAGTACATCAGTCTTTCTGTGGGGGAGTAGGGGAAAAGAATGATTTAGAGTGCAAATACCAATTAGGGTTCTGGTTCATGGGACTAAACGGAGGTATCAAAGATTTAGTAGTAGAGACCACGTGGAATAAAAGTGTATTTGGTGGGGGAAATGGGAAGCAGAGCTTGTTGAAAATGTCAGTACTATGGGATTCAGTTGGTGTAATATTTTTGCAAGGAAGGCAAAGCCCCATTTATAGGAAACGCCAACAAGCTTATTACATTCATTGTTTCTTTCCTCTTCTGATGTAACCTTTAATGCACAAGATGAATACCCAGTCAGAGAAAAATAGCTCAATTTTCTTCCCCAGTTTCTAAAACTCCTAGTAATATGTATAAATGATCTTCAAGGAACAAAGGGAAGAATTAGCAGAGTAAATCTAGATAGCGGTTCATATGTCATAAAATCTTGGGTGATGGGGTTATTCCTTGCCAATAATGTTTCATGTTTCTTGTCTCAAACTTATGTCCCAGAAAGAGAAAAATAGGGTTACATTATTATTATTTTTGTTAGTGTTCAGTGTAGGACATTTGAGTCAAAACTGAGAGCTCTAACATTAGAAAAATATGTTGCACTTGTCCTGGGACAAATTCAGGCACAACTTGCCCCAGAACCGAAAAGTCCTTGGATTGGCATGTGCATACATCAGTCTTCCAACTGGGGTTTCAGTGAGTGTCTAAATGTAGCGTTACTTTTCTGCCATGGATTCAGCAATGCAATCCTGGGACAACTGTTCACATGCACTTTGTTCTGGAACAAACTGTTCAGATGTTCATGCCTGTTGTCCTAGGACAAACCTTAAAAATGTTCATGAGATAAGTACCGTAAAAATCACATATTAGTCCTGGGAGAAACCCTTTTCTCCTGGGACAGAAGTGATGTCTGTTTTGTACCCTGAAACCACATTAGTAAATGGAATGGGAATATTTGTTTTGTGTGCACTGCTGAGTAGCTAGACATGGTTCTTTTTCATTGAACTTGTCACTGGGAGAAAGGGAAGCAAATATATTAATTGTAGAGATCATAAATAGCACCCCGGGTATGCAACTCTCAATCTTGTACTTAGTCCCTAAACCAGATCTCTTTCACACACTGTCCCACTCCTCAGAAATAGAGCTAAGTACAAATATTTAAAAAGTGCCTGGCAGAACTGCTCTAACTATTATGCTTTACTTAAAGCTATAAGTTAGAACACAGGTGAACTGAACAGACATTTGTTGATTGGGGCATAGCCTATATACCTATGTATAAATGCTTTAAATAATAAGTTAGTAGTATAAACATTATGATGAACTAGTTTCTGGTAGAAGGCTACACTTGTACGTAGTACACACCATACCACATAAAGGTAGGGGTGGTGTGTGTGTGTGTGTGTGTGTGTGTGTGTGTGTGTGTGTAGGAAGTGCCTATATACAAATACCTGCACCGTCTAATGTGACTCAGTACTTGTTATTATCCCATCAAGGATCATGTAGTTTTTTTTGTCAAACACCAGAAGGAAGTTAAACAACTGGCTTGCAAAGCATTTCAATAGCTCCTTCATGTTCCCTTGAAAAACCCAGCCCTAGTCTTCCATTGTATTACTGACACAACAAAAACAGTAAAAACTAAACTCTGTCAATTTGTCACTGAAGATAATGGCAGAGGAGGATGAACGTGGATAAATGTGATATGGGAGTGTCTTCTAATTTTGTGTAGTGAGATATAGTTGAAAAGAATGTACACTCCTAATTAGTATGCTGGGAGGAATAGAATGCAAAGAAGCTCTGATAAAATTAATGACTTTAAAAAGTCTGACTGAAAAGAACTGTTAACTGCTATATTCAGTAGCATAGTAACAATGGTTGTTGAAAACGTTCTTATCTTGGTATAGCTGGTTACTGATCTGAAAATAGTAGAGAGATCACAGCAGGAAAAGTATGGCTTCTGGAACAGATAGGTGAAACTTAAGGATCAATGAGAAATTTGTGGAGCTTTACTTAGGAGGGCTTTGTTAAGGTTAGACAAACAGCACAGATCTAAAATTAGATAGTCAATGGATAGTCAAGGAGACAGCCAAAGAGCATTACAGTACACTTCAGTTTCAGCCTGATATTTGTTTGTGTCCAACTTTAACAAGCTCCCCAGGGTTATGGACAATTATTGTACATGAGAATTGTCTTATGGTGATCCTTCCTATTGTCCGCCAAAGCATGGACCATTTCTGGTTCTGTTACTGGTCAGTAAAAGAAAGAAATGGAAAGTGTCTGTGTGTATGTTTATGACTGTAAAATCTGGGAAGGACAAATGTAGTGTGCAAAGAGTAAAATGCAAAACATTATTAGTGTCAATCAAATAGCCTTTATGGAGAAAGAAGCTCATTTTTATGATGCAATACAAATTTGATTTGATAGTGGAAATAATGTTAATCTAATATATTTTGATTTTTGAAGGTATTTGATTTAATACTCCATGATGGTGTTAAATTGTAACACTATGCAAAACCAACACAGAACTTTAATAACTGATAGGTGTTGAAAAATAATTGTAAGTAAGGAGATTCTCATCCAATCACAGTGTTCCTAATAGGATGGATAGATGATTCTTTTAGATCTTCAAAACTTAGGAACATGTTCCATCCTTTTGAAAAAAATTAGCAAATGAATAACTGTGTCATGAGATGGCTATTTCCCATGGAGAATGGAGATACTGGGTTTCCTGGCTGAAATATACTAATAATATCAGATTGCAAACACATTTTTTCTTGTTTGTATAGCATTTTGCTTTTGTGGAAGGGTACAAAATAGCAAATACTTTCTGTAGAAATTAACTATTAAGTATGAAGCTGAAGCTAATACACAGGTTTATATATGGGATGCTACTGATATTCTCTGATTCTAAAGTTGTTCTCACCATTCTACTGTAACAGAATGTAAAAGAAAGGAGACGATAATTATACTTCGAAATATTTTCTTAGGATGTAGTTGCTTTAAAGGAAGGCAGAGAATTCACAGGCGTGCTCTGAATCCTGGTACTTTTAGCCCATGATGTTAACAGTACCTTCTAAGAATGTGAGAGCAGACTGGCATTGTCTTCCTCACTCACTGTCCATGTTCCTCACGGACCCCTGCAGTAGCTAGCCACTTATCAACGTTTTCAGCTAGCTCTCCACTTCCCTTCCCACTAAGCTGTAAGACTCCATTAGCATCTAGAAACAGCTTTGTTGAATGCTGTGATGCTCTGCTGCTAGGTACACATCTCAGGCAGAAACTTTTCTGGAGGGCTGTATAAATGCTTAATTATATATCCTGAGCTGTTTCCTGCAATTGAAATATGTTTCTAATCTGGCTGCCTGCCTCTCCTTTTGGAGATTTGGTTTTTTTTGCTCTATATATTCTGGTTCTAAGAACTTGGTGTTACCTTCAGTGGCTTCTCACACCTAGTTTGTATGTGGGGAACAGTGAGAGGGGCTCATATCGCTTCAGAGGTAGGGATTCCTCAGATCCCAGCACACACAAATGAAGAGAGACTGTTGTTGATGACCCCACTCTAATAAACACACCACAAAAAGAATTGCTTTTTTGAACAATTAGTCCTGGAATGCACAAGAGGAAGTGTTACTTAGGCTTAGTCCTACACTGTGTCCAGGTTTTGGTCCAAGCAGTAACTTCTGCAGGGCTGCTCAGTAATAGTGACCACCATGCAATCAGGTTCAACATCCTTTGTAGGAGGGGGAAAAAAGTGAGGCAACTTACAGTAGTTATTTTGAAAAAGGGGACCTATACAAAAAGGAAGATGACATGAAAAGGGGCAACAAAGAGGGTTAAAAACTTGCAGGCAGAATGCAGGTGTCTTAAAAATACACTATGGGAAGCACAAATGGCATTCATACCACAGATTAAAAAAAGTAATAACTAATAAGTGGATCAAAAAAGAGCTAGAATGGTTAAAAGGTAAAGCAGTGCTGTCTAACTGCTAACTTGTAGGCTGCCCTAAGGGATTAACCCGCAGCACCCAGAGGCTCCTGGTTCATGCACAGCTACCCTACAGCCTATGGGTTTCTGGGGACCTTGTGAAGCCAGTGTGACACAGTTGTTCTAAATGTAACCTCTGCATGTACCCAAAGAGTAGATATAAACGGTTGGCTCTCAAGAGGGAGGTAAGCAGTGGGGTCTTTCAAGGGTCTGTACTAGGGCCTGTGATATTTAATAGATTCATGTTTTGGAAAGGGGGGGTGAATAATGAGGTTGTAAAGTTTGCAGATTACACCAAATTTTTCACGGTGGTAAAAATTTAAAGTTGACTGAAGACCTGCAGAAGTATCTTGTAAAATTGAGTGAATAGGCCAAAATGGCAAATTAATTTTAGAGAGATGCACATAAAAAACCCCGACAACCTGGCATGCACATATCCTGATGATAATCCTTAACATCCTTTTAAGAAAGAATAGAAAACTGGAGAAAATACTACTTGCTATAGGTGTGGGTTGTTATGATAAATCTGTAAAATAATGAAAGGTATGGAGAAAGTAACTGGATTTACTACTTGGCATGTCTACACAAGATGTTTATATTTCGGTGTCTATACGTGTGGTTCTATTAGGCTGAAGTAAACTAATTTTATTCCACAGCAGGATAGTACTGTCCTGTTGCAGAATAAAAAAAACTTCAGCAGTGCACCTGTAGATGCTGGAGGGGCTGGCTGGGACATGAGGGTGCTTCAGTGAAGGAGCTGCCTGCTGGCTAGCCCCATGCTGAATCTTCCTCATGTTGCAGTCAGCCTCTCTGCAGCATGTTGAGCTAGGAGTCCCCTGCCAGCCAGGGCTGATCCAACCTGGTTCCATGTGCTGCACCTGAATAAACTGTGGACCTTGTTGCTTTGATGTTAAACAGTGGAGCAATAAACTCTGGAGCAATAAGCTCTGCAGTGCAGTTTATTCAGCATAACAGCACTTGTAGACATACACTCTCTCTCAAAATACTAGAGCTAGGCAGCATGTAATGAAAGTAGTAGGTGGAGTTTTACCCCCCCCCCCCCACCCCCAAATAGCAAGGGCTTTTTATCCAGTGTATAATCAACCTGTGGAACTCATTGCCACAGATATTGTAGTGGCTGATAATTTTAAAAGGTCCAAAAGTAGACTAGACAACTTCATGTAAGACGGGTCTATCAGCGGGTATTAAATGTGATGGTAGGACTGCAACCTCTAAATTAGGATTTGCTAGGCCTCTAAATGCTGGAAATTGTAATGCAGTCTGGAAGGGGACAGGTCAATCTAGATAAACCCTGTATACAGAAAACAAATCTTCCGCAGAATACACAGGGTAGATGTATATATTGCAAATGCGCTCATAGGGTGTGTCCAGACAAGCTCAGATGTGCAGTATGTGGCACCTCAGACCTGTCTGCAGTGCTGCACATGTGATTCCCTGTGATGCTGATTTTCAGCGTGAAGGGTTTTTTTGACCTCAGGAAATCCCAGGGTCAAAAAAAGCCATACCTTAAAAAAAAAAAGCAGGGTGGTACATGTGGTGGCAGCGTATGTCACCTAAAACCAGAGTCTGGCCATCTGGAGCCATGTTTCAGCTGCTGGCCATGCTTCCTGCTGCAGGATTGCTGTGGCTGCAGCTCCCAGAGACCCCTAGGACCACAGGTAAGGCTGCTGGGGCCAACGCATTTGCTGGCCCAAGCCTCCCCTACCGCACCTACGGCAATATGCTGCATGCTAGAGTGTATGTGGCATGGGCATTCCCTGGGGACAAGTAGCCGTGGCACACATTGTGCTGCTGCTGTTTGTCTCCCAGGAAACACATGTTTCTGTTCATGGGGATGCACCCATAAAGTGCAGACATCATTCAATGGAATTGTTGCCCTATGGGGTCAGGCCAACTCTCAGGATCTCAGTATTGCCCTGTTAGACAGGAGGGTGTGACACAATTGCACATATACAAACACACAAATTAATTAGGTGCATACACACACACACTACCAGCTCAGGCACATACACATCCAAACCAGCCTAGGCACATGCATACTTATCACCAATTCAAGCACATACACTATACACCACAAAAGCTAGACACAGATCACTAATTTGTATATCATGCACACAATCACACACACACACACACACACACACACAAACACACACACAGGTATGTTCCTAACTTGGATGGTACAGTGTGTATGTGTGTGCTTGGAGTACCTGGGATACTTGGGGGAAGGTTCAGGTGAGAGAGAAAGAGTTTATAATGAGTGAAAGTTGCCAGAACTGTGACTGGCGAACTACAGAGAAGCTGTCTGGGGAACTGAGGCTTGGGTTTACTTAAGGTAGACTGGGGCTGGAAACTGAGGCAGACAGCTGAGATATTGGGGGTGGGGGGCAGATAAGTGGTGGCAAGGAGGAGACAGCCAGGAAAGAAGCTGAGGCAGAAACCTGGTTGCTCAGGGGAAAAGGAAAAGGCAGTGGGGATAAGACAGTGGCAAAGAAACAGGGGGTTTGGAGGCAGAGAGGAGCTCAGGACAGGTGTTGGAGATGGCAGTAAGCCAGAAGCAGGAGAGGGAGAAATGAGACAGAAGTTAGAGGGGCGAGGAGTAGAGATTGGAGCAGGGCCAAACCATAGTAAAGCAAAGCCCAACTTAGGGGTCTAAGTAACAGTTTTATTAAATAGACAACACACTACACAGCCCCATTATGTTATTGGTTCTCACACACACGCGTGCACATACGCACACGTGCACACGCACACTCACAATGGCAGCAGGACAAAGAGACTCTGTGGAAAGGCTGGAGTCCAGGTAGGGAAGAGAAGCAGAGTCCAAGTCCTTGGTTGAAGAGGGGTTGTTTGGCTCTCTCTGAGAGCCACTCTAATTAAAGCGCCCAGAGTGTCACATGTATCAGTGTCCCCGTGCTGAAAAATGGCAGCAGGGGCACTTTAACTAAATCTTGTTGAACAAACTTTAGTTAAAGTGCCCCTGCCACCATTTTTCAGCATGGGGATGCTAATACACATGACTCTGGAGTCTGCCTGAGCATAGTAATTACTACGCTCCAGCAGACTCTATTATTAATTGAGTCTGCTGGAGTGTAGTAATTACCATGCTCCAGTAGACTCCAGCGTCACATGTATTAGTGTCCCCATTCTGAAAAAATGGTGGTGGAGGAACTTTAACTAAAGTTAGTTTGACAATCTTTTAGTTAAAGCACACTTGCTGCCATTTTTCAGTGTGGCGATGCTGTTGGGGGAATGCTGATACATGTGACACTCTGGACACTTTAATTAGAGTGGCTCTTGGAGTCGCTTTAATTAAGGTGCCCCCCCACACACACACACACTCCTGGAGCATGTGTATAAATGTCTATTGATTCACTGCATCAGAGCAGCTTAGTTGCATGTGTATAGGCACCCGAAGTCTTTAAGCCAAAGTGTAGTGAGATTTTGAATTTTCTATTAGATGCCAAGAACAGTGGTATATATTTTTAGATATATGGGGAGTAAAAGGAAGGCCCAGGGTGGAATAGGACCCATACTAAATGGGCAGAAGCAATTGGTGACAGACAGGGGGGACAAGGCTGTACTCCTCAATGAGTTCTTTGCCTCAGTGTTCCGAAGTGAGGGGCAAGACAAGTCTTTCACTGGGATTGTAGAGAGGCAGCAGCAAGGCGCCAGACTACCATGCGTAGACCCTGAGATGGTGTTGCGCAGCCACTGGTGGGAGTATTTGAACACTCGTGGTGCATGGGCCAGGTCCCGGAGGAGTGGAAAAGGGCCAATGTGGTCCCCATTTTCAAGAAGGGGAGGAAGGAGGACCCAGGCAACTATAGGTCAGTCAGTCTCACCTCCATCCTTGGCAAAGTCTTTGAAAAAATTATCAAGGCTCGCATTTGCAAGAGCCCGGCAGGAAGAATTATGCTGAGGGGAAATCAGCATGGGTTCATAGCAGGTAGATCATGCCTGACTAATCTAGTCTCTTCTTATGACCAGGTTACAAAACGCCTGGACACAGGAGGAGGGGAGGATGTCTCATGCCTGACTAATCTAGTCTCTTTTTATGACCAGGTTACTAAACGCCTGGACGCAGGAGTAGGGGTTGATGTCATATACTTAGACTTCAGGAAGACCTTCAATATGGTATCCCACCCCATACTGGTGAACAAATTAAGAGGCTGTGACTTGGATGACTACACAGTCCAGTGGGTGGCAAATTGGCTAGAGGGTTGCACCCAGAGAGTCATAGTGGATGGGTTGGTATCGACCTGGAA
>NW_005842010.1:400235-408145 GCF_000455745.1 Alligator sinensis
CGCGCCCTCTTTCCTGC
The DNA here is from genome assembly GCF_000455745.1 of Alligator sinensis. Taxonomy (NCBI): domain Eukaryota; kingdom Metazoa; phylum Chordata; order Crocodylia; family Alligatoridae; genus Alligator; species Alligator sinensis. The sequence goes on from NW_005842010.1 coordinate 400,253, forward strand.
CTATGCAGGGGGTCGGACTCGATGATCTATTGAGGTCCCTTCCGACCCTAGCATCTATGAATCTATGGTACTTGGAAGATGATGAGTCATTACCAAGTCATCTTTTAGATTTGTTATAAAACTCAAACTTGTTATATATATATATATATATATATATATATATAAAGATCAGCTGCAATGGCTGTCTTTTTGTTATCTAACTCTATTGGTAGCTTTGTTATTTAGGTCTGAGTCAAGATTGTGACCACCACAGATTTCAAGAGAGTTTGGATATGGGTTCTTGGGTATGACTTACCTTTAAGTGCAGTAATTGTAACACTTGTAAGATGATGCCTTGCTCAGATATATCAATTTGTGACTGAGATTTGCAAAAGTTCCCAAGTGAATTAGGTGCCTAGTTACTAGGAAACTGGCTATACATTTAGATGCCTTTTGTAAATGTTTTAAAGAACACTAATGCCTTCATGGCTTCTTTGGATCAGATGCAGAAAATGATATGTAGTACAGATGAAAAGGAATAAGGCCCTGTCTCAATGGGCATGAAAATGTCACCTCCTTGTGCAGGTCCCAATCGCAGCTAATGAAATTAGTCCTCTTGTCCTGGGACTGCTGGAAGCTTGAGTTTCTTTTTGTACCTTATTCTTATGGCTGTTTGTCACTACCATGTGCTACCAATTCTTGCATTTCCAGGGTAATTGAGAGTAATTTATGATACTAGATTATTAAAAATATTGAATTTTTGTTACCTTTGTCTCCCTATGGCTGCCCAAAAGAGAGTTGGATAATACTCCATTGGACCTTGCGAAATTTACTGTTTGTGCATTAGATGGATTAATTTATTTCCTTGGAATCTGGCAAATTCAATTTTACATCTGTTTCTTTGCCTTACTGCCCATTAGAGAAATGAGAGATTTAAACATTTTCAAGAGGAGCGCACTGAACAGAGGATCTAGGCTTGACAAAGCTGCATAGTAACAGGAGCTCTGATCTGGTTCTAGTTTTAGAGCAAGAAGGACCAAGATCAGAACTCTCACTCCTCATCATACTTGATGTTCCGTTTACCAGAAACTGGTATGCTGAGTGTTCAGATTGCCATCTTCTGTACAAGTGTGAAAGGAAATATAATCTTTGAACTGACCCCCCTGCCCAGGATTTGTAATGGAGATGAAGATTTCAAGGATGATATTCCCTCCAACTGTCCTCTTGTTTTCTGACACCTGTGTTGCATCTCTTATCTATAGTTCCTCAAAATACTTCCTGTCCATCTTCCAAAAACCCATTAAAACATCCATGGGGTCTTATGGTTGCATAAGATAGTTCGGCATTTTTATTTGCTTTCTAGGAGAGAGTTAAGATTATTTAGGTGTTGCCCAGTAGGGCTGTGTGAAGCTTCACCAGCTGTTTTGTTTTGATGCTGTTTCAACTTGGTTTGAGCTCAGAACAGTGAAATTGAAACAAAATGGAAGGCTTCAAAACAGCCTCAAAATGAAACAAGGGCAGTTGAAACATTTCAAAAGTTTCAAAATGTTTCAAGATTCAAAGCTGAAGCTGGACTTGTCTGCAGGGAAACAGAAAGTAAGGAGAAGGAGGGGGAGGAGGGGGAAGGACTGCTCTCATATTGACTGTGTAGCTGGCCAGTGACTGTGATCCTTCCCTGAGGTCCCTTCCAATCCCAGTGTTTTGCGGGAGGGATGGAAAGACAGCATAAAAGGCAGCATTGTTTGAATTGCCATGCTTTCTGCCTTGGTGTGAGTTACTGAGCTGTGTGTTCCAGGAGCTCAGCAGTGTCAGACAACGAAGGCTACTAGCACTGCTCTTCTGAAGGATTTCCTACTTGCTAGTCTAGGCTAGCCTAGAAAGAGGGATTTCAGAATACCTTTTGGGCTTTTTCTTTCTGCCACAAGCTTCTATTTTATTATTATATTAATTGATTTCTTCTTTTCAATTTTATAATTATATCGGATAGGATCACTATAGAATTTAATTTATAGAGGAAGACAAATACATTTATATTTTATTTCTAGGGGTGTAGGTTTTAGCCGTGTTGGTCTAAGGACATAGGCAGACAAGGTTCCTTGGGTGAATCTGATATCTGATATCTTTTATTAGACCAACCCAAATAGTTGGAGAATAGTTATTAAGCAAGCTTTCGGGTTCAAAAACCCTTTGTCAGGCTAAGGAAGTTTCAGCAGTTGGTGTGTGTTCTTCCTGGATGGAATGAAAAGTAAAGAAGCCAGAGGCTGGGCCTTAGAAAAATATATATATAAAAAAATATAAATATATAAAAATATATATTGCTTAATAACTATTCTCCAACTATATATATATATATTTTCTAAGGCCCAGCCTCTGGCTTCTTTACTTTTCATTCCATCCAGGAAGAGCACACACCAACTGCTGAAACTTCCTTAGCCTGACAAAGGGTTTTTGAACCCGAAAGCTTGCTTAATAACTATTCTCCAACTATTTGGGTTGGTCTAATAAAAGATATCAGATTCACCCAAGGAACCTTGTCTGCCTATTTTATTTCTATGCATTTATACTTTGGAGCACACACACATTATAGAATTTATATAGGAAGATATATTTATATTTTTTATATATATTACTACTTTGCACCACACAAACATTATTGAATTTATATAAGAAGAAAGACATATTATTCATTCATTCATATTTGTTTTTATACATTTCCACTTTGTGCCACACTTACTCACATTATTGAATTTATATAGGGGAAAGACATATAGGGGAAATACATTTCTACATTGCACCACACACACCTTATTGTATTTATATAGGAACGTTGAATACATTTATATATCTGTAGAAAAGGAAGACATGAAACACACCATTAAGCGTGGTGGAAAGGCAGGTGGTGGCAAGCTTTCAGGGAGGGGCAGAAGAGGGGGTACAGGGAGAGGTGGAAGTTCCCCCCCCCCCTCCCCAAACTGAGACACAGCTTCTTTCCTCTAGCTAGAAGGAATAAGGCTTTCAAAGCAGCAAGGAGAGGGGAACAATGCCAGTGCCACTGACTGTGCCTGAGACTGCATCCCTTCCATGAGCACCAGGCATAACCCCCCTCCCCCACCACCATGACAACAACAAGCAGCAGCACGACAGTCTCCTCCACCCCCATTTCACTTCCCATGCTGAGCCTTCCAGTGCCAGAGGAAGAGTTGGAGCTGAACCTGGATCTCAGGGCCCTAGCAAGGGAAATTCTGGGGAAGCAGGGAGAATCATCTGAGTTTGTGCTCCATACCCCTCAAGTTTCCCCTAGAGCCAGGTTTCCTTCCTCAGAAGGCACTTTGGAGGAGGTTGATGTAGAGTTGGAGGCAAGCAGCTCAGCTGAGTCTGCTCCTCCTCCTGCTATGCCTCTGCCTGCTGAGGAGGGGGAAAGTGCAACAGCATCCACACATGCACCCACACCCCAGAAGCAAGTGGGCAGTGTGGTCTGAAATCATTTTAAGCTGGCAGACAATCCCACATATGCTATCTGTCTGCACTGCCGAGCCAAAATCAGTTGGGGCAAGGGGGCATTATGGGGATGTTGATTAATCTCTGCAGGCACCACCTCCTTACCCTTGCTCCTTCTCAGCCTAGCACCAGCGGGACCCAAAGGGAAGTCCCCCTCTCACTCCAAAAGCCCCCATCCCCCCAAAGCAGAGGCAGGCCACCTTGGAACAGTGGCAGAAAGGTGGACAGAAAGGGAGGCGCATTGCAAGGGCGAGCAAGATCACCCAGAGCACTGGGGAGATGATTGTTGTTGACAGCCATCCCTTCTTCTTAGCTGAGCAGCCAGGGTTCAGGCAGCTGATGGAGATCATGGCCCCATCCTACCACCTTCCCACATGCACCACTTTCAGCTGGAGGGTGCCCTATCTGTATGAGACATGCAGGGAGTACTTGAGGGAGGAGCTGCACAAGGCAGGTCCGCAGTTGGCCTTACACTTCACCTTGGACATCTGGAGCAGCCAGGGTGGAGATCATGCCTACCTCTCCCTCACAGGGCACTGGTGTGACCAGTCAGGCCATTGGTGGGCTCTCCTTCAAGCCAAGGTGATGGATGTGTCCCACTCAGCAACTGAGATCATGGAGGCAATGAACCGCTTGGTGCAAGACTGGCTTGCTGAGCAGGGAGAGCTCACCCATGGGTTCATGGTCACCGAGAATGGGGCCAGGTGGTCCATGATGCCAACTTTGTGTGGAACACAACTTGTGTGGAACACAAGTTGCACCTTATTGTCAGGGATGCCTTGGAGTGGGACAGGGCTGCACCACCAGCAAGCTCATTTTGAACTGCAGGAAGGTGGCAGGCTACTTGCACTGCAGCATCAAGGGGGCCAAGGTGCTGTGGGACAAACAAATAAAGCTGATTATCCTGCAACACAAAATCATGCAAAATGTGGAGACTTGGTAGAACTCCACATACCTCATGCTTGAGAGTCTGGTGAAACAACAAAAGGCCATTCATGAGATGGCCTTGCTCAGGAAAATTGGGATCAGCAGCCCCTTTAACAGAGCTGAGTGGGATACGTTATCCCATATTTTGGTGGTCCTCAAGCCCTTCCTTAAGGCCATTGAGACCCTTAGTGCTGCCGATGCCCTCCTTAGCTAGGTGATCCCCATACTGAGGGAACTTCAGAGCCAAATGGAGAGCTTCCAGGGGATCAATGTTCCTGGCTGGGGCAGGTCGCTGTCACCAGATGAACAGGCACTGGTGAGATGGCTGAAGGAGGGCATCAGGAAATGGTCCAGTATGTTCTGTTGCAGTCCAGTACAGTCCATGTGCTGGCTGCCATGTGTGACCTGAGGGTGAAGGGCAGCGTATGCAGCAGCCACACCCTGAATGAGTGGATGGAGGTGCTGGGGAAGAGAGTCAGGGATGCAAAATCGAGGAGGGGTTGTGGGGGGACATGGAAGAAGGGGATCCACTGTCCCATGCTAGCATGTCATCCACCAGCCAGTCTCCTCTTCCACCACAGGTGCTGCCAATGTGGGCCAAAGGCATGGCTTCCAGGTCCAGTGGCACCAGACCCCACCATCAGGCAGATAGCACTTAGGCCTTGGTGGCTGCCTATCTCACCAAGGATGTGAAGCCCCTGCTGTGTGACCCCTTGGTCTACTGAGCAAGCCGCAGCCAAATATGGCAGGATCTGGCCATGGTTTCCCGCGAGCACCTGTCCTGTCTACCAAGCAGTATTCTGAGTGAGAGGGTATTCAGCATTGCTGGGGATGTAGTGACACACCACCAAACTTGCTTGGATCCTGGTTTGGTGGAGCAGCTGGTGTTTCTGAAGGTGAACCTTCTGCTGCTGAGCTTCCTCAAGCTCCAGGTGCAGACGGAGTGAATGCCACCCTCCTTACTCCCTCCACACCTATTTACTTTTTTCATTTTTTAAAAGCCATTTAATGTCCCACTCTCAGAGCTGAAGGGGGCACTCACTGTGTCGCCAGAGGAGGGGCTATCACCAAAGAGGAATATACCTCCACCTTCAGGTCTGTAGGCAGGCTGTTAGGAAAGCTAAAGCAGATATGGAACTAGGGCTAGCATCAAGGGTAACAAAAAGTCCTTTTTTAAATACATAGGGAGAATGAAGAAGGCCCTGGGTAATGTGGGGCCCCTGCAGGATATGTTTTGCAATCTGGTGGTCGCACCAGAGGAGAAAGCAGACCTCTTTAACAATTTCTTTGCCTCTATTTTCTTGTGCAAGGACCGGGACTCCTCTACTGAGATTCAGGATGGACTCGGGAGAAACTCCACCGTAAACATTATTACCGTTCTGCAGGTGCATACTGGGTTTATTCTGTATCAGAGCTTTTCAACTGACAGTCTATGCGATGTATATGAGCCACAAGGAGCCCCACCCCCAGCTCCTGCTTGACCACCTCTGATCCCATTGTTCTCGATACTGTGGTGGCAATGGCTGGGGTCCCTGGGGGGTGGCGAAGGGCAACATGGCGAGGGGCCTGGTGAGCTTATTGCCCACACTTATTGCACTAGCAGGGGACTTGTGTGACAGCAGCATGAGGGAAGGGGATTGCAGTGGTAGCAGCAAGGGGGCTCGTGTGGAAGCAGTGGTGGGGTAGGGCTTATGGTGCTCGTGTTGGGGGTGGCACAGAGTGCAAGTCCCAGATAACTCATGTGGCCTGTACACATGCAGTACAAGTGGTATGTTTGGGGCCCACAACCTGTGTGGTATGTAGCTCCTGGCCACCCAAAAGTTGAAAAGCCCTGTTCTTTAGGATCTGGTTAGCTTCTTTTATAAAGAAAAGCTATCTTTACTTTGGTTTTTCAATTAAAACAAAGCTGAATTATTAAAGTCTTAAAGGGTTTTTTTATGGTGGGATGGGGGTATACCATTAGAGTGTGTTTGTTCCTCATCTGTGCTGGAATTTTCTTTTTAAATTGCTTATTGGAAAGAGCATTATAACTTCTAGCTGAAACTTGAATAATCCTACTAGACTTCAGCAGAGTGGTCTTGACCCTCTTTGAAGAGCATACTTCCTTCTAATAAGAAGGACAACACATTGGTTTATGGGCCATTCTATTATTTAGTGGCAAAATTGAATCTGAAGTGAAGTTGGCTTCATCTTTTAAGAAAATCTATGAACTTGGCATTCAAAAGTGTCAAGATACAGAAGATGCTAAGCAAGCAGTTCTTCATATAGTTACTAGGAACGCAGGGCTCTCAGACCCCATTATTTCTGCATTTCTAAGCAACACCAACACCAGGTGCTAGAACCCTACTTAGCAATCTAGGAATATTGTTGGATCACAGCTGGGGAGGATGATCATACAGCAGCAGCATTCTGACAAGAATTTCATCTATGGTTCGTTATGAGATTATCTCTCTCTCTCTCTCTCTTTTTGATGTCATAATCCATGCCTTGCAGCTCAGGACTTGATTGCTGCAAAGTGCTCTACATGTGGCAGTGACTTAAATAAATCCAGAAATTTCATCTGGCACAGAAGGCCAGGAGCATACTAAACACAGAGTCTTTTGAAAGTGAAGAAAGATGTATATGCAATGAAGAGAAACCAGAGTAGAAGAATGAAATTTGTCATTTCTTAACATTGGTTTAAACAAATTCAGAGGTAACTATGAATGGAACCAAATGGCTATTGCTGGTGACTGAATTCTTGTTCTTTTAGAGCAGCAAAGAATGGACAGTGAGAGGGCAAGTGCCCCCACTCTGCCCTGACAATCTGACTTAATAATGATCTTGGAAGGTGGGAAAGTAATTCAGAACTTTGGGTGGAAAAGCCACCAATTATTTGTAGATGGATAGGGAGTTGGAGAAACACATATATCTAACAGGAATTAGACTAATGGCCTTTAATGTTCTCAGAGAACACAACAGTTTCCATTTTGTGGTCTGTTTGAAACTAGCAAATGGCAGACAAAATGGAATTCAATTTATCTATTTTTAGGGTGAAGGACTGAGTCACCTGCTTTAATTTGAACTTTAGGCTCCAAGGAGGCTACATACCTACAACTTTATTCTTCAGTCCACTATGACATCCGCTCCAGGATATTTTCCTGGGTTTCCTACATTCCAGTTGAGTGTACTGACTACTGGGCTATGCCTCTTCTGGAGTGGGTTACTTTTTCTTTTCTTGAAAAAATCATTCAAAGACAAAATTTTTGTTCTGTTAGACTAAAAACAAATTTCTAAACCTTAACATTTTTCATAAAGAAGAATTCTTATTTTTCCAGCCACCCCTAGCGTGGGTTTATACTCCAGTACTTTTACAGAAGATGGATAGATAGGGTATGGAAGTTAATATTTGAAAAGTGCCTTGGGATTCAGAGTAACAACAGGTCCAGGTCCATGATTTCCAACTTCTTTCTGAAGAAAACAGTGGCTCTTTAGCATTGTATTGGAAGA
>NW_005842010.1:408176-422648 GCF_000455745.1 Alligator sinensis
TTGTCAATTTGACTTCCTGCAGTGCAGTGCCGAATTTTTACATGCAGTCTTCCATCAAAGCCATAAACCAATCCTGTTTATCTTATAAAATTTGAGAAGACTACAGGTTAAGATAGTGTACTAATGAAGGAAATACTATGAAGTTTCATAGGCTGGCCTTTTTCCATGACCTTAATTAATTCACTTGCATATGATTTGCTGTTGCTTGCCATAGGATGAATATACAGAGCAAGCAGACTAAGCAGAATAAAGTTTAACTTAAGAAGGTACATTGCATAGATAAAGTATTTTGTGTTCATTTCAAAGATAGCCTGTAATCTATTATTGGTGTAAGAATTTGTAGAAGCTGCTTTGAATGTCTTAGACTTGTTTGTAAAGAAGAGTCTGGGCAATTTACCATCTGCTATAATAGTTCTTGAGAGATTCCGCAGCTCAACTCTTCTAGTTCCCTTAGTTTATTTCCTTTCCAGGACTATTTATCCTTTTATGTAATTCAATGATCCAATCTGTTTAAATTGCTCAAATTGAATGGAACAACATCTGATTAAAAAGAAAGTTTAGCTGGAGGGCCTGGAGGTGGTAATAAGGACTACTGTCCCACAGTGTTGTGCTGCAGTAGGTTCAGATACAGACACGGGTTTACTTATGCTCTCTTATGCACTACAGTTATAGATTCTAAATACTGGTTTTGGTTTGGAAATGTAATATGTAATACAATCCTTTTTTATGTGTTTGAAATTTGAGTTTAATTAAAGAGCACCTTTTACCCATATGCTAGAAATGCTGAATTTCTGTTACCATGTTGTTCTTTGAATTGAGAGAGATTTCCAGAAGGGTCATTTGTTTAGCATGTTGGTCTTATTAGAAACTTCTTTGCATCATTAAGGTGGTTCTATTTTTTATATGAAGGTAGAACCAGGAAACTTCAACCAAAGATAAAGGCACACAATGCTATTCAGTACATAGACATGTCATACATTTCTCAGAGAATTTTTAAATTTTGGATCTATGGAAATATTTTTGTAAAGCAGATGAGAATAACTTCAGCCAACTTGAAGACTAAATCCTGGACAATCCAAATGAACATTTCATTATAAATGCTGCACTTCCAGGTTGATCTGACCTTCCAAAAGTGAAGTGTATTCAGACTAGCTATTGAAGTAGCTGAAGCATATTGTGTAGGTCCTGCATGTACTAACACAATCAACTGTGCATTAAATTTCCTTTAAGTTTCTGATAGAAAGATGGAGACTGATGATAGATATTTGAATAAGCAGCAGTGAACGGCTTAACTAAAACACATTATGGAAAAGGACCACATAAATGGTTTCTTTGTAGGCAAAAGCATCTTTTTGGTTAAAAGGAAGTGCAGCCCTGTTGGATAGCTTGTCTGTGATTTATTAAATATTTTTCATCTTGGTTTGTGGCTGTGTAGAATGAAAAATACATTCTAGAAACTTTATAAAAGCTGGCACTTGTCGCAAAAGAATCAATCAGAATCAGTGGCATTGGAGTGATTTCCTACCAGAGAACAGTAAGGCAATAATATCTGAGAGCATGCACATTTATTATGCCTGAACAGGGAGGGTGCAGGCAATCTCAAATGTTCATTATAGGGTACTGTTGACCTTCCATGAGAATTGAGGCTTATGGATATTTTGTAGATATTTACCAATAGAGCAACTTGGTTTATTTAGGACGTAATCTAATATACAATACTCAACATTTGGAGCAATTATTTAGCAGTTGAGTTCCCATTGATGCTAAAGGTAAAAGTGTTAGACTTAAGTGAAGTATCACAATGATTGCAAGCAGTTTATGGTATGTTTGTACCTTAACATGTGCTGCATGGTAAGAGAGGTCCAAGTCGCAACAACTATAACCCTGTGCAAATAGCAGCTATCAGCCATAACTTTGATCTTTCCCACAAATACATAGTGCTTAAATATAACATTGCTCTCACACATAAGGATTCATACAGCATACATTAGAAAGGCAGTACTTATCATGCAGCAAAATTCCACAAACAAGAGTGAAATGAGGGAGATAAGATGCTGGTTTCTGTTGCTACAAAGCCAGAATTCCAGCAAAGTTAGCATAGTGTAGAAAAGGAAAAGAGGTATTTTTATTTGTTAAACCTCAACAGGGTGTTAAAAGAGTGGAGAGTAAATTAAAAACTAATCTCTTCAGTGGTGGCTTACTAGTATTAATGTTACCCCCTCTGGCTAAGCTCTGGTCACACTATTACTTTATAATTCCAAAACCTGTGAATCCTCTATGCTGTTTTATATCTGTCATTGCCTTTCCCCACCCCTTTTTTTATATTTTAATTGCAGAAGATATGAATTTGTTAACTCTTCATCACCCTACTCTAGCTTTCACACCCAGCCTCCTGTTGTATGTACCCTGATCACCACTGGCCTACCTTCTCAATATTCCTATGACATTTGGCCTGGTAGGAGGGCATGCATCCTGCAGATCAATGCACCACCTGACCCAGATGCCATCCAGCCCGTGGCATGCCCACTGCCCCCTGGGCACACAGTGGGATTGGGATGGCTTCACAGCTGGACTGCCTTTCTAGGCACCCGTGGTACAAGTGGGGACCTGCACGCACAGCCCTGACCCACCTCATGCCTGAGCAACAACAGCAGTGGTAGTGGCCAGGCAGAAGCTGCTGCTCAGCATGGGGGAAAAGAGGCCATTCCCCTTTGCTGCTGTTGGGCTCTTCTTGCTGCAGCTTCCCAGAGCCTGTGCCAAGCCTACCCTGTGGCTCCTTTGCACTGCCCTGCCCTGCCCTGCCCCACTGGGTGGCCCAGAGGTGGTGGTGATGGTGGTGGAGAGGAGCTGCAGGGCAGCATGGCAGCAAAGAGCTGCAGGGCAGCACAGTCTCCAGGTAGCTGTAGGAAAAAGGGCCTGGCAGCACTGAAGGGGAGGGCCACTTTTCCTCCACAACAAGCAGTAGCTTCTGTCTGGCCACTGCCACAGCTCAGTGTGGGTGGCTGGTCCAGAGCAAGCACAGGGCTATGCAGCTGGGGAAAGTCTGGAGTGGGCGTAGGGTGAATTGGTGTTGGGGCTGGGGCTGTGTGCTGTTCGTGGTGGGGAGGAGCTGCAGTTCAAGTGGGCACCGGGTTGTTGCGGGGGGGGGTAGGGAGTGTGGAGATGGGGGTGATGATAGGCCTGCAGCAGATCCCCAGAATTACCTGTGTGGCCTGTGGATCCCAATAATTCCCCACCCCTGCCCTAGAGCATAGGAAAACTACTCTGAATACCCTTCACTTTGGGGGCTGGACTCGATGATCTTCCAAGGTCCCTTCCAGCCCTAATGACTATGAAAAGGATTTGGAATGGCCATAATATGCTGGAGAATGGGCCCAAAATCGATTAGATGAAATCCAACAAGACCAAGTGCAAAGTTTTGCACTTGATACGGAACAATTGCATGCACAAATATATTTTGTGGAAAATCGTTGGTTAGATTGGTTGGTTAGTAATGCAGAAAAGGATCTAGTTGTCACAGTACCACATAATCTGACTATAAACCCAATGTGTGCTTTTCTTACAAAAAAGCCAATAGTATACTGGATTGTATTAACAGCAGCGTTGCTTAAAAAGCATGAGGTGATCCAGACTCTGAATTAGAACTTCCTATACTTTAAAAACTGGAGGCAGCAAGTGAAAGAGGACCAGCAGGCAAAAATCCCTGGTCATACTCAGTTCATTCTCCCTTTTAGCATCGGCTCTCTGCCACTGTGTGATGCAGAATTTTGGGCAAGATGAGCCTGTGGTCTGATCCAATAAAAACAGCAATTATTATATTTTTATCTGCTCTATTTGGCCCTGGTGAGCCTTTATCTAGGGTACTGGGTCCAGTGTTTGGCCCTGTGCTTTAAGAAAGATGCGGTCAGATTAGCAAGAATCCAACTCTGAGAAGCAAAAATGCTTAGAGGCCTGTGAAACATGACTAAAGAGGAAAGGCTTGAAAGAATTATGTTTATTAAGTCTGGAGAAGAGAAGACTGAGAGGAGAATTCATAACAGTGTTCAAATACCTGAAAAATGGTTGTGAAAAGGATGGAGATAGATTATTTTCTATGGCATAGGGAAAAAGACAAGAAAACATGGTTTTAAATTGCAGCAAAGGAAATTTAGGTTGGCTATTAGGGAGAACTTCCTCACTATGAGGGCAGTTAAACATTGAAACGAGCTGCCCTGGGAGATTTGTATGTTTTTAGAGCAGGTTAGACAAACTTGACTGAAGTGGTTTAGTTGTGAATGATCCTGTTTGAGCAGGGAATTGGACTGACCTCCTGAGGTCCCTTCTAGCCCTAACTTTCTATGATACTATAAAAGTTTTAAAGATGAAAAATTCATCTGAAAAAACTGCCATTAAGTAAAATTTTTATCTCAATAACATAAATTCCTAATAAAACATTTTCCTTGGTTCCTGTGCATTCATTGCCTCCAAAGCAGAAGCACCACAACATCATCTCCCTGTTTCCTGAAGGTTCCCTGTAGAGGCACCTTGTGTACTAGTCAATCAAAAAATGTCTACTTCCTACCATCAGGGAATGTTTTGTCCTTCCTTTTGTTGTACAAAACAAGCAAGCACAGATTATCACAAAGTAAAAATTGCTCACAAACCTCCAGCTTTGTAGTGGGACACTTCTACCTCACCACCAGTCTTCTACTCAGCTTCTCTACTGTTGTTCTGCAGCTATACAAGGTAGTTAAACAAATCCTACTTCCTATCTGGGTACTTAGCAAAAGTTTAATTAGTTTTTTTCTCAGATGAAACACTGAATTTTTCAAAATGTCAAGAATTGCAGTATTATTAATGTCCACAAGAGTCCTGAGAGCACCCCCCCCCCCCCTTATGGCAGTAAATAGGTCTGCATTTCTAAGTAAAAATGTGTTATAGAAATAACTCATTTTCACTCTCATCTTCTCCCTGTATTATGCTAGCATTTCTGTGGTTGTGTTCGAACCTGTCCAAAGGCATTCGAACTGCCTAACTGCCCCAAACATGTGGAGCAGACTCAGGATCATACAGTTCAGCAATATTCCCGCCATCTGACATTGATGCCAGTTTAAAAGTCACTGCAACTTACACAAATAGATTAACAATAGGTTCCTAGAAAAAGGCATCCTAATAGTTTAGTTTGAGTCCAATTCCCAGAATTCCAGCATCTTCCAGAAGGCATCCCAAAAATGAGCCACTAGAACTAGCCCAGACCCTACTGGCAGAACCATGGTATAACGGTCCAGAATTCTGTGTGGTTATTTCCTTTCATACAAAGTATTAAAGGGTTCTCAGGATCCTTTTTATGCACACATTAAAACAACTTTGTATTTACAGCACATACTTCCCCATTTTCACTTACTACTAAAACATATTTAAGTGACATTATCTATAGCTTACTTCTCACCAATTAGTTCATCCACCGCATCAGATAGGGGCACCCATTTGCTAGGCCACTTCGATCTTTGTTTTGGTGTTATGTACTCATCTTAGCAACTCACTGTTTATCTGTTGGCACCAGAATCACCTCTAAAACTAATGAGCTACTTTTCCAGCACTTCTCTGCAGGCTATATATGCTATGTTTAGTTTTGTTTTCATTGGGGCCTGTGACAAAAAAAACTTATAGGGCCTGTGGCTCTGCTCTCTCACTTAGGTTTTTTTTTTTTTCTTCTTCTTCCTCTTTATTTGTCTTTTCAGATGTCTGTCAGCCTGGTTGCTGCATACATGACCTGGCTCAGGTAGGCGGGGGTGGATCTAGCTTCACTATTGTTCTGAGTTTTGACCACATGACATTAAGCCAATGTCACTCCAATAGGTGATAATGCTGATATTTTTCACATTGATTGGTTGGTATCAAATAACATCTGTCCCTGACTGGGCTCAGTTGATGAGGTCAGTATGGTTATTTAAGAGGGGCCCTCCATGTTGGGAGGGGGGCAGACATCTTCTGGAGACAGAATTAAACCATGTACCTCAAGAATCCTCTGGACGTTGCCGTAAGTAACTTATCTGAATTGTAGCCAGTAACTTAAATCTAAGTGTTCTAGATGTGTACTAAAAGGGCCAATGCGCCCCTTATACTGGTTTGCTCAAGGCTATTTTCTTTCAAAATTCTTTTTGGTTTGAATTCCTTCCCTATGTCTTTCTTCTCCAATCAATAAAGTGCTCTATCATAGCAATCCTGGCAGTAAATGTTGAGAGGAATTGGGCAAACCTTTTTTGCTCCCTTTGCTCGGCTGACTAAGGGAAGCTACTTTTTATGCTTCGGCCTATAAGAAGCACCTAGATATATCCTGCTGGGGCTAAGCAACCCCTAGCTCTACAGGGCCTGTGTACCCCAAGCAGCGCAGGGCCCTAACAGAGACTGGAGCTCGGGTGGTGGCAGCGGTTACCCCAGTCTTGTGGATGTGCTTCAGGAAGGGGTTGGGCACAAGTTTGTGCCCCTGGGGAGGCATCTGAAGCTTGTTTTTGGTTGGATGCAGTGAGGAGGGTGGTTGGCCAGAGCACCCTGTACTGGCCTGCCACAGGGCCTACTTCAGTTCATGCTGTTTTCAGGACCTCTGTGTGATTTGTATATGCACTGGTCAATGGTAGTATTAATCCATACTCCAGCAAGGCATACAGATTATAGCAGAAATACTCTGAAAAAATTATCCTATGTAGACAAGGTCTATGTGAACTGATAAGTTTGTGCTATTAAATCAACTGATACACTAGCTGATTTAATGTAAATCTTTAAAATTTAATACACAATATTCAAAGCATGTCCCATAAGCTTAGCTGGCTGGAGAGATGTTTAACAAATGCACCTTTGTGAACTCTCCATGTATTGCCAACATTAGTTTCTGGAACTGTTCTGTTGTGTAATGTAAATGTAATGTGGAGGGTGCTCATGGAACCTGGTCAGCCCTATGCAGAGGAGGGCACAGTAGAGTTGGAAATCTTGCTGACTGGTTTGGTTGGCCAGGACTCAAGACTGAAGGAGCTGGACTCAGACTTGAGGGCAGCTGCAGGCTGCTGTTTGAGTGCTCTGGGGACTAAAGGCTTGTTTGGTGATACCTCCAAACATGTTGGGGGGGGAGGGGGGTAATTAATGTACTGAGTCTATGTTACCATAGTGTTGATTTTTTTTATTTTTTTTTATTTTTTTACCTTTTACCTGTTCCCTCCCTTTTGGCCTGTTGACTTGTGACCCTAACCCCTATGACTTTCTATAGAAAAGTGGGAACTCCCCCTTGCTGTTTGTGCCAGTTTCTGGGGTTGCAGGGTTGAAACAGCTGGATCAGTTCTGCAACATCACGCTTGAGGCAATTTCCATAAGGGTGCCTGAGGCAGAAAAGTAATCCTTTGCTAGTTCTAAGGGAAAGGATAAAAGGAAACAAAGCTAGAGCAGTGAGTGCCACAAGAACAACATACAGTAGCTTTTGCTCCTGATTCTTAGCTTTTCTATCAGTAAAGCCAGGAAAGTCCATTGGGGGCAATATTACCAGGAATCAGATTCTTGTCTGAAGAGAATCCTGTCTGGGCAGATCTTTTGATAGCAGATGTTATAACTAATTTAAATGCACCTATCTAAATTAGAATGCTGTAAGGGCTCATCATTTTTTCATGCTAATGTACTTCAGTGCATTTAAATAGGCCTCCTTGCCCTTCAAGATTAGTGGTGATATTCAGAAAAAATGCTAAATAAAATTAATATTTAAGGAAAAGGTTAAAGAAGTCACCACCAATGGGAGATAAGATGGGGGTGGGGGGGGGGGGGGAGGACCCGTATAGATAAAATTGTAGTCTGAGTACCTCCTTGTAAGAATGATAGCACCTTGCTAGCTTTTCATTCAAATTGACTAAACAATATAATAGAGTAAATATGAGTAAACATGCTTTATGGCGACCAATATGAGGGGGGGTCTATATGTTTATCATGCTTTGGGAAGTGTGCAACTTAGAGTTTAATTCTACATATTCTGTCCTTACAGAAAAAATATACTTTTTTGACTCATGCTATAACATTTAATTGATAATTATATCCCTTCTGTAAAGTAAGGTGGTTCTAAAGTATTCTTCTTCTTCTTATTAATAATAATGATATAATAATAAATATATATAGTTCCATTCTTCTGCATTCCACGAATTATCTTCTTCACTGAATATCTGTCACTTTCCTAAGCTGTTCCTATGCACAAGGGAAACATTTTTCCTTGTTCCTCTTCCTCTGTTCCTCGTGCCTCCGCCATAGTGTCTAACAATCAGTGGCAGATCATAACTGTCTCTGAGATGCCATGACTATCTTTTCTCCCTTTTTCTTGTCCTATCTTTTTCTTCCCTAACTGTGCCTTTATTTTATTTTATTTTATTTTATTTTTTGGTAACGAATATAACTAATATAATGCTGACAATTCTGTGCCATATTTATTTGATTTTTTAAATATCTTCAACTGCTGCCTTCTATCTTCTTGTAGCTTTAAGTTTGTACTACCTTCAGGCTAGAAGTAGTCACTTTAATGAGTTTCTACAGTGCTGAGCACAATGATTGCAAACATAAATTCAGTGTTTACTAATAATGATGTTAACATAGTCAGTCTCTCTCTCTCTCTCTCTCTCTCTCTCTCTCTAAGAATAATCCACAGAATCCTACACAGACTGCTGGTAACTGACTCCTGTTCATCTGGTATCATTGCCACATATTTCTACCTTCTACCTTAGTTTCATTTTGCTGCATTAGAGTACATCTACACCAAATCCATGCTATATCCGGGACTGCTATGTGAAGCAAACATTGCCTCTTCATCTCCATTCCATGTGCTCTGAATCCCTGAAATAAGGCACTACAGGCATTCTACAGATGAGCTGAGCATCTGCCAATAAGAAAACCCAAAACAGACAGTCTAATAGCCCAACACTACTCCAAAATGGCTGCACTGGCTCAGTTTCAAAGCTGTGGTGCATGCAGTGGAAGTGAATGGAAGGAGTTTACTTCACAGTGGCATTCCAGTGTATGCAAGCGTTGTAAAGGTAGATATCTTTAGACTGTGTTCCTTCATTCCATTTTTTTCTGCATCCCTTGCATAAATGATTTTTTCTGCATCTCTGCTGCCTGCAGATTGTTTCAGGGTCCCTGTTCCTGCAGCATAGTCTGTATCCTGCACTGGCTCTCTCCTTCCAAGCTGTAATTGCTGACATGAAGCTGCATTGTGCTACCTACTGGGTGTGTCTATATGTGCTATTAATGTGATGTAGGCTTACTGCACAGTAAGCCTTCCCTGGGAGCACATCAACACATGCACCCTGTTGGGAGCAAATGAGAGCAGCCCAGTACAGGGCTGCTCCAGCCCTGCTTTGCCTGCCTGCAGCAGGCAGTGGGAGCTCCTGGCTCCCTCTGGGTGCTAGCCCAGGGGCTGACAGGGGGCATGGAGCAGTCCCAATGTGCACAGGGCCAGGAGAGCTCTGCCAGCTGCATTGACAGCTGTCTCCTGGCCTCATGCACATCAGGAGTGGTTTTGATGCATGGGGCCAGGCAACAGCTGCCAATGCACCCAGCATAGCTCTCCCAGCCATGTGAACATTGGGGGACACAGCTGCCAGTGAGCCCTGTGCCCAGTAGGGCTTCCCTGCCCAGCAGAGGGCTCACTGGCAGCTGTCCCACTTGTGCCCCTAGTCCAGTCCCAATCCCTCCCTCCCCACTATTGGTGGGGGGCAGATTGAGGCCCCAGCAGTGAGGGAGGAAGTGGGACTAGGGTTGTAGCCTCAATCTACCCGCCCCCTCAAGGCCCTTTCCTCTCCCCCCGCCCATTCCTCCACAGGCTTACCTGTGTTGGGGAGGCTTGCCCCCAAATCATTTTTTCTCCCTTTGCCTTGATTTGCCCCCTTCTTCCCTCCCCATAGACTTACCTGTTGGGCCGGGGGTGGGGGTTAGGCAGTGTACAGTAGATCTTGGGTTGCTTTTAAATGCCAAAGGTCATCTCCTACTTAAAAAGGTTGGAGACCACTGCAGTAGACTAATTTACTGTGCAGTAAATGCCACACACATGTAGATGATAATACTTTTACTGTGTAGTAGATTAGTCTACTGTGCAGTAATTCTCATGTAGATATACCTATTGTGTGTCAGACAAAATAGGGAAGGGAGAAGACATAGGCAGGGCAAAAATAAAATACAGTAAACTTTCTGGTAACCAGCACCTTAAAAGTCAGCATGCTCTGTTAACCGGCACGCTGGCTTGTAAGGAAAAGTAAAACTGGAAGTGCCTGCTGTGGCACTTCCGGTTTCTCCGAGCCCCCACAGCCTGGGGCAAAGCAGCCTGTGCTGCTGAGCCCCCACAGCCTGGGGGCATAAGAGGCTGCATGGGGCTGTGAGGAGCCTGCCTCCCTGTCCCGTGGGGCCCACAGGGTCTGCAGGAGGGGTGGCGATGCTGCGAAAGGGGAAGAAGGGGTGGAGCGATGCGGTGGGAGAAGCGACAGCCAGCGCCGCTCAATTAACTGGCATATTTTATTATCCAACATCCCCCATTCCCAGGGGGAATGGCCATCTTTAAAAGCCAGCCCCATGTGGTACTCCCTGGCTACCTCCATTTCTGGCCCAAAGCAGGCTGCAGTCTGCTGCCACAGCCCTCTCTGACTGTCACCAAAGCCTGTGCTCACTATATGATGGCTGCACCACTGTCCACCAGATAGTGTTTAGGGATTGTTAAAGCACAATTAACCCTTAAATGAAATGTGAAATACAAAGGAAGACAATTCTGTGTCCTAAAATCAAAGTTTCACTTCAATGCAGACAACTCAGCGTCTTAAAATGAACATCTCAGACAACTCTGTGTCCTAAAATCAAAGTCTAACTTTGTTAGTACAACAAGTATTGTATTAGGAGTTTCTACATTCAGAGACAGAAAAACATTCAATACAATAATCTCAACCAATCCCAGATGTGACTTTGCTCAACAGAAAAGATGGCCACTCAGTTCCTGGAAGCAAAGGGTATGTCATGGGCTAGAATGGTCCAGGCAGGTGTTGAAGGTTGGATTTATGATGACGATGGCAAACTTTTTTGCTCCCCCACTTTTATGCTTTCTTCAACTTCACTTCTTTCATGACTCTGCTTTCAGATTGGTCTCTCTGCAGTCACAATACTGTCCATCTTTTATCCAGTCAACATATTCCTTTGTCTAACAGACCTATTACAAGCACACCTCTTAATTTGGTCTTTTTCCGGTGTCTTACTTTGGACATTGTCCCCTGGTCTCCCTTATCACCTTTCATTAATATATCCAATTTTTTCATCTCTCTGATTCAGCTGGTTAGTGTCAAGTTCAGTTAATTGGAGCTGGTATAAGGCCATTTTTGTGTCAAAATAACTTTTCACAGTGATAAAGTAGGAAAAGATATAATATAAATATATAAATATAAAATAAAATAACTCAAAGTGAGCTAATAATAAAAAAAACAAAAAGTTAATAAGGACAAAACTTAATTATTAAGTAAGGCCAGAATATAAACAATACTATAAGCTGTTGCAACTTCAAAGCATTAAACATAACAAGCTACCCTAACACCACCCCTAAGACCCAGGAGTGACAACCCATACCCTGGCTCTTGTTTGCCACTCTGCTCCCTGTGCTTTGCTGCTGCAGTGACTGCTGTCTGGTCCAGGTCAGTCTTGGCCCTGATGTTCTGCCCCACCCCGTGCTGCATGGCTGTGTGGCCAGGCTCACAGCTGCCTGTGTAGCTCCCTGCCATCACGCTGACACTGGCCAGACCCTGGAATGGGTGCCACCACTAGTGCTGTTCAGTGAGCTTCTACAGCTCCTCCCAGCTGGCCATCACCCTGCTCAGGTTGACCACACCCATCAGCCTGCACTGTTGGCCACCTCTTTAGCATAGGCAGGGTGACCACCAGTGAGGCCATCCTGGAGTTTTTTTGGTGCCCTCCATGGCATCCTGAGGTACACTGTGCTCCAGGTCCATGACCCCATGGAGGTGATGGTGGGGTTCCAGGATTCCCCCAGTGATGTGGGTCCTGTCTGTGGCCTCAATACTCTGTCACTAACCTGCCCCATGGTGTCCATCCTTACTACAGTCAGCAGGGTTTTCTATCATGTTTCAGGCCATAATTAACCCCTGTGGCACCTTCACCAGTATGAGCCTCAGCTGGACTGGCAGCACCCATGATGCCTGCATGTTCCACTACTCTGCCCTGCCAGCCCTGGTAGAGCATGGGTGCTTTGTGCCAGGGGTGCCAGACCTCCAGCTCAGTGAGGTGATGGTCCTGCCCCTCCTCATCAGGGACCCTGCCTACCCAGTCCTCCCCTGGCTCATGCAGCCCTACACCAACCAGCTGGACCCATGCCAGGCACATTTCAACTGGTGCCTGTGCCAGACCTCTGCAATGATGGAGCACATCTTCAGCCACCTGAAGGGATAGTAGTGCACCCTTACCACCAGCTTCGAGGTCACAGAGGCCAACATCCCTATGGTCATTGTCATGGCCTGTGTGCTGCATAACATCTGTGAGGGCTGATGGGAGATCTTCCATGACATATGCATAGAGGAGGCACAATGGGTAGAGGAAGCCTGGCCCTGGGCACATCAGCTGTGGTGGCAGTGACAATAACACCCTCCACCTGGGCCCCCAAGGTGCAGGATGAGCTGCACACCCAGCTGAGGGGGGCAACACATCAGCTGCAAGAGGCGCTGGTGGACCTCCTGCTCCAGAACCCTCCACTGTAGGCTACCTGGATGGCCAGCCATGGACCCTAGTCCCACCATACACTCCCTTCACCACTCTCACTGTGGACAGTTTTTAGAAAACACTTTATTCCCCTCCACAAATATAGACCTCGTTTCTGCCCCCCACTTTTAAGCAACAGAGGCCCTCCCTTCCAACAACAGACCCCATCCATCCCTCCCTCCTAAACAAGAGACCCTCCTCCTCACTCCCTCCCCAACCCACAGAGCCCCACCACCAACCATTCCACTCACCATCAATAAAGCATCCTGTTCCCTGTGCAGACTATTTACAGTGCTCTGTGCATTCTCCTGTGGAGGAAGACAGTGGGGTGGGGGCACCTATGGGGTGGAGCCATGGGTCAGGCACCGAACACCCTGGCCTGTGGCCACACCACCACAGGCACACACTCTATGATGAGGCCAGTGGACAGGGGCTCAGCTGTGGGTGAGTGTGGCCACTGCTCTCCTAGTGCAGCCAGTGGTAAGGGCCAGTAGGGGCCGAGCATGGTGCTGATCCCACTGTGGGCAGCTTCTGCTCCCAGGCTGCGTGGAGGTAGGGAGAGCAGTGGGGGTGGGCCCAGGCATTGGGGGCCAGCTGGCAAGGGACCTAGGGCAGGTGCCAGGGCAGGGGCACCTAGCCTCTAAAGGTGACACTGCACCTCAGCCTAAGTCCACGGGAGGGGGCGTGGCTTGTAGCTGGGTGGCAGGTAACTGCCAGGAGCAGGTGGGGCTAAGGTTTGGGGCAGGGCAGTGGGTGGCATGAAGGTGACTGGTGCTGGTGCAAGGATCTTGTCCAGCAGCTGGCGGTCCTCCTCTTTAGCCACCATGATGGTCTGCAACTCTTGGGTCTCTACCATCCTCTCAAGGAGGGTGATGTGAATTTCTTTGAGGGCCAGAAGCATCTCTTGGAATGCCCAGTTCCTCTCCAGCTTGCACACAATATCCTCCATGCACCAGGCCTATGAGTCTGCCAGGCCTGCAAGTGTGCCAGCTTCTCTTATGACATAGTAACCAGCTGGTCCAGCACCTGGGTCTGGTCCTGGGTGCACCACTGCTGGAGTTGGTGCATATGGAGGGCCAAGGCTGGTGGTGATGCTTAAGATGCATCCTCATATGCAGCTGGTGCACCTCCCCTGTATGCACCTGCTGGACCTGCAGGGCCAGGAGAAAGATGCTCTTTGTGAGAGTCTGCAACATCTCTGAGATAACATGCACTATATCTGGAACATGCATCAAGAACTGGATGCCTTTAAGTCGGCAGGTCCGGATGAGCTCCATCCGAGGGTGCTGAAGGCACTGGCCGACATCATTGCAGAGCCACTGGCGGGAATATTTGAACGCTCGTGGCGCACAGGCCAAGTCCTGGAGGACTGGAAAAGGGCCAATGTGGTCCCCATTTTCAAGAAGGGGAGGAAGGAGGACCCGGGCAACTATAGGCCAGTCAGTCTCACCTCCATCCTTGGCAAAATCTTTGAAAAAATTATCAAGGCTCACATTTGCGAGAGCCTGGCAGGACAAATTATGCTGAGGGGAAACCAGCACGGGTTCATAGCAGGCAGATCATGCCTGACTAATCTAGTATCTTTTTATGACCAGGTTACAAAACGCCTGGACACAGGAGGAGGGGTGGATGTCGTATACTTATACTTCAGGAAGGCCTTCAATACGGTATCCCACCCCATACTGGTGAACAAGTTAAGAGGCTGTGACTTGGATGACTACACAGTCC
>NW_005842010.1:423610-438608 GCF_000455745.1 Alligator sinensis
GAGGAGTTTGGATATGCATCTAGCTGGGGTCATCTAGACCCAGCGCTCTTTCCTGCCTATGCAGGGGGTCGGATTCGCTGATCTATCGAGGTCCCTTCCGACCCTAACATCTATGAATCTATGAATCTATCTATGAATCTATATCAGGGGGTTGTATGTTGCGTGGCCTCAGATCAGGGGTTGTGCGTGCACAGTACCCAGGGACCATGCAAAGTCATTCAGGTAGGCCCTGGCACAGGCGGTTGCCAGCTGAGGCCCCATCCTCACTTGCTCCACAGGGGCAAGTGGGTCTCTGGGTGTTTTCTGAAGGCAGACTGCCTTCCCTATGCCTTTCCAAGGCTAGGACAGGCCTGGTTTCTGGCAGCACCTGTTCAAGCTGTTCCTGACCCACTTCCCCGCTTCTCCTCCTGTAGCCCAAGCCATCTCCTCCATTGCCACCAGGTCCACAGTGCCTGGGGGAGGGGCTCTGCCAACTTGTATGTTGAGTTGGTGGCACCCTCGCCCTCCTCCCAGGGGGCTTCTCAGGAGGTTGTGTGTGGCATTGGGGATGATGCCAGAGTGACTCCCTTGATGGCTCTCAGGAGCTGTGGGCAAGAGTCCAGGCCTAGGCAGGTGCCTGCAGTGCACAGTGCAGAGACACAGCACAGGACAGGCAGGAAAATGGTGGGGTGGGGTTGTGGGCCAGCGATGATGTCTGGCTAGAGTGCTGCTAGAGGCCCAGGGCCTCTGCTGCAGGACCCAGTGGCCAGAGGCAGGAAGCAGGTGCCACAGGCCCCGTAGGTCACCACAGAGTTTTAAAGGACAGGCTGGGGCAAGCAAAGATCTGCCCCAGCCCTGGGGCTGGAGAAGCTCCAAGCCCTGTGGCCCTGGGGCTAGGCCAAGGGTGTCCCTCTGTTGGTGGGTCTGACAGGAAGCAAATTTGATCCTGGTTGGCATCTACACATGCATTATTGCACAATTACTAAGGCACGATTAATTTGCTAGTTGCATTTGCTGGTATTAAATTAACCATGCAGTAAACTACTGCACAGTAGGCACCCGAACATGTAGACGGTGATGCTTTACCACATAGTCAGTTAGTCAACTGTGCAGTAAAGTGTCTCGTGTAGATGTGCCCAATGTTTCTGAATCAGTTTTTGTCATTCTAATTACCTTAATGTATTTGCAAATCAAGAACAATGTATGCTACATAAATAATAATAACTGATGGGGAGCTATATTTAAAGCATACAGTGAACAGATTACTTTATTTTCCTATGTGTTTTTGCTACTTAAGATCACCCTGCAAGGTTGGACATGCTTTAGAATACTCTGTTATTCGTGTCTGGCTCTCTCCCTCCCCATGCCTCTATGTTTATAAAAAAAATCCATTTTTTTTTTATGGTACCAGCAATTTCATTAAATTTGGAATGAAGAGAAAAAGATTTTTCCAATGTTGTAAAAGAAAATAAGTTTCTATTATAGGACAAAATAACTGAAAATCAGTTCCTTATCCACTAATTTGAAATGCCTTAAGAATTGAGAATAATATTTTTAGTACAGAGATAAGAAATCTGACTTTTCTAATAGTTTGCTTTAAAATAAAGCTATTTTTAAATCAGGAAATCCATATGTATATTCTGTTTCTGATTAAGAAACGTTTACAGGATCCTTAAAAGTATTACCAATCTATCTTCTCTTGACTGTCCTATTTTTAATATCAGACAGTTGGTCAGCTGAGTTCTTTGAGGTATTTAAATTTATTTTTATTGCTCAGAGTTTTTTCATATTGCTTTTCTATTTAACTTTATTAGCTATTTACCCCTGCATTTGGTTATACCTGCTTATTCCTTTTAGAATAACTTCACCCTATACTTGTCCCTACCATGATGTCATCATTCTGTTTTGACTTTCCAAGCAGTTCTGTGGATCCTATTGATTTATTATCACAAATGCACTATTATTATTTCAGTGAAGACTGGAGGAATAATCTGGTCTGGAAACAAACAAGACCTTATTTGAGAACAAATTTCCATGATAACTAGGGAATAGATTTATGTTTCATGTTAATTGAGGAAAATTTGAAACTTGTCTTTCTGTGCAGATCCTGATCTTCAAAATATCTAACTGCTAAGACACTGGACCATCAGATACTTTAAAAGATTAATTTACTACTTAAACGCTGACTTCTCTTGCTGCAGCATATTATTTATTTACTCAATATAATGTTCCTTTGGATACCTGTGGAGAGACATTACAACACACCACAAACTGGGCACCAGTGTAAAGAATCTGTTTTGTCTGGAACTAGATTTAACAGTCTTCAAAAATCCCTCCCTGCCCCCCAACCCAGCAGTAAGGGGGATTGTTATGGCATTGTTTTGTGCATTATTTTTAGATCAGCTAAGAAAACTTAAGACCTTTTCATTTGAGCCTCATGATTTGAATGTGTGTGATGTATTCAGTGTACTCCATTGGTATATGTAAATCACAGTGTTCCAGACTGGGCCTCATTGTACAAGGTTGTTCCCCGTTTTGTTTTTTTTCAGCGATGACCTGAATCTCTCCTGCCATGTCTTGTTGTAAAAAGGTTTATACTGGGAGGGTGTAACTTAAACACCACTGGGTGATGGGGTACTGATTAATTCCCTTGAGGTTTTTAACTTTTTCATTAAAAAGAGCCAATAGACCATAAAAGATTAAATTTACAGTGTGTTCTTTATGATAAGGTTCTTTGTATTAGGTATGTATCTCACTTTTTACATTGTTTTCTCTTAGTTTTTAGGTATCACACATCCAGGGATTGAGGGAACGACAGAAACCTGTTCATCAAGCTACTGTTCAAATACTTCTCTAATGGAGGTAAGTATAATGTCTGATATTTCTCTCCAGGCATCAAAAAAATAAACTCAGGTAAGGTCAACCAACAATAAGTTTCAGTTCTTTGGGCTCAAAGATTCTGATTTTTCCTCTTCTTTTTTTTTTAAAGGGTGTAAGTCCAACAACAACAACAACAAAATGTCTTCCACTTTAAGCCCTTAAACGGTGTTGGGTTTATTGTCTTTACGTTTCCTTTCTAATGATGCTCCAGCCCAGACCATTATAGTTATAATAAAAAAAAAATAAGAGTTTTACTTGTCACTGTGAGGCTCAGCCGCTTCTTCCTGGCTAGCCCTCTGTTTTTTCCAGAATCATGTCATTTTCCGGATTGCTCTCCTGACAATGCTCCTTCAGCTGGTATCTCCTGACTTGACACTATTCTCTTTCTTCCCCAGCCAGCTGACAGCCAACTCCTCTCTGGCCCTGCCATCCCAATTGCTCTCTTCACATTTCCTTGCCTCCCAGCCTCTCCCCTGTTTTCATCTGGGTCTCTCTCCTCCTCACTCTTCCTCCAGGGCCACTCTATTCTCATCGAGCAGCTACTCTGGAAACATGACTCCCTTCTTTCCTACGCTGGTTCCTACCATTTTTTGGTTCATGCTGGCTCTTTCTTATCAGCATGACAATGTGTAATCTACATTTGCAAAAATATTTAGAGAAGTTCTGGATAGTTGTGGGGATAAAATGTCATATATCTAATTCCTTAAAGATATATATAGAGAAATCCTATTTCACCTGTTAGGCCTGTAATTTGACTGAGGGGCCTAAGTGTGATAATTCTGCATCCTGGATGAGTCCCTGGAAAAAAGTTAATGCAAAAGGTTTGTGAGTTGTCCATTCCCCTCCCCTCCCCTCCCCTCCCCCCCACTAGTTTTTGTAATACACAAGGTTAAGGGTAAAACTACAATGTTTACAAAAGTCAATGTATTAACACATTTTTCATGAACTTGAACAAGGTGGAATAAAATCACAATTAGGCACTTCAGTCAACTTAGATACCCAATCAGTGGAATAGAATCTGGTCTGTACTATTGGATGTGCAACCATGTCATTTCTAAATCACTTTTCCACATATACCACATTTTAAATAAAACCTGTTTTAAATTCTTGTGAGTTAGAGGGGTAATACCGTGAGACAAAGTGCTATTCAAGAAATGACATAATGTTCATAAGATTAAAGCAGACGGAAAACAGCATCATTTTCAGGCTGTGAAATACAAAATGATATTTCATACATTTTAAATCTCTAGTCTAGGCTACTTCTTTTCTTTAGACTGACAGTCAAGGAACAAAAACCTCAGATTGTGTACAATATGGCAAACTGCCTCTTCAAAGTAATTAACTGCCAATCACAGAGGTGTTCTATACTTTTCTACTAGTTCCAGTACTGGGCCTGAAAGTGAATGGCATGGTGCAGCACACAGCATTGAAGGTTTAGGCTATGTAGTGATGTGCAGTTTCTATCAGGAAAATTGCTGTCCAACTGCTAGAAACCAAAGGTGTATAAACCTACAAGGTGTTTATCCTGGAGAAAAAAAATGGCTCCTCTGGAGAAAAAAAATTACTTGGGGAAAACAAGGGTTAAGCCACTCCCAAGAAATTTTATCCCAGGGGACCGAATGTTTGTGTGCATTCTATTCTGTTGGCTTAACTCCTCCCAGGGACTAGGGCCATGTGTAGATGATACATGACACTTTAAAGCAGGCTAAATGCTTTTGCACCGCTTTAATGGTGTTGGTGTTTGCACACCTTGGCAGTGTATTCCACATTAATTTTAGCCACTGTAGGGTTTACTTCACCCTAAATTGAAGTGGTGGGTTTAAAAACTCACCAATTCAACTTAGGGCCCCCATTTCATCTAGACATGTCCTATGAGGACTATTTCTGATGAAAACAAATGCTGTAACATTTGAATTTTCTATAGGATGGCAACTATGTTTTTTCTTTGTTCTGGTTTTAATACTATAATTGGTCCCAAATTACAAGGATGATGAGTGTCCCCTAAATTACAATTAAAATAAGCCAGCCATACCTGTTAATTGTTTTTGTAATAACATTTCTAATGATCTTTATACAGAATCTTTCCTACAGTTGTAGTCTTGTTCAACCCTTGTTGCACACAAGCCTTTGTTTTTATGTATGTATTTCTTTGTAGCTCAGACTATTAATTTGCTTGGAATATTAATACAAAGTGTGTTGTGCTTGTAATGGTATTAGTCAATTGTTAACCTAAAATACATTGTTTAAATTGCTCTGTCTCCCGCAATGGATGACATCTGAATATGTATGATTTCTCTTCTTAACTGCCTGGGAGTAATTTCTGAAAGTCTGAACTAGAATTAGAAATGCATTGTGATCATGATTTTCTTCATGTCTGTTAAATAGCTCAGTATTTTTTTAAATGTTGCTGCACACCTAGCTTTGCCACAAGATTAGCATATTAACAATTTTCATTTTAATTCGTTGTTCTTAAATGCCTGAATATTTTTATGCTTTTTATCTTGCTTCTTTCTCAACTCATACTTACAGGAAAATCTGTTCATACAACATAACTCCATTGTTCACATTTCTGCATGATGATAACATACCCTTTTAAGAGGAAAATTCTGAAAATAACAACATGCAAGATTTTCCTGCATAGTTCTTTGCAGCAAACAAGATTTGTGTTTGTTCTTTCCTCCCACAGTCTTATAATTATGGGCTTTGATCCTGAATACTAACACAGATAAGCTTGAACAGTTTCAACGAGATCAATGGGAGTTATGTAAACTATTCTTATGTGTAAGTGTTTGCAAGAATGGGAGCATCAAATCTGAACTAGTAATCTGTGTTTACATGAGTAGGCCCCTTGGTTCATTCAGGTACTTTACATTAAACAAGAAGAAAAGGGGGTCATGTAAGGGGCTACATAACTGGGTCCTAAATGCTCTGCACTGGACAGAATTTCTATCTGATTTATTTTTGACTGCAGTTACTTTTCACAAAAATTTGAATATTGATATTCAAAAAGGGCATGCATGCATACATTAAAGGTTTTGGGTAATTAAGGCAAAGCAGATGGTTGCTTGCTGCATTTATAATATTACCTAAATTTTATTTTGCTCCATTAATGGGAACCATGAAGTCACATAATGAAGCAATGGGGACAGAAAGCCAAAATTGGAAATTAGATAATTAGCTGTGTTTATATTACTGAACCCCTCCCCCCAAAAAACAAGTAAACATAGAAAACATAATCGTCATATTATTTATAGAGTTCTCCATGAATATTTCTGAATGTTGCTGGATGAATTAGGTAAGATTAGCAATAATGGTGAGTGAATCAGAGAATTGACATGTAGTCATCCAAACTCAATTTTTCTGAAAGCAGAAAGATTATACATAAAAACCCACTTAAATGCACTTTTTTTTTTTAATTTAATGTCAGAGATTTGTCTGTGGTTGTTATCTTAGTCACATGACTTGCATTTAAAGTACATTTAAATCTCCAGTTTAAAAATGTGAGCACCAGATTCTTTTTCCTCGTTCCATTCTTCCTTTGCCTACTGTAGTGTGGAGTTCAAAGATATAACTCACTTTTTTAAAGAAGAAAAATAAGACCAAGATAATGTTCTCTTGTTTGAAGTTTTAGCCATGTTCCTTTTGTGTTTTACAACTTGCTTTTTATCTTGACTTTCTGATTAATATAAAAGTCCAAACAAAGTAATTGTGCAAAGTTCTATGTTAACAGCTTTTCATGAGGAAAAATTGTAGAACTGAGACTTCATTAAAAATCAAACTGTTAAATATTGTTTTGGTTTCGATGACACTTTAACTCTTCATGCTATGACACTAAAGAACAAGAGGGACAATACAGCCAAATACTTAAGAAAATCACAATTCTTTCATGAAATCTTTCATTGGTGATCTGTTAAATATAACAGCATGATATTACTTGATCCTTCACGAAGTGTCATGTTTCAATCATATTTTCTTGATCCAGTTTTATGCTGGTTCTTCAGGAAGTACAGCACAGGGGAAGGTGTTGGTCAGAGGTTGCTATGTTCCACCATTATGGTCTCTTGTTCATGGGCTTTTTTGAGTGGCCACATAACAGCATTAACAGCATAGGTTGGAGAAATTTTAGGACAGGAAGTTTAGACAAAAATGAGGTGGTTAGAAGTTAAAGGAAGCAGTCAAAAAAGCAAAAGGCTGCTTGCAAGCTGTTAAAAAATACCATATTAGAAGCTTAGGAAAATGTATTAAGTGGTCCAATCTGCATAGTTCTTTGTAGAGTTAAGGAGATCATTCAAGGCAAAAAAAAATGGAAGGCATATCAAAACGAGGAAAACAGAAAAGCTTCCAAACTTTGGTAGGGCAAATGTAAAAGTGAAATAAGGCAAGCCAAAAACAGAATTTGAGGAATGTCTAGCAAAAGATCCTGAAGTTAATCATAAAAACCTTTTAAAATGTATCAAAGCAGGAACATATTTAAAAAATTGGTGATATCTTTATTTGACCAAGGTGTAAAAGGTGCACTCATGGATGAAAAGGCTGTAGCAGAGAAGCTAAATTAATTCTTTGCATTGTTTTTTACTGCAAAAGATACTGGGAAAATTCCCATTCCAGATAAATTCTTCTTAACTGGTAGGTCTGAAGAGTTGGATCACGTTGAAGTGACAACAGAAGAAGTTTTAGAAGAAATTGATAAATTAAACACTAGCAAGTCACCAGGAGTGGAAGGTATATACCCAAGAGTTCTGAAGGCACTCAAAGGTGATATTGTGGAAGAGCTGGCAATAGTATGGAATATTTGTACCAGAGGACTGGTAGGTTGCCAACATAACACCCATCTTCAAGAAAGGCTCTGGAAGTAAATTACAGACCATCCCTGGCAAGTTGGTAGAATCTATAATAAAGAATAAACTCAGCAGTTACATAGACAGATGTGATCTTCTGGGGAAGAGTCAGCATACTTTTTTGTAAAGGGAAATCTTGCCTCTTGAATTTCCTGGTGTTCTTGGAGGGTGTTAACAACCACATAGACATGGGATCTGGTTGATATACTATATCTGGACTTTCAAAATGTTTTTGGCAAGGTCTGTCACTGAAGGCTTTTTAAAAAACAGAGTTGCTATTGAATTCAAAGGAAGGTTATTTCGTTGATTGAAAACTGGTTTAAAAATAGGAAGCAAAGGGTAGGACCAAATGGTCACATTTCAGGGAGGTCAAAAGGGATGGAGGGAGGGCAAAAGTACGGTCCCACAAGGTTCTACACAGGGTCCAATTTTGTTCAATATTATCATCATTGATCTGGGAATAGGGGTGTACAGTGAAATTTCCTAGTTTGCAGATGATACCAAATTATTCTGGGCAGTCAATTCTCAAGCTGCTGGGGAGAAGCTGTAGAAAGATATCATCAAGCTAAGGGAATGGGCAAACCATGGCAGATGCACTTCAATATGGACAAGTACAAGGTAATGCATACAGTGGGGTGTGGGGAGGGGAGGTTAATAATCTCAACTATGTATATGCCATGCTGGGTTCTGAACCAGCTGTTATGAGTCAGGAAAGGGACCTCGGAGTCACTGTAGATAGTTCTCTAAAAACATCAGATCAGCATGCAATAGCAATAAAAAGAAGCCAATGAAATGTTGGGCATCATTAAGAAGAGAATTGAAAACAGTGGTGAGCACTATGATGGCATTATACAAATCCATGGTGTGCCTACATCTTGAATACATTTGCAGTTCTGGTCTCCTCATGTCGAAAAGAATGTAGCAGAAATAAAAAAGATGGGGACAAGGGCAAGCAAGACAATGAGGGGTAAGGAGCAATTGCCATTCCAGAAGAGACTAAAAAGGTTAGTACTCTTCAGTTTGGAAAGAAGGCTGAGGGGGTGATGATAGAGGTGTATAAAATCATGAAGGGTATGGATGAAATGAACATGGAACTGTCACTCACCAAGTCCCAGAATAGTACAGGGCACCCACTGAAAATAGTCAGAGACGGGTTTAAACAAAAGAAAGTATTTTTTTATTAATTCAATACATTACCTCGTAGAATTCATTTCTACAGGGAGAGGTAAAAGCAGATAACATAGGCATGTTCAAAAGGTTTACATTTATGGACAATAGATCTATTGACTGTTGAACAAAATGGTCGAGATATTTCCTCTGGCATCCTTAAACCAATCATGGTGGGTTTCAGGGAGGGTAATGAATAGGGGGTAAGTCACTCTAGATATATCTGTTTCAATGTGCTGCATCTAAAGCATTCACTTCTATCACTGTCAGATATGGGATACTGGGCTAGATGGACAATTGGTCTGGCCCAGTATAGAACTGGGCCAGAGGAGTCTAATATTCAGAGGAGTCTCTCTCTACATGATATAATTTATGACAGCACATCTCAGCTACATTCATGCATTATGTTTCTACCAGAAGAACTGCAGCTTTTCTAGTAGAAACCTCATTCAGAATATAAGTGTTTACAGAGATCCCAGTCACCAGGATGTGTGTGGAGGAGCAAGGTAATGCACACGGTAATGCACATTCCTTGCTGTCTGGTCTGAGGAGTGGGCCAGAAGGGTTCCCTGGGCTATTCCTCTGCTCAGATCCTGAATATGAGTATGATTCTGTTTTAATTGGGTTATATAGCCATATCTTACATTTGTAGACACAGTTTACATGCTTTTATAAATAACTGTGAATTCAAGGTAGCAGTAATGCTTACCAGTCCTGTGTGAAGCAGCTAGTATTCGTTCTGGATTCAGATTCAGCTGATTTAGGTAACAGTGATTAGATTCAGTGATTTGAATCACTGCCCTGAATTGACACTGCTGAATTGGCTGAATCTCTGAATCAAACAGGCCCGATTCCCCACCAGCTCTTCCAGCCCCACCAATGGCTGCCCTGCTTGGGCCCACCCTCCCGGCTCTTTGAAAAAAAAAGCCCAGCACTCATTGCCTGCTGCCAGGTGGGAGGGGCAATCCCCTCTGCCCCAAGCTGCATGGTGGGCTCTGTCATGAGCCCCCATGCCCCACCCACTCTTGCAGCCCCAGCTCCTGGCTCTTTTTTTTTTTTTAAAAAAGCCCCCACTCACTGGCTGCTGCCAGGCAGGGGACCATCCCTGCTGTTCCCCACTTGCCCACACCATGTGGGGAGCTCTGCCATGATCCATGCCCCAACCTCTGTCTGCTCTCCCATGCCCACTCATGGCTGCCCTGCTCAGCCCCAGCTCTGGGCTCTTAAAAAAAAAAAAAAAGCCCCAAACTCACCAACTCCTGCCAGGTGTGTGTGGGGCGTGATCCCTGCTGCACCCTACTGCCCTGCTCTGTGTGGGGGTCTCTGCCATCAGCCCCCAGAAGCCCTGACAGCTGCTGCTGCAGCTGGTGAGTGCAGGTTTTTGGGGTTTTTTTTTAAAGACCTGAGGAGGGTAGGGCAGCCATGGGGTGGCTGGGAGAGTGGGTGGGGGTCGGGGGGGCTCATGGCAGAGCCCCCCATGCAGCACAGGGCAGTGGGTGGTGGCAGGGATTGCCAGGCAGCTGGTGAATAGGGGCTTTTTAAAAATGAACTGGGGCTAGGCAGGGCAGCAATGGGGAGGGGGGCGGGGACAGCGAGCAGTGGTCAGGATGCTATGGCAGGCTGGAGGAGCAGGCAGGGGATGGGGCCTGGCAGAGGTCCCTCATGACCCCCTTGCCCCCTTCTCCAGCTCCCCCTGCCAGCTCCCTACTTGCCAGCACGGAGTCTGGGTCCAGCTCCCTGTGGCAGTGACTGGGGACTGCCTGAATCTCCAAAGCTCTCTGAATCTTTTCCAAATCAATTTGGAGAGCTTTGAATTGATTCAGACCTTTTAATTGGTCTCCTGATTCAATTTGGATTTGGAAATTCGGCGGTGGAATCAGGCCGAATCTCCTCCGAATTGAATCAGCACCTAAAGTTTCACACAGCCCCAATGCTTACCTGTTATATCCTCTTTCACTCACTTTCTGTCTCCTTTTCAATGTTGCTCATCGGTTGAAAAGCCCTGTTCAGGTCAGGCTTATGGCACAATGATTTGTTTCTGATTGTTCCATTGTTTTGTCTCTACTACATTTGAATAACTCTATTTCCTTCTCTTTCTGAGGTTTGAATTCTGAGAGTTGACAAAGCAGTATCACAGCACTCAACTACTTACAGTGTTTGGTTTAACTTGAAGCCTAATGTGTTGTGTGATCACTAGTGAATACATTTGATTATATATTTCCACAAATATAGAAAATCCTGAGCATTGAAACTAGAACTAAAATGCCTTATAATTTAATTGTTAAGATAGCAACATTCTGCTGACTGACTGTTATAGATATTTGTGGAATATTTATTCAGATAAGTACAGATAATATATTTAACTTTCCACTTGAAAGCCATTGAGAAGGTTGGTGTAGGGCAGCAGAGGAACTGGGTAATGCCTTTCTATGTGGAAAAGAGAGTATCCATAAAAGGAAACAATTATTCCTGCCCCACTTTGTCTTCTAGAGTTGAACAAAACTTACATAGAAATTGGTAGGAATCAGCCTAGCTATAAAGTAAGTAAGGTATTTAGGGCTGGGCTCTGGTAATATTGGGTGTTATAACTACAATTTGGGTAATACAGAATTTGTTGACACTTTTTATCTCTAATTGTTACATGTAAATAGAATAATAAATCTATAATTGATTAGTTTTATCTTTGTGTGTTAGGGATGCCATAATACATGAACAACTGTATCCTCTAAAAAGGGAAGATGGATGCTGTATGTAAAATTAAACTTACAAACAGCGCATGTATGATGGCTGTATTAAAATACAAAAGAATTGCCAATGAACAGTGCTTTCTAAAACACTGAAGTGAAGGTCATTTGGATGTAACAGAACTATATGATGAGGATAAAAAAGAAAAAACAACTATCAAAAAGGAATTTTGTGGCTTATCAGTTGTTGATTTGTAGCATCCAAAGACACCAGTCAAGTTTCCCTGGTAGAGAAGTTACACACAAACTGGTTTAAGTAATCAGAAACTGTTTTAAACCTGTAACAGAATAGAAGTTAAGTGTACATAAACCAGTTTCAAAATGGCTGAAACTGATTTACTGATACACCTGGCTTAATGGAGTATCAGACTTAACTGATTTAAGTAAAAACAGTTTATGAAACTTCTTTTCCAACCCCCATCCTGGTTCAAATTAAATCAGAGCATCCCAGCATGCTTTTCAGCCCTGGCCTGGGCTGGACTGGGCTGGGTTGGATTGGTTTGGTTTGGTTTGAGCTGGGACGTCTGTTCCAGAGAGTAGGGTTGGAGCAGTGAGAGCTGGCTGAGAAAGCGGGAGGGGAGATAGGCAAGCCCAGCTAGGGATGCAGCCCAGTCTACAGGGTGGGGTGGGAGAGACTGACCTCCTCCCTGGCAAACCCCAGCTTGAGTCTGGGGCCAGGGAGGGGGGTTAAACACCCCTTTCCCTGCTCAAACTTACTGCTGGCTGCAAGTGTGGATTACAAATCCCAGAGGCACCTGGAAGCAGGAACAGGAAGTGATGAGCAATCTTGCACAGTTCTGCTGCTGTAATTCTGGACTGCAAATCCCAGAGACCTTGGGGGCAGCAGGAAGAGGAAGTGAACTCATAGCCAGAGAGCTGTGCTCTAGCACCTCCCAGCTTCTGGCCTGAGCCACTGCAGGCATGTGGCTGCATTTCCTGAATCAAAGGTAAATGTCTGTTCACTTCTGTTTCAATTTAATCTGTGCAGTTTAGAGTAACTTGCAAAGACTGAATCAATTTAATCCCAGACTTTTTGATGGTCTGGATCTAGCCATTAGTTCTCATTGTGCTAAAGTACAAACAGATTGCTATTACATCATAATATTGTATGAACTTTTCACCACTGAGACATGATAAGTATTATATGAAGAAGACATTGTATGTAATTCCTGACTGTACTCTCTGAGAATACCTTAGACATAATGTACCTGGAAGTAAGGCACTGAATTAAGGTTCAAAGGCCTGTGTTCTATTCCCAGCTCTCTAACATACTTCTTGAATGTATGAGTCTTTCTACCCCTCTGCTCCCCTTTGGTGTCTATTTTTGGTCTGTCTTATTTACAGTAGTAAGCTATATGGAGTAAAATGACCTTTGCTGTGTGTGCTGTGTCCAGGACAATAGGATCCTGACTTTTTTGGTGCCTGTCAATGTTACTGGAACAAATAAACAATTAAAAAAATTAAATAAAGGTAAATAATTAAAGCTCAAGACTTTGTTTAGCAGAAAAAATGAATGAATGACATTAAATGGATAGAAGCTCAACCTAGACAGATCAAATAAGGTAGTGTTGAAGTGATGTTGTAGCCATTATGGTTCAGGAGATGAGATGAGCATGGAGTTAGTCAAATAAAAGATATCACCCACAAAAAAATCCTTGCCTTTAGAAATAAGGTGTAGTTTTGTGTTTATTTTATTTTATTACTTATTTACTAGTCAGGGTAATTGACCACTGGGAAAAATCCTTAAAAATGAAGTTGATTCTTCATAGATTTAATAGATTTCATAGAAATTAGGGATGGAAGGGACCTCAGAAGATCTTTGAGTCCAGCCCCCTGCCCCAGGGGCAGGAAGTCAGCAGGGGTCATAGGATCCCAGCAAGATAAACATCCAAATGTCTCTTGAAGGCATTCAAAGTAGGTGCTTGAACCACCTGTGATGTCCAGAACCAAAAGGGTTAATGAGCAATTTATAGCAAAAAGGGAATCTGCTTTTTGAGAGTATCTGGCACATAATAAATATTGGCTAAAATAAAGCTTATGAAACTGTTTACTGCAGATGCATCCTGTCTGTCAGGAGTATAACTGTAACATTATATTTAACTGTTTGTACTGATCATAAGACTGACACGAGTTTCAAAAAGCAGAACTAAAAAATAAAACTGCAGACTTAGCTGATTTAATAATTGTTTGCTTAAAGGTCAGTAAGATTGACAAATCTAACCCCAAGGTATAATTAATACATCTTAAACATTTTTTAAGTAGGTTGGAAAAATGCTAATCTCAGACCCCAAAGTGATATGGTGTGATTTGCTTATTGGGTAAACCCAAGTTCAGGCAGTAACATATTATAATAATTTCTAACACCTTTTAACCCCATAGGGTAACAGCTATAGGGTAAGATTGTGAGTGACTCTAAAGCCAACAGATTAGCATAAAACAGAATATAAAGGAACGCGCACGTTAAGTGACCAGTAGGAAGGATGGAACAGAATGGTCATTACTGTCCCAAGCCCTGGATTCCTTATTCCCAGTGTAAGCGAGGACCAGATCCTGACCTAG
The DNA here is from genome assembly GCF_000455745.1 of Alligator sinensis. NCBI lineage: Eukaryota > Metazoa > Chordata > Crocodylia > Alligatoridae > Alligator > Alligator sinensis. The sequence continues at coordinate 437,778 of NW_005842010.1, forward strand.
GGATCTTCCCCGGTATTCCCTCCGACAGCGTGGATCGGGGATGCCTAGAATATAAAGGAACGCGCACGTTAAGTGACCAGTAGGAAGGATGGAACAGAATGGTCATTACTGTCCCAAGCCCTGGATTCCTTATTCCCAGTGTAAGCGAGGACCAGATCCTGACCTAGGGATCTTCCCCGGTATTCCCTCCGACAGCGTGGATCGGGGATGCCTGACTTCACTGGATCAACTTGATGTGTACTTGACACTGAGGGACTATTGATAAGTTGCTAACTATCCCAGGGGAGCCGGGGTTACAGGAGGACCCCAGGCCAAAATGAAAGAAAACTCCCACTTACCTCCTGCAGGGGCCGAAAGGCGTGGGGAAACACGCACGGCAAAACTGCCCGTGCAGTTCGTCAGCCACGCCCATATCCAGCTGGGGCCAGGTGACATCAATGGGAGACACCACCCGGCAGAGATAAAAGGCTTCCCTGAGGATGCAGGGGAAGTGTGGGGAAACGGAGGCTCCGCCAGGAAGCCCACGGCCTGAAGGGCACAACCGTAGTGTCCGTCCAGCTGAGAAGGCAGGGGTGGAGCTGTCACCGACAGAGAAGCCGGCAGCAGAGCCGACACCAGCACAGGAGCCGGCAGCAGAGCCGGTGAAGGATCCAGCAGAGAAGCCGGCAGCGGGGCCAGCAAAGGCACCGGCAGAGGCGCCGTCAGGAGAGCCAGCGAAGGCACCGGCAGAGGCACCGACAGGGGAGCCAGCAACGGAGCTGGTGTCAGCAGAGAAGCCGACAGCAGGACCAGTTGGCAAGCCGGCAGAGAGGTTGTCAGGGAAGTCGACTG
>NW_005842010.1:438636-446987 GCF_000455745.1 Alligator sinensis
GAAAGAAGCTGAGAAACTACCATAGGGAGTAGCCCCGAGTGGGACCAGCCACTAGGTTCAGGGGAACTCCGGGCCCGCTGGTTCCCACTTTACTCCAGCAGTCACGGTGGTGGGGAGCGCACAGTGAGTCACAGTGTGGGTAAGATAGGGAGCTGGGCCAAGGGATAGATGAGGCTAGGACAGAGGGCCTTGGTGCCTACACACTTGAGCCAAGACCCAGGGCCACTGGATGCCCATGGCCGGGGCAGAGTCCGAGAAGAACCAGGGGCGCTACAGGGCCAGAAGACCCATGATCGAAGGTGGTGAATGGCCGGGGTGTAGGGGAGGTCGGAGCCCTGTGAGTGCCCGCCACGTGGTGTGACGGCCCTGAAGGCTACCTCAAGGAGGAACCCCTCCACTGAGGTTACATTCAAAGTCATGGCAGGCAAGATAAGGGGAACCCTAGATGTCAGACGGGGTAGCCTTTGGGGTCCACCCCCTGGCCTTGGACAGAAAAGATCACTGGTTCAGTCCAGGGCGGCAAGAGAGCGCCTAATGGAACAGAGGTGGGCACGCTAAGCAAGTGGGAAGTCTTTGTCAATTTGTCTGTTTTTATTATCATTGTCAATTTTTAACTTTTATTGTTATGTTGTCTGTTTATTAGCTTTACCTTTTTTATTAACTGTTATATGTGCAAACTATATTTTTTGCTGCTTAAACATATTTTTGTTGTTATTTTGTTGTTATAAGTAACATTCATTTTTACTGTTATAAGTGAAACTTGTCTTTGCTTCACTCCCAACTCCACCTCCTCAATCCCGAACCAAACAGCCCAGTGACTGATACAGTTGCAGCACTCAGTCAGCCTACAACTAAATTGATACACTCACAGTGCCCAGCTGGCCTGTGACAACCACCTCTGGTGGCAGTCTATTCCAGACCTTGGGGGCTCGGACAGTAATGAAATTCTTCCTTATGTCCAGCCTGAAATGGTCACGGAGGAGTTTGTGACTTTTCGATCTTGTCATCCCTTGGGGTGCTCTCGTGAACAGACATTCCCCCAGATCCTGGTGAGCACCCCTGATAAACTTATAGGCAGCCACCAGGTCCCCCCTGAGCCTGCGCTTTTCCAGGCTGGAGTCCCATAGCTCTCAGCCTCTCATCATAAGGTCTGTTTTCCTGACCTCTGATCATGTGCGGGGCTCCATATCTTTTTTGAATTGTGGAGCCCAAAACTGGACACAGTACTCTAGCTGTGGCCTCACCAGGCTGAGTAAATGGGAGAATGATGTCCTGGGATTTGCTTGAATAGCATCTATGGGTGCAAGCCAGCATTTTGCTCACTTTACTAGCTGCAGCATTACATTGATGGCTCATGTTCATCTTGTGGTCAAGCATAATCCCCAAGTCCCTTTCGTCTATAGTGCTAGCCAGCATAGCACTGCCAAGCCTATAACCATGCTGCAGGTTTTTCTTCCCAAGGTGGAGAACCTTGCAATTTTTGGTGTTAAACACCATCAGGTTCTCGTCTGCCCATTTCCTGAGCCTGTCTTGTTCTACTGAAGCCTTTAAATCAACATTAGATACCTTGTTTAAGTTTGTGCTCTCTCTCCCAAAATTGTAATGCTTGCTGCATGGATTATAAGGGATTTTCTATGGCCTGTGTTAAGTAAGGGGAGGGCAGGGAGGGAGGGCAGGAGAGGTGTGAGCACATGATTTTTTAGTGATGCTTAATGCGCTGTTTCCTAATTTTACTATGAATTAGTGTATTAGCATGATTTTTGCCGTGCTGCCCTAATGCGCAGTAAAATGGGATACTGCACATTAAGGTGCATGTGTAGATGCACCCACTGTATTTTACAGGCTTCCCACTTCCCCTTCACAATGCTTTAATAAGTTATTTTGATAAGCTTCTTCAAATATTTCTTATAAGGCTCTTTGAAGATCTTAACAGAGCTAAGCAACCCTGAGAGTTGCAGATAATTTGAAGTTTCATAGTTTTGTAGTTCTTAGGGGCTGGAATACTACCTCTGGAGGGAGCCTGTTCCAAACCCTTGGCACTCAAATACTTCATTGTATTTGAAGGGAATCTAAGCTTTACTGTAGGAGCTTGGGCATGAGCACTGTCAGAGGTCTCTATGTGAAGGTACCCAGGATGGACAAAGACATGGCTGTATTTTGAATTGTAGGAAAAACCAAGGATCATTATCCAAAATTAGCTAGGGATCATTCCCAAGGAACCCAGTTTGTTCTGTCACAACCCAAGGGTGTGATTTTTGTTTTGTGTGCGCTTTGGTGCCACTGAATTATTTTCCCGCCAAATTGTAGCTTTCTTTGCAGTGTGCATTTCTTCTTTGCAGCTAAGAAATGCTCGTTGCAAAGAGTTCCCGCCATTTGTATGATAATTCGAGCCCCATTATTGGCTTTCGTGAAATTATTTACACGTGGCGGGTAGGGGTTGGCTTGTTGCCGTGGCGGCTAGTGATTGGCTTGCTAGCCGTATAAAAAGCTTGAGTGGTTTCCGCCCAAGTTGGAGGACTCCACGAACACAAGGAGGAGGGATCTTCATGCTGTGTGAAGATCTCTAAGCGCTGCGGAGCCTATCAGACCCAGTGCGTTCCAAGCAGGCAACAGGGGTCTGATCAGCCTCTAGCCTCTCCCCGTCGCCGTTCGCAATCCTTGACGTATCCCTCTCCCTGCGTGCAAAAGGACCCACGGAGCCTCAACAACTCCGTGGGAGAGACCCGAGCTTGTCGTAGTCCTCAAACGAGGATTTAATCGGAGCTGTGCCTGGGAAACTGTCCAGCCTACACCGCGACCATCTTCGGTGTATGTAAACAATCTTGAATCAACCATTACGCATCCATGACTAATTCTAGCGTGTCGCCTGTTCTCTCCGATCCAGCATGCCCGGGCTGCTGGCCACAGCCCGCGCGGCGCGAAAAGGGCCCGGATCGCACCCGGCCCGCACATGTTCCAGTTGCCATTTCTCCTAATCTCTTTTGGGATATCCATGCTCATGATACAATGTCATGTTCCTTTGTGAATGCCTCAAGTATTAACAATACTGGGCTAGATTGTGTTTTGCCCACTTAATGTGGTGTTCCAGCAGGCATTTTGTATTTGGGAGAATACCACTCTGAGCTCACCACTATTCTAGAGAAGATTGCAGCCTGCCAGCCAGTAGCCTTATCCATAGTCCTGTCCTTCTCTCAAACAGTGGTATTTATTTCTTATTTACCTTCTTTAATAGTGGCTGAGCCTTATTTGCATTAGATTAGCACAACAATTTTTGAATTGCATTTTCCTACAGTTCAAGGTCAGAAGCAACAGTGCCTAACAGGACTTGTATTGACTGCTGTGACAGTTGAGGTTAGTTGGCTTACCCTGATTTCTTAAATGCTACTCTGTAGGAAGATTAAAAGTCTAAGTTCATAGAGCAAGAATATATATAGACAATGATGCAAGGGCAGTGCTTAAACTGTAATTTGAAAGAAAGAGAATCCTGGAAGATCCAGAAGATGACTTATTAGCATACTGGAAATTATACTTCATTGGTAGAAATTATTGTCTATTCTGTTCATCATACATGTAGGGGATTGTTCAAAAAAGGAAATTTAGATGTAGGCAAAGTATAGACTAAGGGGAAGGGGAGTGTTTTGGAAAGGCCAATAGCCCTCTTTCTCAACCTAGGGACTTGTGCTTTAGAAACTGACAATCTGAAACATTTACGTTGTTGAAATCATAGTACTATTCTCCTAGTTCACCAAAGGTCCCACACTGATATAATACAAGTCTATTTTTAGTCTACTTGCTTGCCTTTTAAAACAAACCTCATCTTTCTTCTGTTCCCCTTTTGTTTTTTGTATTTTCGTCTTTGGAAAGAACATGTATATTTGTCAAAATAACTAAGCAAGCGAAATTCTTTGTGCTCACCCCCAAATCATGTTTAGGATTATATTAGTAACCTTTATCATGTAGGCTCATTCCTTTTATTTAACACATGTAGCCAGTTTTGCATTGTTCGCACTGTAATATGTTTCCAACTCAGCATATTACAAATCCCTTAATGCAATGAAGTTAAAACTTTACTTTGTATGGTATCTTTCATAAAAATGTAACTCCAGGTACTTTAAACAATTAATAATAGAAGTGTAGAGCTACATAAGATGTTTGTAAAGTTAGATGAACCATAATAGAAGAGTGAAACTAGAAGGCAAATTAGAAAATGAGTTTTTAAAGTGATCAGGAGGAAAAACTACTGAAGTGAAAAGCATATATTCAAAGACAGGGGGCTTAGCTTTTCAGTTTAATCTTAGCTGAATCTATATTTTTCTGATACAAAACTACCTGCAAAATGTAATTTTGAATTTACAGATCCTGAGCCCCTGAAAGGAGATACTAGCAAAAGGTTTTACCATAATTAAAATATAAAACTGTGCCCACAATGTCTGTTTCTCAATCTAAATTTTTATTTAGGTCTGTCCATAATTTTTTTTTTATGGAAAAAAGACTTTTTTTGTCTTATTCAAAGAGAAAAGTATATGTGTGTGTGTGTTTCTTTCTGTTCTCCTTTTCTTTCCCCTTTTGCACTAAAAATAGAGGTGAAATAGATCAGAACACGAAGCAGGAATAGGCCCCCCAATCTACTAAATTCTATTTTGATTGCTATTGAATCTAAATTAAATCATTTTTCATAACAAATGAACCTGAAATTCATGTAGTATATCAGGGTCCATTAATCTAATAATCTAGGTTTGGCATGAAATGTTTTTCTTTCTTTCAAGTATTTGTCTTGCCTTCTTGAACACATGCATATCCTAGCTAACATAAAGCTTTCTGTGATTCCCTTGGTGGGCTACCTCATTGCATTTATCATTTACATAGGGAGCTGTGACCAAAATCTCAATTTGGATCAGGCTCAAATTGTTTTAGTGCTATATGAATGCATAGTATGAGGCACTTCTCTACTAAAGAACTTAGAATCTAAACAGACAAAAATGTAACACAGAAATAGTTGAGCAATGCAGTCAAGGTGGTTATAATTACAAGTCATCATTAGCATGAGTGATGGACTACTGGGACCTCATTAGTCCCAGCCTCTGCATTAGGGTGCAAGAACAGTAGTTGCCACAGCCAGCCCAGTCCCTGCCTAAGACACAGATCCTAACTCTTAGGCCTTGCAAAATCATGTTAGGGCCTTCTTGCATATTAATTTTAGGTGGCTTCTGGAGCTCTTAACCTCTGAACTGTCCACACCATTAACACCTACTTTTTAGGCACACTTTAGGAAGCTTAAATTTACATCACTTTAGGGCAAGTTTAGCTCTGATCTTTGTTACCCAGCCTGTATTCCACTATTGTGTGGCTACTCCCCACAGATGAGCTACCCAAGTTGCAGTCTTTCAGCATCCCAGGATCCACCACCCTCCTGTTCTGTGTGGACAAACCTTCCATCCCTGAACTTGGATCTGGGAGAACAGTTGTTCACCAGAGCTCCCCAAGGGACAGCAAGGTCCAATGGCCACAAACTTCTGGAAGGCCGATTTAGACTGGACATAAGGAAAAACTTCTTTACGGTCCGAGCGTCCAGGGTCTGGAGCAGACCCCCCCCAGAGGTGGTGCAAGCACCTTCTCTGGACTTATTCAAATTGCATTTGAATGCTTACTTTGCAGAGATCATTTGGCCCCTGCAGACTTCCTGTCTATGGCAGGGGGGCTGGACTCAATGATCTCGTGAGGTCCAATCCAGCCTCTAATGTCTATGAAATCTATGAATCTATCAACTTTACTGGCCAGGGGGTGATTCTGGCACTAAGCCAACTTCCCCTCCTGCCCCTGGGGGTGTGATCTTCCCACTCCAAGAGGTGCAACCCTATGCAAACAGCCCGCAGAGGACATGCCAGCTAGCCAGGTCACAGGGCACAGATGGGTCCAAGAGTGGGATCTGAGGGGGTTAGGGGTGTGGAGCAAGGTATGTGGCCAGATAGGTTACTTATGAGCTGGGGATTCCTTCCTGGAGGAAGGGCAGTAGCTCTCCCCAAAATACCTTCTCTCACTGCTCCCAATTTCCGGTCACCCCTGGAAGAGCACCAGTACCTACCAATCCCAAATCCCAGTTTATTAAAACATGAGACTTTCTTTTAATTTACTTTCTCTTTATTTCTTTTTAAACTCTTTTAAAAACTTTTAATTTTATCCTTCAGTGGCTGGCTGACTTCATTTCACCACCCACCCTCCACCCCTGTTTCCTTTCCATTTCTCATTTTATTACTTACCCTCATCCCACTAATTCTCCACCTCCCAGGTTCATGTTCCTGTCCCTGCAAACCCATCCCTCTCTCACCCTTACCAAGAGCAGGGATAGAAACCTGTCCTGACTTGCCAGCCTTCTAGTGGCAACTTGGGGGTGTAGCTCCTAGTCAGGCCGCTGTTTGGCAGCCCTCTAGTGGAAAGACACAGCTGTGCAAGTAGGGGATAGTCAGAGAAGGTTTTTAGCTTTAAGGTGTGACTGCTTCAAACTTGAACTAGCACCTACAGTGATCAACATTTGAGCAACTCCAAGTGCAATGTGTAACAAGACTTTAGTTTGTTCCTTCTCTAGGATCCCAAGACATGAAAGCAAGAGAAAGGGCAATGATTTTGTATACTTTATGATTTATGTGATTTTTCCTCCTGACTCCTGTTCTTTTTAAATATTAGCTACTTTATTTTTATTATACTTCAAAATATTTAGCACATAATTCTGTTAGCCTTTTAAATATGTGTAGACATTTTGCTTTCTTTAGAAATTTTTAATATATGAAGGAATTAGGAAATGGGAGAATTTTAAATGTGAGTTCATAGTCTCAAAAGTGTGTACTAAACGCTTGGAGTTAGAAAATAATCTTCAGTCTTGAGAGTCATACAAATGCAAACAAATCAAGGGTTAATTTAGTGCATTGATTCTAGTTTTTCTAAATCCTCAGAAAGAAAATTCACTAAATTCCCTGGTCACAGTAGCTAAAAGATTTTTATTGGAAATTGTTCCATCTTGAATTATGAACTTATCTTACCTGCTAAAATTGTTAGGTTGTGGTTAAGTATGCTTCCACTAAAGCTTTAATATGCAGCGTACCTGATTTTTCATGCTGGACTTCAGTAGCACTATAACTATATTGCTTTACTGAATCTTTTTGGATATAGTTGATCCATTCTTTTTATGTTGTTTTTACTACTGTTATATATGCCAGCAATACTTGGGAAGGGTGGAGGGACTCCTCTTCAAGCTAGTCCCTATAGAGTCATTGGCAGCTAATTCTTCAATGCTGGGAAAACTGCTGCCTACTCAGTGGCTTAGAGGTGGAGATCTTGCCTTATCAAGAGGTCTTTATGTTTTTCTCCATACTTATATCTTTTCTTCCAGCTCAAACCCTAATTAAACTAAATAGCACTGGGAGAACAATGAATATAAAACAAAAAAGTCCCCCAAGTCAGTCAAAATGGAATACATATTAACATATATGTAACCAGGCAGGAACATAAAGTAACATCTCTCCTGACTGACTTTGAGAGTTAGGACTGTAATACAGTAATAGCTTTTTTACATTTAACCCAAAGCTCTCATCATCTGTGAAAAACATCAAAAGTTGTGTGAAGAGCTGCTTGTGATTCCGTAAGTCTACAAGTCAAAACTTTAAATTAAAATGCTGAACCGTGAGCCCTGTGGGTTTGCATATCAGACATTTACTACTATGACTGATAATTCAGGGACGCCTTTTTACCCACACAACACAAGCATTAATGCAGCAGGGAGCTAAAGTATCATCCCCTTCAAGCAGTTGATACTAAAACGTAAGTGAAAAGCAATATGTCTTGCACTAAATTTCTTTGTCTGATAAATTAAGCCATTAAATACCAAGAAAAACCTCTTTCCTGACAGTGTACAGGTCTTTCCCCCTTTGATCTCACATTACTACCAAGAAAGATTAGGGTTTTTTTCAGCCTCTTTTCCTTCCAACTTTTCTCATTGAGCTGAGGGTATATAATAAGTAGCTTCATAACATTGATGTTTGGTTTGTGGTGTAACACAAAAATGATCTTTCTGAAGGAATATGAGGGCGCTTGTCCACGTAATTGGCATTTACACGCTAAAAATGTTCCTGGTTTAATTTTCTATCTTAGTTTATGACTAAGTCAGTAATGTGGACATGATTTACCACGTAATGGCTTATTATGCTTTAACTAGTAAAACATGCTAGGCGGCACATCAGAACAATTTTACCCTCCTGCCCTTTCAGTACTACTTTACTGCCAGGTGGCATTTTAGGGAAAGATTTGATATTTTGGTTGGTTTATTTTCTTGGGTCATTCTTGGTTGATTTTTTGTAGGA
>NW_005842010.1:447015-478476 GCF_000455745.1 Alligator sinensis
GGTATGTTGTTTTGTTGTGGGGGGGGGGGGGGTTGAGGTCAATAAGCAGTGCTGCCCACTTCCCTTGCAAAGCCTCCCACTTTTTTCTGGGAGCTTGTTGCTTGTTGTATGGTGCACTGTTGGTTGAGGCAGGAAATCTTTTCATGCAAAGGTCTGCAAGAGTGAGTCTGCCTGCCTCCCCATCACAAGTCTGGATTGGCATTGGGGGTCTGTACCACAGACCTCCCAAAGGGTCTGCCTCCCTGCCCAAGCCTGGTCCCGAAACAGTTCTGCACCCTGCTTTTTCTTCATGCTTGTTGCACAGGGCACTGGGTGGGGGGTACATTTAGGGCTACACAAGGGTACACAAAGAGTCTGGCTGCCCCGCCCCCCACCTTCCTGTGTGTTGGCAACTGGATATCACGTAACCAGGCTACCCAGGCTAAAGCCTGAATGGAAACATTACTACAGGAATTTGTATGTAAAACAGAAAGAATCCTGTATCTCCTGTCATTTGTATCCTTGCATCAAAAAGCAGGACTTTTTCCAAAGCTGAAAACCAGTGTGGGGGTGGGCTGGGGTTCTTGATAAGGTTGATTAAGATTCCTTGGGTATCCTCATGCCCAGGACAGCTTCCCCGAAAGTGGGGTTGAGGAGGGCCATGATCAGCCTACTCCAACTCCCCCTCCCCCCACAATCACCACACAGTGGCCAGCATGAGCTAACCCCCCACACCCCTTGCACAGCAGAGGCATGGTGTGGGTTGAGGTGAAGAAAGAAACAGTCCAGGCTCAATGAGAGGAATTTTCTTATCACTTAGTCTCTTTGCATGTCAATCTTTTAAGTGCTGCATTGGTAGATCATCATTGCCTGCAGTCATATCCCCCCAGCGTACAACCAGATCCCTTTAATACTCGTTCCCCTTCCTGTCATCTACCCCCCAAGCTTGCCCTTCTTCTCTGGTACTCCTGTTCCTTCTAAACCTATTTTTGACCCCAGCATCATGTCCCTGTCCTCCTTCGACCACCCTCTGCTTGCCATTGCTCTGCCTGACAGTTATACTGCTGCCTCTTTCTGGGAGTGCAGGGGGCTGTGGGTCAGGTGTGAGGGGCACCAGCTGGGCTGGGGGTGCAGGGTGCTGTAGGTCAGGAGTTAAGGGCACCAGCTGGGATGAAGGGGCAGGGGGCTGCAGGTAGGGAGTGATATGCACTGGCAGGGTTTAGGGGGGGGGGGGCTGGAGGGGCGGGAAGGGCAGGGGGCTGTGGGTCACGATTGAGGGGCACCAGCTGGGCTGGGGGACTGCAGGTTAGCTAGGAATGAGAGGCACTGGCAGGGCTGGTAGGGCAGGGGGCTTCCGGTTGGGAGTGAGGGACACAGGCAGGGCTGGGGGGCAGTGGCTTGGATGTAAAGCATGATGATGTGTTCTGTGTGATTGTTGTATATTGTGCCTCCTGTAGGACTGGAGAGGACCATTTCCCATCCCCCCTCAGACCATTACCTTTAGATTCCTCAACAGAACCTGTAAAAGCAGTTGAGTGACTCTGGCCAAATCCTTGAGTGGTGACCCCATTTCAATTGCTTTGTCTACATTAACAGTGTTCCAGTGAAGCTGCTGTCTGGCTGGGGCCCTGGATGAGGTCACAAGCAGGGGTGGGGGCAGGGGTTGCTTTCTTATCAGTCTGTGCCTTGAGGCTGACTTCCAAACCTGGGTTTCCAGGAGTTTGAACAGACACCAGCCCAGTTCAATAAACCATTCTGTGATGTGACTGTTCTGGGGCCAGCAATATTATTGTTTTCTTGTTGCTTACCCCATTAGGAATAGAGGAAGTCATGCCCTAGCAAGCAGTCCACAGAGACAAATCCCCATTCCTGCATTACCTTCTGGTATGCCAAACGCTTATTCCATCATTAATTATGCAGAGCTACCCAACTTATACCACATGCATCCAATGTTACATGTTAGGGTTCTCTCCCAGAATTGGCAAAAGCCCTGCTTAACTGTGACTTGCACTTGGCAAGCCATGCACTTTATTTTCTCTGTTCATCAGTCAGCCACCACCCACATTTCTGAGGTCCCAGGAACATTTCACTTGAAAAATTCCCTGCCAGTCCCCCCTCTACCTAGGCCTGGGGCTATGGGGGACCCCCTGCTTGCAGTGAGTGGCCTGCTCTCACCATCCACTGTTTTGGGGGGACCCAGGCCACATGCTAGGGCTTACTCCCTGAATTTCAAACTGCCTGCCTCTACTGAAGGTCAAGGAACATCTGCACCCCCCTTGCCCCTGGTGGTGTGGGGCAGGGACCCCTGGCTGGCAGTGACTGGCCTTCTCACCATCCACTGTTTCAGGGTGGCCAACGCCAAGGCTACATGCTATGGTTCATGAAGCTACAGTTTGTTCCTTTAGTTCCCAGGTCCTTATTCCTGGTTCCTTTTTCAAAGCTAACCTATACCCAATAAAAGCTTCTTATGAATGAATTACAGATTCTAAAGAGAGAGAATTTCATTAGCTATGCATATTTACCAATTCAGATGTAAATTAACATCCTGCATCCACTATGCCTGTGTACCACCAGGGTACTCTCCTCAACACCTCTGACCAAAGTCTTGCACATCCCAAAGTGTGGCCTGATTGACAGCTCGCCATGCACACTGTAATAAGTATATAGGCCCGAATAAGGAATTTCTTTTGGTCTGGGATTAGAGATGGAAATCCTTCTTAGCCCCCGCCCCCACGCCATGCCTCTGTGGGGACTCTACCAGATATTTCTGACTAGAGTCTTGCCTAGCCCAAAGCACTGTTTATTCATGCCAGGCTACCAACACACAGCCCCCCATACACACTATACTAAGTATCTGGGCTTGAATAAGGAACTGGATTTTGGGCTGGGATGACCACTGGACATCCTTCCTGGGCCAGCCCACATGGTCAGGGGTGTCCAGGAGAGTCCCCAGTATCAGAGGCATGGCATGGGGTGGCCCTAGCTCTGGCCCTAGCACTGTAATGGCCACATATAACAGTGCATGGGGAGGGCAGAGATGTGTCCAACTCTGGGGTGTAATGGTTACATATAACAGTTTATGGGAAGGGCTGAGATACACCCCAGAGCTGGGTGCAATGGTGACATATAACATTTCATCACAGTCCTCACCATACACTGTTATACATGGCCATTATACTACAGAGCTGGGCACACCTGGGTCAGTCCTGGGTTAACACAGTTGTGTCCAGAGAAATGAAGGGACAGTACCATGGTTTGCTACTGTGGTCGGTGTTGGGGGAGCTATCCTGGCAATGAGGGAACTGCTTTGGTGATCAGTGGGGTCACTCCCTGCCTGCAATGCTGACAGATAAGGCATGAAGCCCTTGGTCCAAGAGAGTCCCCCCAGTGCCATAGAGGCATGGCATGGGGTAGCCCTAGCTCTGGGGTATAATAGCCACATATAACAGTGCATGGGAATGGCAGATATGCGCCCAGCTCTGGGGTGTAACAGCTGCATATAACAGTGTATGGGGGAGGGCTGAGATACATCCCAGAGCTGGATGCAATGGCCACATATAACAGTTTAGCACAGCCCTCACCATACACTGCCATGGCACTTCACTCCTGATCTGCAGCCCCCTACCCTCCCAGGAGTGGCGTGAAGTGGGTCCTGGAGGGATCAAAGCCCTGAGTTGCAAGTGGCAGCTTGGGTTCTTTCTGATGCCCACTGGCATGAAGCCGATCAGCTCAGTGTGCAGATGGCACATAGAGGATCCTGGGGGCACTACCGTCTGGGCCTACAGGTAGCAGTTCAGGTATTGATAGGTCAGTGGTACAGCTTTTGCCTGCCATGTAGGAGATCTAGGTTTGATTCTTGGCTAGGGCACCAGAGAGTTGAATTACCTGCAAAAGGGAATCCCCACTGAGGAGCTGCATTCCTCTCACCTCCTTTACCCTGCTCCACCAGGGTGCCTGTGCCTCAAATTTTGTGGGCTTGGCACCTCATATTTTGGGAACCCTGCACCTCAAGTCTGTTGTTGATTTGTCTCTGTTATATGTGCTTGTTCACCAAAAATCCCTTTGGCTTTACTCTTCTCCCCTGGTTCCCCTCCCCACCCAGGTGCCTGGGGCAGTGGTACCATTATCTCCCAGGGTCCCCTTGCCCTTAGCATATGTGTTATATTCCATCCTGTTCTTTCCTTATTAATTGGTCTCGGCTGTACTCTATAGGGGATAGGAGGAGAACTGCTCTCCCATAAGAGGCTACCCCTCCCATAGCACACTAACACCTACTAAATCCCTTCAATTGGAGAGGAGGGACCTCATCTGAGTACCACCTGGGTTACCTTTACCCTCCCAACCCTGCCTGTCCCCCTCACTCCTGACCTGCCTACCCCCAGTTCTGCCAAACCAAAACCACACTCCAACAAAAAGTAATTTTAATTAATCTGAGTCTTGAACTGCCTGACCCATACAAAATTGATTTTTGCCAAAAAGTGCATGTGAACACAGGGAACAATTTTTTTTGGAATCCAAAAAAGCTGTATTTTTCATTAGTCTGAACCTTGACCTAAATCATCAGTTGCAAGATTAGCCCCTGGAGTCTTGTTAAAGTATTGCAATAGAAATCCAATGCATTTCCATGGATTACTGAGTGAACCCAAGCAACACCTGGTGGTGTAATAGTTGCAAATAGTTGCAAAGCAGGGAAAATCATGTTTTCAGGCATAAGTCAGATCCATATTGAAAATTAAAAAAGATAAAAAAAAACCCTCATGGAAGAAATTCAGGAGCTAAAAATAAAACATGTTGGAGGTATTTTAAATTACCACAATAAAAAAAAATCTAAAATGATAAAATCAGCTGACAACATGGATAAGCTGATGCTATTTAGCTAGCTTAATGGCGATTTCTGTCACACGGACACAGGAAAAGTGTAACTTGGTAATAGGAGAGGTGTAATGTGGACAAGCGCCCTGAGAGAGAATTCTATATTCTATTTTGCTTCTGACTAAAACACTAAAATATGACTGGACTATACGGATGCAGTTTTTCTCACTGCTTTTAAAGACGTGAATCTTTTAAAAATCTTCCAGCTTTTAAAGACGTGAATTCAGGACCAGGCAGATTAATATTGGTATTAATACCAATACAACACAGTTAAGTTTTGTTTAATTAAAAACGTTAAAGTTTTATTCATTTAGCTGAATATGTTTGTTCTTCCGGTTCAGTTCATAATCATTTTCATACTAATATGCATATCTATATATAGAAGTATATACATACAAATGATTCCTTGTGAATGCTTGCTAAATGCTGTATAATTATGGTTCCCTAAAATCAAGGTAATCTAAAGTCATGGAAGTTACTCAAACTCTTGTATGGCTATAGGCTATCTTGTGCATATTTTTATGAAAGATTGGTGGTCCAAATAAGTGTATGAAGCCTAATTTTTCTCTCCACTTCACAAAATACAGTAAGAAATAAAATGAAAATAAAGAAATAAAGAAACCCCCTAAATTTCTGATGAAAATTATATATGGACCAAATTCTGCATCTGTTGAAGTCTATATTAATTTTGCCATTGAGTGTTTCTGGGAAGAGGGAAGGGAGAATGACAAGATGACCCATATTACTATTAGAGGTTTCAGAATGGTTCTCCTGTCATGGCAAATATGTGTTCAACTCACCACTGCTGAGATAATAACTCTGAGTTTACAGTGAAATGCATAGATTTCTTTTGAGGACACTGACATACATTCAATTAAAGGCATGATGGGGTCTGACTGCGGAACCCAACAATTACACTTCCTGACATGTCACATATGCATACCTGGAGGCATGAGTGTGAGATTGGGATTCAGACCCCAACTGTGCCTATTGCTGGTGCAGGGGGAGCCTAGGATCATGATCTTGGGCTCTCTCTGCACCAGCAAGTAGCAACCCAGGTGCCTGGTGTGCCCATGGCTCAGTGCACCATTCAGCAGATCAGCACTTGGGAGTGCGTCGGAGCCCTTCAATTTAAGGAGTGATAGGAACCAGCCACAAAGTTATTAAACATTTTGTGTAATAAGTTTGTAGCTTATTCCCTGTTTTATTGCACCATTAATTGTATTAATGGGTGTTTGAGTTACTACTAAAGACGTGGCTAACTGGTTAATCACGTTTTAGGCATAACATCTGCCAGGGGCCTAAAATACTGCTGGCACTAACTGTATTTATTTGTTGAATTACCATATGCAGCATAAATGGAATATAAATGATAATTGTTAGTGTTTTATTAATATTTGATCTTTGCATGGTTTATTGCTTTGGTCATTACATTTTATGTTCACTAGTCGCATGAACTCCTAACCATTTTCTGAGAAAAGTCAGCCATATTTCAGAATGTTGAAGAATAACCATAAAATTGTCCTACTCATAAAACCAGTAATATGATGGAGTGATTGATTGCATACTTTCTCTAAGGAGTGAACTTTGATTTATGCTTTTCAATTTGCTTAAGCTAAGTTATTGAATCTTTGTAAATTCTGCTAAACTAAAACTACTGTGCAGTGAAATTGGATGCATTTCAGTAATGACTTCAGTCAACTAAGTACAGCACGAGAGCTTGGAAACTCGTGCTCCATGGAAACCTTGTGAAACGTATAAAGTGCAGCTGCAGCATAAACCTATAATTCTTTTATGGTGCTCAAGCCCCCTGGCATATTGTTGTGCTCACATATATTTACCAACCATCTTGCAAGACAGAACATTTTCTCATAATCTTCAGACTTGAAAACTAAAATTCTTGACCATAAAACCTCAGCCTTTATGTTGAAAGTATTTGAAGTAGAAAAGCAGCCAGTGTTCTGTGACAGTATTTCCTCTTTTCATTGAAGTCTCAGCTGTATTCCACAGGCACTTCTTTGTTGTACAAAGAGTTCATTTTTTCATTAAAGAGGCCTCAGAAGTTGATATGAATTGCATACCACCATAGATACGTGGAGTAGAAAACAAGATCAAAGTTGTCTTCAACCATGTGTCTGTTAGTATAGCAGGATACAGTGAAAGGTCTCACTCTGTTATCCTGTCAGGTATCTGACAATTGATTTGCCTCCACATTAACTGAAAAAATTTCCTTTGTAAGTTTTGTGCATAAATAAAAAATGATAAGAACAAAAGCTGTAAGGTTTTGTATGATGAAGAGAATGAAGACGACACAAGTAACATCTGGCTTGAATACTTTTCAAAGTGAAATAATATTAACAAAGTGTTTCCTTCCCCAACCCCATTGTTTCTTCATATACATTCAGTATTATAATTCACCTGCTTGTGGAATGGAGATTTCCTAGCAGAGCCTAAAGCAGAAACAAGCTGCAAAATTTGACCAACCTAAAGTCTCTATCATATTGTGTGTATATTACGTTCAATTATTGGTGTGATTAGAACAAGCTACATAGTTATTCCACAACAAATATGAAATAACTGTAGCTTATTGCTTGTTTTGTCATACCATTAATTGTACACATGTAGCTGGGTCACAATTTAAGGTGTGATTGGCTGGTTAATCATGTCTTAAGTGTCATGTGTAGAGGGGGGACCTAAGACTGTCCAATACATATCTAATTGTGGGGAAATATTAGAAACAAATTCAGCAAAATTTGCTTTTTTCCTATGGAATTAAGAAAAGTTAGCAATGATATTTTTGCATTTTTTCCTCCTTGGTGATTAGGGACCTATTGAATTCATGGTAGAAGTGGGCTGTGTGGCAGCTCCTTTAAACTTGTAGGTTCCCCTGCACCCTTCTTCTCCCCTCCCTGCTGTTGCTGATTGGCTGAGGGGCCCTGGTGGCTCTACTGATTGCTGCTGACTGGCCAGGAGACAAAAATGGCACCATATTTAAAACCACAGTTTTTGCCTCCCTGCTGACCAGGAGCAAGCAGCTGGACCTCTCTGCCAATTGATGGCGGGTGGGGGGGTTGTGCATGGGGGAGCCTGCAAGAGTCAAGGAGCTGCCATGCAACCCACTTCCACCATGAATTTGGTAGGTCCCTATTGATGATCTTCAGATTGACTCATCCCTCAAGTTTCCTGCTATGTTGATGGCCTCGTATAGAACTGATACTAAGATAACTTTTAAAACTCAATCAACTAAAAAGGAGCACCTTCTCATATCCTAAAGGATAGAAGGGATCCATTCTTCCCATTGGAGCCATGTTAACTATCTGAATTGCTATTGGAGTCTCAGTTTCTGGTCTTCTCTGGCAAAGCCCAAAAAAGAGAGATAATGTATGCACTGCATGAGAAGGAATCAATCAACTCTGCAGCAACTTATGAAATACTGTTATATCTATTCTTATAACTGCTACTACAAGCCACAGGCTGTAGCAGAAGAAACTGCTTCTATCCCATCCTCTTCCCCACATCTCTGTATATGGGTTACATAGCATGTTGTTCCTTCAATCATCATCTTTCAGACTCCTTAATTCCTGCCTGGGCATTAATACAGCATATGAGGGTTTCAAATTCTTTTGTAAAGCTATTGCTTGTCCTCTCCCAGCTTGATATTGCTTTTCATGCTTTTTAGACCTGCAGAAGAGCTTGATCAAGCTTGATAAAGCATTTTCTATATAACACACACACACACACACACACACACACACACACACACACACACACTTTTCAGAACCTCTCACAGCAAACTAGCAGTGTACTATTTCATACAAAAAAGTAAATTCACATCTTCTGTGGAAGAAAAATGATGCTCAAACATAAGACAGCTGTAAAAAAGAATGAGAATCATACTGAAGGATAGAATGAGTGATATGAGAACTCATGTTGCTCCACATGAGTGAGACAATGGACTATCTGTGAACAGTGATCTGGTGCACTGTAGGATATTACTGCAAAGAGCTACAGAGAAGAGGCATGAAGTCAAAACAAGGAGAAATGAGACTGAAAAAGAAAAGTGAGAGAAAACTGAAGATTCACAAAAGCTAGTTGTTGGCTTGCTCATGGCTATTACCTTTCTTTTTATAAAAATGGGAAAAGTTTATTCTTCAAAAGATATTTCCTACAGTTCTGAATTTTGTTTATTCAAACATGCATGGAAAATGTAATGAAAAGTTACATCATATGTTAAGAGTGTTTCTGGGGCATTGATATATGCCAGGGGTTTTCAATTTTTTTTAATAAGTGTACCCCCCGTGGCCAGACACAGAGCAGGGAAGGGGGGATGGTGCGCGGCTGGACGCAGAGCAGCAGCAGTGCAGGGTGGTGGAAAGCAGCGGTGACTGCCACGTGTGAGCTTCCCCTTCCCCCTGCATCCGGCCAGCTGGGTGGCATCTGTGTGGCCTGCAGAGGGGTGCCACTGCCCTCACCCTACCACAGCCCTGCTCCTGGGAGGCGGATTAATGGGGTGGTGGGTGGCCATGCTCTGGCCCTGCCTGCCTGTGTGTACCCCCTAGGGCCCTCCCAAGTACCTCCGGGGGTACGCGTACTCCTGGTTGACAACCCCTGATATATGTACCTGGAAGCAAAAGGGTTTCAAAAGCCAGTACTGTCCAGGAGAGTGACACAGCATGTCACGTTCAAAAGTCTTTGACTCTTCAGCCTGAATAACCAGGTACCCATTTTCAGTTGGATCAACTGTAGATGGTCTTTGGTGCAAATATAGAGAAAGGCTTAAACTTGGCCTCTGGAACAGTATTAAGATGTGTAAATGGTCCTGCTACACACCAACAGTAAAAGAAATAAATTGCATAATGTTTGTTATTGTGAAAAAACCCTCAAATATGTCTTGCATCTGTAAATATTTTCTCATATTATAACTACCTTTTTAATCATAAAATGTTATAATAAGCTTGCTGGTGATAGGAAAGAGGAGACTTAGGTTTTCTTTGTTAATTTCATAATCCTAGCACAATAAAGCAAGAATTTAAAGAACATCATGTGATGTTTATACATGTAATTGTGATGGGCTAGCTGGCAGTGACCTAGCCCAGGGGTTTTGAAAGGGCAAAAGATGATTGGAGGACTTGGGATTCCCTTTCCTCACCAATCAGGCCCCAGAGACTCACCCCTCATGTCCCCTGATTGGCCCCTTGGGTCACCTGGAGGGGTATAAAAGGGGCAGTGCGGCTGACTCAGGAGAGACCAGCGAGGGACCATGAGGAAGGAGCTTCAAAGAGCTGGCAAGAGTTGAGCCAGCGGGGCGGGAGCAGTTGCCCCAGAAGAGCCTGAAGGAGCAGGACCTGCAGGAAGCAGTTGGACCCTCAGCAGCACGGCGTGTGGCCGGCAGGAGACGCTTCGTGCTGGGCTCCAGGATCCCATACGAGAGGCTGTGGCCAGCGGGAGAGGCTTCCTGCTTCAGCAAGGATCTGAGCAGCGACCTGAGGGGTTCCCAGCTCAGCTTCCAGCTCCTCCAATCAGAGACCAGGCAGCTCGACATGAGGCTGGGGCTCCAGGAAGGTCAAGACCCCTAGCAGCTTGGAGTAGTACTAGCATTGTTGGCTGTGTGGCAGTATTTCTGCCCACCACATGGGAGATCTAAGGTCAAGTCCTGGCTTTGGTGACTTGGGGTGAGTGAGCTAACAAGGAGAAATTTCTCTTGCAGTGGAAAGGGGCCATTGTGTTTTTCCCCTTTCTCCCCTTCAAAGGTACCTAGGCCCTATATTTCTTTGTCCTTTGACATTTTGTATTTTGTGCCTTTTATATTTCCCCAACCAGTATTGTTTGCTGTGCTGTTTGTGTTTTATATTTTGTTAACCCTGTCTTTTGTCAATGATTGTAAGTGTCTAACCTTTGTTGAATCCTGCCCCTTGGGGCATTGTAGTGTCCACTATACCCCCTGATTATGCCTGTTATGTTCCCAGTATTGTTCCCTCATTAAAAGGTATATGCTTAAGTCCCCAGTGGTGGTCTGGCTCTGCTCTATAGAGGGAGGAGAGTCCCTACACCTCCCACAGCGCTTGTGCACCTGCTTTGATCCCTTCAATTGGAGAGGGGGTACCTTTTGGATTACCGCCTGGGTTACATAATAAAACATAATTTTGCTTTCTATGCCCTTGTTACTAAGGCCATTTTCTTCTTTTCTTCCCTCTGCAATGATAATCAAATGAGTGCTTATATTTTACCTTAGGGTAACTATGGGAAGGGCGTGTAGGGAGGGGCAGGAAGGACTAGGAAAGAGAAGGATGAAGCAGAGATCTATATCGATTTATTGCTATGACTTGGTTTTTATAGATGTTTCATCATTTTATGTTTATTATTTTCTATATAGACTGTGTTATATGTAAAGTATATATAAAAACATCTTTCCTAATATATTGCAGACTTCCTCATTTCCCTGCTTCTTTCATTAATCTTGATTCATTGCATCAGTCACAAGCAGCAATGAGTTGAAGTACTGTAGCCTGTTTTTCATAATTCTTTGCTCATTGTTTGTCATATGATAGGAGAACTGATAAGCCTGGCTAGACATTTTACAATGTATACTTCATCTGCTGCCCCCTCAAATCCAGAACCTTTTTTTGTGTAGTAGAGTCTAAATGGTTCCACTGGTAGTGGCGCCACCACTGTTATTAAAACAGGGAAAAGATTTGTTTTTAAGGACAATATAGATAACACTTATTTTTGTACACAACCCTGGGAGACCATTACTGGGCATTTGTATACATGGAGAATCAGGAAAGTTCAGCGGACTTAACTGAACATACAATTTTTTAAGACCTTTAAGATTAAATTAAAGCAAACTAAAGGCTAATTCACTTGTGAATGAGATGATTAGTGAGGAAGTTTAATGAGTTTTAATGATTGTACTTCATGTCTTCAACTAATTCATTGAATTACCCTTCTACTTTCCTTGGTATCTTCATGCGGATGGCAGCTTGTCAGACATATCTCCCCAACCCCATTGCTTCCTATTTGCCTAGCCATGGACAGTGAACAGAGCAGCTGGCCCAGTACCCTGCTGTGCCTCCCCATGCCCAAGAAGACCAGTGGAGTGGTGGGATCTGCTTTGAGATCCTGATTGGGAAGGCACTGAATATGTGGACAGTCAAAGTGTGTCATGCCCATGTCTCCACTTCCCACCCTGGTGCTTCCTGAAGGCAGCACCCAGTGATAGTTACACCAGAGCAAGCCCACCTGGCCCGGAACACCCTGTACAACTGCCCATCACCAAGAGATCTGGTGACTTCTAGTAATAGCTTCTGTATGGAGTCCTGACCACAGGTGCCTTTGTCTACCTTTTGGACCCCCTGGTATTGACAGCCTGCCTTTTGAGGGGATGAAGTAAAGAAGATGATCTTCCATGCCTTTTGGGATTGCACCTGTCTCCAGCCACTCTTTGCTGCCTTCAGTGCCCTCTTTGGATAGGAAAGGATTGGATGGGAATTGCCACTTATACATGGTTGAAAGCTTTATGGGGAAATGCTGTGACAGACTCTTATATAGCAAAATCATACAACTGAAACTGTGGATTTGAGGGCATAGAAGTCTCTCTCATGGTCAATCAGACCTATTGTACTGCTCATTCATAAGCATATAGCACTGAACTTGTGGACTTGGGATAAATTGATGGTTCCTCTGAACTCAGATGGAGAATTAGAAAGAGATGCTCTCTCATCTCCATGTCCCCCCAAGCCATAGTCACTGGCTCAAAGGGAAAATTGGGAACTTAATCTTTCCAAGAGCAAAAAATTTGACTCTGAGTTCCTTCAGTTTCCTTCAAAATGCCTCTATTTCATTCTCATGCATAATGGGTCTTCAAAACGGACAGAAAGTGCATAATTTATAATAAATACAAGTTAGATGATTGCTCCATCTTTGTTCATGTTAAAATCTCTGTTCCATACAAATCACAGGTAGCATAAATTTTTTAAGTGGGAGGACTGCAGCTCTTCATTGGGGATCAAAGAGAGCTGTAACAGATGCCCTTAAAAGAAATCCATGACCACAAAATATAAAAGTTCCACATTACAAGATTATAAATGAAGCAAAATCAAGGAAGTCTTTGATAATCAAAGTAGCAGTGTCTTCATGTCATAACATAAAAGAACTAGCACAATTTTCTTTCCGTTTAAAACCTTGAAGAGAAGGATGTCAGACAAGTTTACTTATTTTTGAATGCATGATGTTTTTAAGTTCAGAAGCGGAAAGTCCAATGTTATTTTCCATGAAGCAGCATCTGCCCTCATCTATGGCCCTGAGGCAGTTGAATCTGTGGAGTTGCTCTCTGTGGGAGTCTAAGACTTCCTATGGAGTTTCAGGCTCCTACCTGACAGCAGTTTTTTGCTGTAGGGAGATTACCCGCAGTGTCAGAGGCCCAAATATTTTTGTGAGGATTTGTGGAGTAGGGGTGGGCAATTAATATTTGTACATATTATCTAGTCATTCCTCCTAGAGAGAGGAATGCAACCATGTCACATGGGGGACTGGATTAATGGCAGCACTGAAGGTTCATGAATAGGGGAGCAGAAGGTAAAAAGAGTTTTTCTTTTTACTTCTGTTATGCATGGTGTGTGCTGGGGGACCAGTCAACCTTTGGCATAATTTATTAAGAACATAACTACAACTTTAGGTACAAAAAAAGAAAGGCTTACACAACCTGAGCTATTTACAAGAGATTGTCCTTTGTCTGGAACTCTGTACAGTAGGGCTGTGCGAAATTTCACTGGCTGATATAGTTCAACACTATTTCAACTCCTTTTGAGCTCAAACCAGCAAAATCAAAACAAAACGAAGGGCTTTGAAACAGACTTGAAACAAAATAAGGGCAGTCAAAATGTTTCAAAAGTTTTGAAACATTTCAATTTGCAAAGCTCAAGCTGGGCTTGCCTGCAGGGAACCTGAAAGTAAGGATGGGAGGAGGAAGAGGGGGGAAGGGCTGTTTTAATATTGACTGTGTAGCTAGAAAGTGACTGTGATCCTTCCCTGAGGTCCCTTCCAATCCCAGTACTCTGGGGGAGGGATGGAAAAACATCATAAAAAGGCAGTATTGTTTGAACTGGCCCGCTTTCTGCCTTTGGGTCTGACAGCTACTGAGCTATCTTTCAGCAGCTCAGGAATGTTAGACAACAAAGGCTACTACTAGCATTGAAATGAATGATTTACTACTTGCTAGCCTAGCAAGTGGGATTCCATAATACCTTTTGACTTCTTCTAGACCCTTTTATTTTATTATTATATTCCTTGATTTATTCTTTTCAATTTTATAATTATATTGGATATTACACTATAGAATTTATATAGAAAAGGAGATACATTTATATTTTATTTCTATACATTTATACCTTGCTGCATATTACATACATTATAGAATTTACATAGACATTTTTATAAAAACAAGACACTATAAAACACACCAGGAAGTGTGGTGGAAAGGAAGCTGGCAGGCCTTCAGGGAGGGGCAGAAGAGGGGGTAGAGGCAGAGGTGTAAATTTCCTCCCACAAAAAAAAAAAAGAAATGCATCCTCTTTCCAGCAGTGATGAGGCTTTCAGAAGCAGCAAGGAGAGGGGAGCAGTGCCAGTGCCACTTCCTGTGCCTGAGACTGCCTCCCTTCCAAGAGCACCATTCATAACACCACCACCATAACAACAAGCAGAAGCACCAGCATCAGCATGACATCTCCTCCACCCCCATTTCACTTCTCATGCTGAGCCTTCCAGTGCCAGAGGAAGAGCTGGAGCTATATCTGTTTCCGAGAGCTCTAGCAAGGGAAATTCTGGGGAAGGAGGGAGGAAAAAAAAAGAAGCTGAGTCAGTGCTCCACACCCCTCAAGTTTCCCCTAGAATGAGAAGGTACTTCAGAGGAGCTTGAGGTAGAGGTTGCAGAGGCAAGTGGCTGAGCTGAGTCTGCACCTGTTGCTGTGACTCTGCCTGCTGAGGAGGGTGAAAGTGCAGCATCCACACATGCACCCACGCCCCAGAAGCAAGCGGGTAGTGTGGTTTGGGATTATTTTGAGCTGACAGATGATCCCACATATTCTATTTGCCTGCACTGCCAAGCCAAAACCAGCTGGGGCAAGAGAACAAAACACATGAGCACCATGGGGATGCTGATGCATGTCCGCAGGCACCACTCCCTTGCCCTTGCTCCTCCTGAGCCTGGAACCAGTGGTAGCACGCCCAAAGGGAAGTCCCCCTCCTGTTCCAAAGTCCCCATGCACCCAAAGCAGAGGCAGGCCACCCTGGAACAGTTGGGGAAAAGCAGACAGAAAGCGGGGTGCATTGCAAAGGCAAGCGAGATCACCCAGAGCATTAGGGAGATACCTGCTGTGGATGGCCAGCCCTTCTCCTTAGTTGAGCGGTCAGGGGTCAGACAGCTCATGGCACTCATGGCCTCATCCTACCAAGTACCTGCATGCACCACCTTCAGCAGGGCAATGGTGCCCTCCCTGTATGAGGCATGCAGGGAGTAATTGAGGGAGGAGCTGCACAAGGAGGGTCTACAGGTGGCCTTACACTTCACCTCAGACATCTGGAGCAGTCGGGGTGGAGATTACACATACCTCTCTCTCACAGGGCACTCGTACGACCAGTCAGGCCATTGGTGGACTCTCCTTCAAACCGAGGTGATGGATGAGTCCCACTCTGCAACTGAGATCATGGAGGCAATGAACCACTTGGTGCAAGGGTGGCTCACCTGGCCATGAGTTAAGTTCACCCATGGGTTCATGGTCACAAACAATGGGACCAATATGGTCAAGGCAGTCCATGATGCCAACTTTGTTGGCATCCTCTGTGTGGCAAACAAGTTCTGCTTTGTAGTCAGGAACAGGGAGGGGGACAGGGCTGCTAGTGACAGCACCAGCAGCACAAGCAAGCTTATTTCTAAATGCAGGAAGGTAGCAGGCTACTTCCACTGGAGCATAAAACGGGGCAAGATGTATGGGACAAACAGGCAGAGCTGAACATCCTGCAGCACAAAATCATGCAGAATGTGGAGACTCAGTGGAACTCCACATACCTGATGCTCGAGAGGCTGGATGAGCATCAGAAGGCCATTCATGAGATGGTCTTGCTCAGGCAGATTGGGATCAGTGGTCCCCTTAACAGAGCTGAGTGGGATACCATCTCCCAGTTCTTGGTGGCCCTCAAGTCCTTCCTTAAGGCCACCAAGACCCTTAGCACTGGTGATGCCCTCCTTAGCCAGGTGATCCCTGTAGTGAGGGAACTTCAGAGCCAAATGGAGAGCTTCCAGGGGATCAATATTCCTGGCTAGGGCAAGTTGCTGTCACCAGACATCCAGGAACTGGTGAGGTGGCTGAAGGAGGGCATCAGGAAATGGCTTGATCCCTTGTGGTCCAGCATGGTCCATGTACTGGCCACCATGTATGACCCAAGGGTGAAGGGCAGCATATACAGCAGCCAAACCCTGGATCAGTGGATGGAGATGCTGGTGAAGAGAGAGTCAGAGATGCAGAATGGTGGAGGTGGGAGGATGTGGAAGAGGGGATCCATTGTCCCATGCTCACACACCATCCACCAGCCAGTCTCCTTCTCTATCACAGGGGCTGCCAATGTGGACCAAAGGCATGGTTTCCACTGTGGGGTCCAGAGGCACCAGGCTCCACTATCATGCTGGTAGCAGTCAGGCCTTGGTGGCTGCCTATCTCACCGAGAATGTGCAGCTGGTTCTGTGTGACCCCTTGGCCCACTGGGCAAGTCACAGCCAGATGTGGCTGGATCTGGCCACGGTTGCCTGGGAACACCTGTCCTGTCTACCAACCAGTGCTCTGAGTGAGAGGTTGTTGATCATTGCTGGGGATATAGTGATACTAGCACCACACCTGCTTGGATCCTGGTTTGGTGGAGCAGCTGGTGTTCCTCAAGGTGAACCTCCCACTGCTGGGGTGCCCTAAACTCCAGGTGCAGATGGAGTGAATGCCAGCCTCCTCACTCCATCTGCACTTATTTCCTTTTTTAATTTTTTAAAAGCCATTTAATGTCCTGCTCTCAGAGCTGGAAGGGGCACTCACTGCATCACCAGCCAGCAGGGGAAGAACATGTCCCTGCTGAGCTTCTGTGCCAGGACAAACTTGGAAGTATGTGCTGGGGCTATGGGAAAGGAGGAGCCCCCAGGTCCTGAGCATGACCACTAAAACTGCATTCTGCCAGGGTCAGGGAGGCCTGGTGGAACTTCTGGTAGTGCAGCAGCCCCAGGAAGTGCCAAGACCAAGGATCCCCCTGGTGAAAGGTGGGTAGGAAGAGCCATAACCTTCAGCTACCACACATGCACAGAGTCCTGGCTGGGGAAAGCTCAGACCTGTCACATCTTTGACAGGCCTGAGGCTTGCTGGTTGCAGTAGAGTTGTGAGGCTCCAGGTGAGTTCAGCTTAGCTGCCTGAGTATGCCAGCTTTTGGGTTGAAAAACCCTTTGTCAGGCTGAGGAAGCACTTGCAGTTGGTGTGTGCTGTTCAAAGGCCCACTTTTCAGAACTGGGCCTATGAACTTCACTTCATTAGCCTCCTAGGTACAGAAACTCATTGACTCAATATAGACATTGGAGTTATGACATACTACCACCTGCCGGAAATCTGACTCCCCAGGTACTTCTGCACTTTTACCTGCACTGCTACATCCCACTTCCCCCCCACCCCAACCCCAGCCTGTCCCTCACCCCCTGATGCCTCCATTTCCATTTTTACTGACTAGCTTTCTTGCCTGCGTTGCATGCCAGCCTCTGGCTTCTTTACTCTTCCTTCCATCCAGGAACATCACACCCCCTCCCCAACTGCAGGTGTTTCCTCAGCCTGATAAAGGGTTTTTCAACCCTTAAGCTTGCTAAGATATATTTCTTTAACTATTCATTTAGTCTGCTAAAACATACCAGATTAGAGTGACCCAAAGGAAAGAACCTTGTCTGCCAGTGCCATGTCCTTAGATCAATACTCCTAGCATCTGACCAGAAGGACGCAGGACCCTGGGCACATCTAAGCCCCAAGGTTGGGGCTGGCAGGGAGTGTTCTCTTGTAGCTTCTGGAGAAGAAGCTCCTGCAGGAGAGGAATGAAGGGCTCTGTCACAGTTTGGCTTCCTGAGATGCTGCTGGTGATACTGTGCTGCTTACCAAGTTATTTTATTACCTATTGCTGTTTAAAGTGGTGTAATGGACTGAGGCTCCTGGGGGAGGAGGAGACCTCATTGGGGCATACTACCATGTTGTATAGAGGTCCCAGTGTCAGTGAGGGCACGCCTTAACACACACACAGTATCACCCATGTCACAAATTTTGCCTGTCAGCAGCTTGATGTGCAATTTCCCAGAAACCCCTATACCTGTCTCCTTGAAACAGGGCAGATGTCATGGACTCATAAGGGGCTATCATCCCTAAAATTTCCATCCAAATCAGGCAAGAAATGACAAAGTTATAGGCCATTTCATGCTTCCCCATTATAGCCTATGGGCAAAACGTTGAAACAGTGTCAAAACAGTGTAAGAGTTTCAATGAAATGGAACAGTGGTTTTGAAATGAAACAAAACTCAAAATGAAACACTGTCCCATCAAAACATTGAAACAGAACTCAAAATGGAATAATCAGTTTTGCACAGCCCTACTGTACGGGTAAATAAGTTTCAACAGGTAAATGTCATTATAGATCTCATCAAAGCCCTTTTTTAGAGTCAAATTTGACATAGTTATCTATTGACCAGAGCATTACTTCGGCTCCTTGGGAAGACAGATTCACTTAATGAAACTTCCCCCCTCTCCCCCTACTGGGCCAGCTGAAGGCCTAAGTCTCACTTGGACATTCTAAAAGGTATTTAATTGCTGTCACTATCAGCCTCTGCACAGAGGTGATTTTCAAAGTATAAGGACTCAGAGCCAGGAGCACCAATATATTGATCTAAAAAGAATAAAATAATCAGATAGAGACAAGTGTGAAACTTGTTTGCTGCAAACTGACTGAACTGAAGAGAGACATTCTTAAAAATGTGCAACTGAAGTAGAGGTAGGTGGGAAATGAATTTTCCATCCCATAAAAACTGGCAAGATGCAAAAGTTTTCCTGTTTGAAATTAGGGGAAAAAACAAGGCAGACAAGGTTCCTTGGGTGAATTTGATATCTTTTATTAGACCAACCCAAATGGTTGGAGAATAGTTATTAAGCAAGCTTTTGGGTTCAAAAACCCTTCGTCAGGCTAAGGAGGTTTCAGCAGTTGGTGTGTGCTCTTCCTGGATGGAATGAAAAGTAAAGAAGCCAGGGGCTGGGCTGGGGAGTCAGTTGCCAGGCAGATTGTAATGTATCAAAAATCCAATGTCTATGTTTAGTCCATGATCTCTAGTATCCAGGAGGTTGATGAAATGGAGCTCATAGGCTCGTCTCTGGGAAGTGTTGTGTAAGTTTCCCTTGAGGATCAGGACTGAGAGATTGGAGAGAGAGTGGCCCTCCTGTGAGAAATGTGCCCCCACCGGTAATTGAGTGTTTCTGTCTTTGATGGATTTCCGGTGTTCATACGTTCTGGTGCGCAGTTGTTGTTTGGTCTTTCCTACATATCTTCCATCAGGGCATTTGGTGCATTGGATGAGGTATATTACATTTCTGGAGGTGCAGCTGTAAGATCCTGGGATGCTGATCAGCCCAGAACAACCAAATTGTCAGAAGCCACAGAAGTAGGCAGACTAAATGTCCCTCAGCTAGCCCTGGTTACCTGAGCGGGCCTAGCTATCAGTGGTCTAACTGGCACCAGTTGCCTTTTGGCAGCACTTTCAGTACATAGCAGGCTACTCAACAGAAGAGATGTCTCTGTGTAGCCATGGATTTCTGACTCGGTGTTTTTAGTTTTCTGGTTCCTATTTCCCAGTCCTTTGCTCCTGCCTTTTTGTTCCTGGGTTCTCTTCCTCTGGGCTGCACTTATTGCCTTCTTAGATTCATCTTTGTTTCTGCTCGCTCCTTGTTCCACACTCCATCCTGGACCCCTTGTGCTCCAGATTTGAGTTCAGTCCCCTGCCATCTTGTTGCACAAATTGCTAGTTTCGTGCCCCTGGAGGCCTTTCCCAAACACCTCAAGGAGGGAGTCACACTCAGGCTGAGTCCATTACAAGTTTATTGATTGCGCAATCGGTCGACAAAGGGGTTGAGTGACCCAAAGCGGTGTCGACCCCTAGTCTTTGTCTGAGGGTCTTTTATAGCTTACCTAAACAAAGAACTGTAGCGTGTCTTACAACTATTGGCAGTTTCACAATTTTACCGTTACGTCTAGGTTTCCACAGGATGTCAGGGCCTTTTAAGTTAGACTCAACTTCTTATGGGATAGATGAAGGCGCATGCGTGTTGGGGAAGCTGTGGTAAACTCAATGTCCTTTAGTAACCCCTTATCTTTGTGTAATTCTAGGTCATTGAACAGGTGCGATTGTGAAACTCTATGTGTAAAGCTGTCCTTAACCTATATGCAGAAGCTGTTAGCAAGCCATGTTGAATACAGAAGCATATTGCAAAAATAAAGCATCATGTCTAATTTCAAGCCTTATGTCTAAAATCTAATGTATTTGTGCTACAATCTAACAGCCAGCTCCTGCATCCTGCCTTAGCTTAGTGATCATTCACATTCCTGGTCCACACAGCTAGAGCTTCCTGCTCATGAACCTCTGGTTAGTGACTCCAGTCTGAATTCCTACCTCCTGTTCCTGACTCTCACATGGCTAAGGGGTCTACCCAGGGAGATTGCCAGTATCCCAATACCTTAGAGGTATTATGCCTTCTGATCTGCCTTCTGCTGATCCCTTGACCCTTGCTTCTCTGAACTTGTTTGTTCCTGATTCCCTGAGCTGTAGCCTCCAATGCCTTTGACATACCCCTGACATAAGCACCCCTATGATTTTATTTAAGGACATCCCCTACGATGTGGAAGACCTAGATTCAAGTTTCTGTTCTGCCTGAATCAAACTAAGGACTTCAAACTTCCTTCCCCTAACCACAAACACTCTTACAGGGCTGACTTTCTTTGAGTCTGTTGAATGATTTTATGCCAATTCCACATTAGCAGGCACTTGAACCTTAGACCTCCTCATTCTATGCAAGTACCCTACACCAAATAGTAGATACATCTAAGTTTGTAATGGTCTCTGTTTTTTTTTTTACCAGAAATGCCATTGTTGTTGAAACTGGTAAATACATTTCTGTGGAAAGCCCTGGTGTTGATGAATTTGTATTTGCCAATGAGAAACTATTTTGTTAGAAAACTTCTTTAGTAAAGCTAGTTGGAAATTAAGGGAATATAAGAAAATTTACAATAATTTCTCCTTTTCTGTTTTAGATATACATCTGTTCCTGTCCATCCCAACATAGATCTTCCACATATGGCATATGTATCAACGTTAGGGCAATCTGAATTCCTGAATGTAAAAATGTTTACAGGGCTTAGGTCCTTATCTAAGGTCAGTTCTTGTCAGATGAGAACTAACTTGAGATCTGCATGGGTTAACCTGACCCAATGAATGCTTGCTTATGTACTTGATAAAACCCCAGGGTTGGACAGTCCAGCCACTCTCCACAGCCCAGGACTATGCTGTTCTTACTGCCTCCCAACTTTCACCATGCTATTTTTACTCCCATTCTGACTAGTCACCTCCTCATCCTGGATTCACCAGCCTGCCCTGCCCTCCCCTAACATACTTGCCTTCAGCTATCCACACCTCTCTCTGTTAAGTTGCAAATGTTTGCACATGGTGATCTTGATTCAGGTTGAGGTGGCTTAAACTAAGCTGCCTACACCTGAACTGGGTTCTGTGTATGCTTGTTATTAGATGTAACTATTTCTGGGTGCCTGTACATATGTGGGAATGCTTTCTGACATGCTGCAAATACAGCAAGATGGAACAGACTTGATTAAATCAAGCCTGCTAATTAGCATGCTCCAGCAGTCTCCATGTCTCGTGTACTCAGTGTCCACATGCTTCAAAATGTTGGCAGGGGCAGTTTAACTAAAGCTTGTTGAATGAGTGTTAGTTAAAATGTGACCCCACCATTATTTTGAAGCTTAGGACACTGAATACAGGAGATGCTATGGGCTCTTTAGTTAGAGAGGCTCTTGGGGATGCCCCCTCCCCCAGAGCATGTGTAAAGGTACCCTGTATTCCTTTCTTTTCTGGATATTAATACCATATATACTATTCTGATATAATACAAAGTTAGGGTTAGAAGGGACCTCAGGAGGTCATCTAGCCCAATCCCCTGCTCAAGGCAGGATCTTCCCCAAGTACATCATTCCAGACAGGGTTTTGTTGAGCTGGGCCTTAAAAACCTCCAAGGATGGAGATTCCACCACCTTTCTAGGTAACCTGGTCCAGTGCTTCATCACTGTCCTACTTAGAAACTTTTTCCTAGTATCCAACCTAAACCTCCCTTGCTGCAACTTAAGACCATTGCTCCTTCTTCTGCCATCTGCCACCACTGAGAACAGTATAGCTCATCCTCTTTGGAACCCTCCTTCAGGTAGTTAAAGGGTGCTATCAAATCCCCCCTCAGTCTTCTCTTCTGCAGACTAAATAAGCTCAGTTCCCTCAGCCTCTCCACAGAAGTCATGTGCCTTGGCTCCCTAACCATTTTTGTTGCTCTCTGCTGGAATCTCTCCAATTTGTCCTCATCCTTTATTAGTGGGGGGCCCAAAACTGGACACAGTGCTCCAGATGTGGCTTTACCAGTGCAGAATAGATGGGCATAATTATGTCACTGTAACAGGCTGGCCTTTTAGGGTTGGGTCTCGGTGCCGGCTGGATGCCTGTTCAGAGTTAAACCTCTGCCTCACTTTCCTGCCACGCCTTCATGAAAAATAAAGTGATTGCTATTTCTAAGGCAAGAGGCTGCCCATTGCTTGCCCTTCTGATGCCAAGGGCCTTGGTACATGCTGACCTCCCCTTACACATCCCATGCCTTGCAGATATTTCTGGCCTCCTTTCTTGTGTACACACTGGGCCTTCCGTATCTGGCCTAGCACCAGGCCTCCAACCTGGGGCACACACCAGCCCTTCACATATGTGGCCTAGCATCCAGCCTCCAGTTAGGTAGCACCACTGGGCATTCACCCCAGGCTGGAGTAAGTTTGCTTTGTCACATGCAGTAATCAAGCATTCTCTTATCCAGTAATTCTGTTTCCTCATTTAGGTCCACTCATCTTTTCCACCCTCAACTGGTCCATTTACATATCAGCAACTTCACTGGGCTGCTCTACACACCTGGCCCCTCACTGGGCTTTCTGCCCCCTCACTAGGGCTGCACTCAGCCCCATTCCTGGCTGTTTCACTATTGCTCAGCCCTCACTGGGCCTACTGCCTGCTTCCTTGGGCCACTTCTCTTGCTCATCCCCCTTCTTTGGGCTGCTGGGGTCTTTCACCCAGTGGGGCTCAGGTGGCTACCACCATGCCTGGCCCCCTTCACTGGGGTCTTTCACCCTATGGGCTCAGGTGGCTGCTGCCATGCCTGGCCTCTACACTCAGGCAGCTCCTTTACAACCTGGGCCTGCCTGGCCTACTCTTCTCTGGTGTAGGTAACCCATCCATTGGCAGGGGCTGGGGTTTTCAGGTTCCCTTCCTTGCCTTTCACCAGGGAAGGAACTGGCCTGGCATTTCTGGGGGACTGTTCTGCCACAAACAGTCCCACCAGGCCACCCATTCCCAGCAGGGTGCAGTTTTAGGTCATGCCTAGGACCAGGTACCTCCAAGCCATTCCCATAGCTCCTGCCCTTACCTCCAAGGTGTTCCAGGAGTGGCTCAGTCTGATGTTGCTTCCTTGCCTACTCAGCTCAGACTGCTGCTTCTCTCTCTGAGGGGATGGGTTCAAATGGAGGCTGCTCTGCCCCATGAGCCAATCCCATGGTCCTCCTAGGGCCATGTGCTAGCACCTACCTGCTGGCTGCTTCACTGCCAACTTGAAACCTTAAAGTGGCAGGCACGGTTCGTCCCCTGCCACAGTCCCTCAATCTGCTAGCAACACTTTTACTAATGGTGCCCAGTTTGTTTTTAGCCTTCTTCGCAAAAAGGGCACACTGTTGACTCATATCCAGCTTATTGTCCACTATAGCCTCCAGGTCCTTTGTTGTAGAGATGCTGCTTAGTCAGTTGGTCCCAAGCCTGTAGCAGTGCCTGAGATTGTTCCATCCTAAGTGCAGGACTTTGCACTTGTCCTTGTTGAACCTCATGAGATTTCTTTTGGCACAGTCCTCCAATCTGTCTAGGACCTAGGTCACTCTGAAACCTAACTCTACCCTCCAGCATATCTAATACTCCCCTCCAGCATTGTGACATCTGTGAACTTGGTGAGGGTGCAATCCATCCCATCTTCCAGATTGCTAATAAAGATATTGAGCAAAACTGGCCCTGGGGACTAGGGCTGTGCGAGGCTTTGGACTGTGCTTTGGATCTGGAGAAGCTTCAGATACTTTGGCATCCAAAGCAGCATGTCTGGATTGAAGCACTGGCTTTGTTAGGCTTTCTGAAGTGGTTCGGCGCTTTCGAACCGCTTCAGAAAAGCTTTGGAGCCGCTTCAGAGATCCGGCCATAGGGTATAATGGGGAATCAATGAAATATCTATAACTTTGTTGTTTTTTAGTCTGATTTGGATGAAATTTGTAGGGGTGATAGCCTCTACTGAGCTCATGAAGTCTGCCAAATTTCAAGACGATTGGTGCAGGGGTTTGGGGGAAACTGCAACCCTAAAACTTGAAGGAAAACTCATGTCATGTCTATGTGTTACAACACAGGGGGTGTGAAAACTGCAGGAGCGGTAGCTCCTGGTGAGGCCACAAGGCCTGCCAAGTTTCAAGAAAATTGGTGCAGGGGTTTGGGGGAAACTACACCATAAGCTGCAAACAAGCAAAACTCATGTCATGGATGACACTGTGTGTGTTAAGGCGCAGCAGGGTGAAAGCTTCAGGCCTGCTAGCCCCTGCTGAGGCCACAAAGCCTGCCAGCTGTCAAGGAGATAGGTGCAGAGGTTTGGGGGAAACTACACCATAAGCTGCAAACAAGCAAAACTCATGACATGGATGACACTGTGTGTGTTAAGGCGCAGCAGGGTGAAAGCTTCAGGCCTGCTAGCCCCTGCTGAGGCCACAAAGCCTGCCAGCTGTCAAGAAGATAGGTGCAGGGGGCTTCTGGGGCCCTGCACCCCTAGCTGCTAACAGAGAAAACTCGTGACATGGGTGCTTGTGCAACTGACTGGGTCTGTCTTGGGGCAGTTGATTGTCTGTATTGATTATTTCCTCTCCCTAGTCTGTGGTTTTGTAGGTGTTAATCCATGCTCTTTATGCAGTAGCTATTTACTGTGTATTGAGCTGGTCCCTGAGTGAATCATGATTAATTGGCAACCCAGTAGCCTAGCAGCCAGGCCTGCAGTAGTTCCCCCCTGCCCCACCTTCCCATGCCCCAAGAGAGACACAGTTGCACAAGCACCCATGTCATGAGTTTTGCCTGTCAGCAGCTAGAGGTGCAGGGCCCCAGAACCCAGAAGCCCTGCACCTATCTCCTTGACAGCTGGCAGGCTTCATGGCCGCAGCAGGGGCTACCAACCCTGCAGCTTTCACCCTTCTGTGCCTTAACAAGCACAGTATCACCCATGTCACAAGTTTTGCCTGTCAGCAACTTGAGGTGCAGTTCCCCCCAAACCCCTACACCTATCATCTTGAAACTTAGCAGGCTTTGTGGCCTCATCAGAGGCCACCACCTGTGCAGTTTTCACCCCACTATGGCTTAACACATACAAGTGACATGAATTTTGCTTTCAAGAATTTGTAGTACAGTTCCCCCCAGACCCCTGCACTGATCTTCTTGAAACTTGGCAGACTTTATGATCTCAGCAAAGGCTACTACTCCTGCAGGTTTCATCCAAATCAGACAAAAAAGAACAAAGTTATAGATATTTCATTGATTCCCCATTATACCCTATGGCCAGATCTCCGAGGCTGCTCCGAAGCTTCAGAGCCACTTCGGCCGGATCAAAGTGGGAACTTGGTCCGGAGCTCTGGATCGGATCCCTGGCATCAGAAGCAGCTAGATCCGAAGCCAGATTGAATGGCTGCCTACTCCCGCAGGCCTACTAGGCACTGCAGTTGATACTGGCTGCCAACTGTGCCTCCAGCCACTGATCACTACATATTGAGCCCCATGATCCAGACAGCTTTCTATCTACCTTACAGTCCATTTATCCAGCCCATACTTCTTCAGCTTGCTGGCAAGAATGCTGTGGGAGACAGTATGAAAAGCCTTGCTAAAGTCAAGGTATATCATGTCCACTGCTTTCCATGCATCCACAGAGCCAGTTATCTTATTATAGAACGCAATCAGGTTGGTCAGGTATGACTTGTGCTTGGTGACTCCATACTGACTGCTACTGAAAATTTTCTTTTCCTCTAAGTGCTTAGAAATCATTCCAATCAAGAATGAAATCTGCATTCTGTGTTCAACTTGGTTTCATGAAAACTTCTAAATATACCCAATACAGATTTGACATTGCTGATATATCATAATATGTAGGTGTGGCGCTTTAGGTTTTTGAGGAAGAAGAAAACCTAAAT
Source organism: Alligator sinensis (assembly GCF_000455745.1). Taxonomy (NCBI): domain Eukaryota; kingdom Metazoa; phylum Chordata; order Crocodylia; family Alligatoridae; genus Alligator; species Alligator sinensis. The sequence continues at coordinate 473,470 of NW_005842010.1, forward strand.
GAATATGAAGCAACACTTTTTTCTCTTTTGTGTTAGATTTCACAATGGCGATCGTTACTATGTTCTAAGCTACAATAAAATATTGCAAGGGTCTCAGTCAACAGCATTAAAGTACAAGATAAATTTATATCTTTTCAGCAGGGCTGAAGTTCTCAATTAATAATCTTTAAAACAGGCATTTTGATGTTTTCTTTGCATGAATATGCTACAATTAAAACACAGTAAATGCTCCAAGTAGCTCAGTTTACTTAATATATAAATTTATATTTAGCAGATGAAATAATAATCCAGTACCTTTTTAAAACAATACAGCTAATCCTTTTAGCACCGTAGATAACCCTAAATACATTTGTTCTGAGAATTCAGTTGTTTTAATGATTCTTTGTTTTCCACACACTGAAATACCAGCAGAAGTAACTGTGCTTACAGCTGGAAAACAACTGAAATAGTGAAACCATGTGCAGGTATGAATTAAAAGCATAAAAGTAAGCAGCAGTAACTAGATTCAGTAAGGAGACTGAAGGTAAAATGGTAAGCTTAACCCTCACCTGAGTATGAGGACAATCTCAGTTATCAACAAGAGTAATTTTTCAGCTGAATATATGTAAGGATTTGTACCACACTTATCACTCTTAATTGGAAGTTTGCATCCAGCTTCACGTACATCCCAGTGAAAAATGACTTGCTCTTTAATGTTGTTTTAACCCAATTTTCTTCCCATCTAATTAATTATTCTATATCAGCATGGTTGCTTATCTTCAAATTTTATCACAGTCTGCTCTTAAAAGTTCATAAAAACTGAAAACATTTTCAAATTGTAGCTAACTTACTTTAATGGTGCAGATTTAATTATATCACTTTACAGGCATTAAAAAAATCTTATGCTAATTTTGGTGTTCATGAAAGAATTACAACATTGACATGAAGTTCCTCATAGTAGTGAAAATATATTTCAGTCTTGAACTCTATATGTTTACTATAACAGAATTGGATTTCCTAGCAAGTGTTGCCAATTTTCTGTCAAATTGTTTTGTTTTGTGGTTATGTCATTAAAAGTGGCCATAAAACTTATTTTACTTGAGGTGCTAGTTCAGCTCAAAATAATGCGTCTATTTGGTTGATTACAATCTGTGAAATTAAATGTAATTTTCTAATTTTCTAATTTTTTAATTTTTTTTAATGAAGATTCAATTGAGGGGGGATCTTTTTATGAGGAAAAAAATATATTTTCCTAATATAACCTTGAACATGAAGACAACTTGTGATAAGTATCAAATCCTGTTATGTTTTGGAGGTTCATGCTGTGTCATGGGTTTTTTTTTTCTTGTGTTTTACTGCACTAATATGGCACGTGTAGTTTCATTGGAAAGCCAATGTTATCCTGTATCTATTCATGTTAGTGCTCTCACAGTATAGATTATGTTGTGCTGTCTGTATAAATTTTTATGGTTTTGGATATAGTTTAGTCAAGGAAAGGGAGTGGGTAGATTGGTTAAATCTCTCTTGCTATTGTGACTCTAAAGCAAGAAGAATGCCACTTCTAGGTACAGAAAGAAAGGGCATCTGTAGCAAAGGCATCTGAGAGGAATCACCCATTCAGTGAAAGACCAGAATTTTCTAGAGCAGAGGTGCTCAACCCCAAGCCCACAGATCCAGCCTGAAGCCCTGTGTCACCTGGTCTGAGGGGCTTCCAGAAATTTGGCAGGTGGAGAGTGGTGGCATTGCTCCCCACCCCCACCACACGCACATTTTTGGACCCATGGGGAACCCTGTGTGTTGGGATTGGATATCTGATCCCAGCATTCTGGGCTATGCGGGGGTGCTGCTAGGCCCCAGGGTCTAATCCCAGCAGGCAGGGGGCTGGGAGGGAGTGCTGGGCCCCTGGGGACCAATCATACCATGGACTGATCCTGTCCCACTCATTTGGCCTGCTGGGCCGAAAGGTTGAGCACCAGTGTTGTATAGAGGGCTGGTGATGGTTGAGAATACTGGTGATGGTCAGGGGCTGGTTGGAAGGAGTTTGGCAGTCACCAATGGGTTAGGAAGGGCCAGAGGGACCCCAGTGGTCAGGGCTGTCAGAAATCCGAAGGAAGGCTGTTTTCTCATAATGATGGGAAGGCTCTCAGGAAGGCTAAGATGAAGCTGGATGAGAAGGTAAGGAACTTTTCTTGTTTTGCTTTACAGTTCCTAAAGCTATAGTCTATTTTCATTGTGTAAACCTGTTAACCTGCTCATTACTGATCACCTGTGTAAAGGGTAATTTCCAGGCAAGTGATATTCTAGGCTGGCCCTCTCCACAGAATTCTTTAATAACTCAATGGGGCGGCTCCTGGGGTGGGCAGAAATTTCCTCACTACAGCTTCAGATCCAGTGTAATGGCAGTGGAGCTGAGGCTTGCTGGGGTAGGGGACTATCCCAGTGACCTCAGTCTGTTCCTTCAAGCACGTGGCATCACAGTGGGGAGAAACTCAGGGATCTAGGGGTGTCCTGCAGTCATGTTTGTAGAAGATGAGAAAAAATACACTTGCTAAGTAATAATTTGCCCATGGGTAAACAAAGGTCACTGTAGCTGAAATATGAAAACAAAGATGAAAAGTAGACAACAAATTACTGATGGTTGGCAGAAGGGATCTATTTGCTTTTCATAGATTCACAGATTGTTAGGGACTGGAAGGGACCTCGCAAGATCATCGGGTCCAACCCTCCTGCACTAGGCGGGAAAGACAATTGGGGGGTCAGGTGACCCTGGCAAGATGACTGTCCAGTCTCCTTTTGAAGATTTCCAGGGTAAGTGATTGCACCAACTCTTGAGGGAGTTTGTTCCACAATCTAGACACCCTGACTGTGGAGGTGTTTTCCCTAGAATTGAGCCTGAAGCGGTCTTCTAAGAGTTTGTATCCATTACACTTGGTCTTCCCCAAGGGTGCTCTGGTGAACAGTTGTTCACTCCATAGAAAGTAACTTGAGATTGAATGCAATATGAAGAATAAAATTCCTGTATTGAATAACATAACGATTCCAATCTTGCAGTGGATCTGTTAAAAGATACCACCCACAAAAACCCCTGCCTCTTGCATAATGATACAAGTAACTTATTTGAGAGTAGTTCCGTCTAGTTGTTGATCCTTCAGAGGCATCAGTAAACAAACAAAACTGAAAGTCTACAAAGTCATTGTATTGCCAGTCCTGATGTATGCATGCAAAACCTGAATGGTGTACATATACCATGTCATGAAGATTAATCACTTCCACGTGGAGTATCTAAGGAAACTGATGAAGATAAGATGGCAAGACAAGGTCCAGACACTGAAGTTCTTACATGGACAGGCATTCCAAGCATCCATACTCTGTTGATGAAATCACAGAGGAGATGGGCAGGTCATGTAACCAGGATGTCAGATGAGCAACTGCCAAAGAGTTATGGTGAGCCAAAGGAGGGAAAGGCCAGAAGAAACATTTCAAGGACTCACTCAAGTCATCCTTGAAACATTTCAACATTGAACTGAAGTTTTGGGAAGATCTCACTCATGATCATTCCACCTGGAGAGGCCTCATCCATACTGGAGCTGCAGTCTATGAGTGGACGAGAACTGAGGCTGAGCAGAAGTGTAATCTGTGTAAATCTCACACCCAGTAGCACGCCTGCTGTTGAGCAAGCAACCCAAAGCAGCATCTCTTGCTCAGTATGCCACAGACAGCTCAAAGCATAAATTGGCCTTACCAGCCACTCACATGCTCACAGAGACCAAACCAGCTAGTGACCAACCAGTCATGGTCATCTTCAAATTGGAAGGACAGACAACATGTATGAATAAGGATGTGTGAAACTAGATCAGGCTTTTTTCTGAGAAGAAAGATGATGAAGGAAGAAGCTGTGAATGAAGATCAGGTATGCCAGCATCATAAACAATCTTAACTATGGTGTCACTTCTGTTTCCAGTAATATCAATAAAATAACTCCAACTGACTTAAATGGAATCTGATCAGCAGGGGTCCTGGTTTTCCTTGATTTATAAAAAAAAAATCCCTAATTTTCAGTTAAAAAAAAAGAAACCCTAAATTCACATTTTTTGTGATTACAAAGAAATGATGAAATATATACATCCATATATTAGTGGTCTTTCATTTAAATCACAGAAAAATGTGGATTTGGGGTTCCTTTTTTTAACAGCATATTGGGGATTTTTTAAATCAGAGAAAATCAGGATCCCTGCTGATCAGGCTGAAAGCATCTATCATTTTTTTTTTAATGTTAACTTTTTTCTAACAAATTCAGGAAACAGACCTGTTTTCATGTAAGACTGTAGTAAGGATTTGTTGATAGAAAACTAACACTCAAGGGCTGGGGACAGAAGTTACACAAACTGGTTGAAGTGATCAGAAATTGGTTTAAACCTGTAACAGAACAGAGGTTCAATTCACATAAACCAGTTTTAAAATGACTGAACCTTGTTTAAGATAAACCTGGTTGAATGGAGTATCAGACTTAACTGATTGAGGTCAAACTGGTTTTTGGAACTTCTGTCCCAGACCCCTTCCTTGTTTAAGTTAAATCAGAGTCTCCAAGCATTCTAGCATTCTTTGCAGCCCTGGGCTGGGCTGTCTGTCTTCTCCAGAGACCAGGGTTGGCACCACCCCTTTGCTTTCTAGCCAAAGCGCAGACAAGGGGGCGGGGGTAGAAAACCTGGCTAAGGACTGCAGCTGGGTCTGCTGGGGGGCAGGGGGGGTGAGCAGCAGACCTTGCCAGACCTTTCTCCCATGGAGTGGAGGGGGTGGGGGCATGGGGTGGGGGAGGGCAACAGCCTGAGAGGGACTGACCCCCAGGCAAACCTCTGTTGGGGTCTGGGGTCTTGAAGAGGCTTTAATTCCCCCCCTTCCCAAACTTAGTGTGTTGCCCACACCTCTGCTTTCTGCTTGAGCAGGGTGTGAGGTGCAGGCAGGCAACAGCCTATAAGGCAAAGCCTGGCTGGGGGGTGGGGGGGGGGGTTAATCCCCCTTCCCCACCCA
>NW_005842010.1:478507-511635 GCF_000455745.1 Alligator sinensis
GAGGCTGGGAGGGGGTTTAATCCCCCTTTCCCAGCTCAGTGTGTTGGTGCCAGACCCTGCAGTACCAGACTAAGAGGTGGCAGGTGTTGGAAAAGACATGACACAATCATCACATATATGTTCTGGAGATGGAGCTAAGGGAACAGGAGAGGGGCTGCTTGGGCTGCTGTGACCAAAGAAAGCAAAGAGCTGCATTTACAAATGGCAGGAGATCAGCAGACTCCACCCCCTCCCACCTCTGGCAGAGACTGAAGCAAGCAGTTGATGGGGGAGGCTGTGCGATTCCCCTCCGCTCTCCCAGGCCATTGGGGGTGGGGAGGAGAGGCTGGGGAACTGGTCTGATCCCCTGCTACCTGTAAGCACAGAACCAAACACTGCAGGACCAGACTGAGAGGTGGGAGATGTTGGCAAAGGCCTGGCACAGCCATCATGTGTATGTGCTAGAAATGCAGGAACAGGAGAGGGTCACAGACAGCTTGAGCTAGCTTGACCAAAGAAAGCAGAGAACTACATTTATAGTATAAAGCACAACCTGTGAAAGGAGAGAGGCTGGAATACCTAAGGAAAGAGTTTCTGAATATCTGGCTGTAAGGAGACACTCTGCCCTCAGGATTATGTTAGATTTATGCAAGGCTTTCTCCTGTCTTTTTGGTTTATTATATTCCATTTTAAGTTAGACTAAGCTGTGTGTGCTCTCACTATGTTTTACTGGGTTGCATCTTAGCTTAGGTAAAGGTTTATGGTTGTTCTGTTGTGTGCCTGAGGTTGCAAAGTGCTGTCTTCAATATATGCTTGCTTCAGAAAAAGGACTATTCTTGTTCAAGCCTTTATGATTTCAATGCCACTATCTTCCCCGCCCCAGTCTAGCAGCAGCTGCCCCCACCCCTCAAGTGGGGAGTGGGGGGCAGGAGCCTGGCAGGCACTGCCTTCCACAGGCTATCCCCAGCTGGTGCCTGGTCACAGCCCCTCCTTTGGAGCATGGAGGTGGGGAAAGCCTTGGAGTGCTTCTCTCTTCCTTTTAGCAGTTGCTGGCACATGTGCTGTAGTGCCTCCCAGCTTCCGGCTTGAGCCACTGCAGGCATGTGGCTGCATTTCATGAATCCAAAATGAATGTCTTCATTTGCTTATCAATTCAACTTGCGCAGCCTAGACTAACCTGCAAAGACTAAATCAGTTCAACCTCTGGCTTTTTGACTGTCTGTACTTAGCAAGAGGTTTTGAATGCAGTAACATAGTTCTGAAACCATGAGTAGAACAATTTTATGATTAGTTACATAAAATACACACTAAATAAAGCATAGTATATCTGCAGAGAAAATATGAAGCAGTGTGTTATAATTTTCGATAAGGAATATATAAGCTTGCATAAGAGGTTACATTTAAATGTATTCTGTTTTTTGGGAGGAAAGGTGCATACTGTATATGAAAAAAATATATAGTATTTTTTCTGTTTACCTTTTCTTGCTGGGGATTTGATGCATCTTTGGTTTTTGTGGCAATTTACATAGTTTTTTTCCTCCACTTTGGAAATTATTGGGTTATTGAAAAACTTCTGAACTCTTTACTCTCCAAGGTTAGGAATCCAGTCATGGGAGAAAGAAATTATTTGCCTGGAAGTTCTTTTTTTTTTTTTTTTTTTTTTTAAGGTGTCCTATGGCTGGCTCCCCTTATTTAGGAAGTTTAATTAATTTGGCTGGCTACATTTTTTGCCACAGATGAAAGTATAAATTCTAAAAATGCTCCAAGAGAAAGAGATGGTTTAAGGACCAGTGTCATGGAGCTCATTGGAAATTATTCTTCAGGAACTGGGGCTTGCTGGCTTACATGTTGATGGAAAGGACTGAAATGAAAATATATGTAACCACCTTCTACAATGTATTGACTAAATGAGAACAAACAAATAAAATCAATACTAGATTTGCAAAAGTGTTTCTGAAAGGCAGTCATTTAGATGGCAAATGGAAAGTATCTGTTTTGAAGTGCAGAAGAAAAGAAAAGGCACCAGAGGCTAAACTATTCAAATATAACAGATGACATCTGAGGAAAATTGAGGAAGTAATAAAGATGAGTTGTGTCTTGAGGGGACAAAAAAGAAGAATGCTATAAAGAATCTAAGATCAAAGTAAGTGCATATATATTACTGGACAATATAAACATAAAGATGCAAGTGAACAGCTAAAATGACAATATAGGACATCCACTGAAAGTATGACCTACCCAAAACATGATACAGACTGTATATGCCTTCTAGCTCGAGTGCCTGAAATAGAAAATAATTTTGTTCTGCTTGTTCATACAGTTCTAGTGTATGTGAACTACTGCTGAGCATATAATAATTTTTATGTTTACCTACAGTCACTGCCCTACTGGCATCTAACTCATTATCTTTTAAAGTGCTTTGGCATACCTTGGATTTTAAAGCCATAACGCCAAATTCTATTCTTTTCTTCAAGCTCTTACTATATCTTTTCATGCAGGGAAACTGCATCATCAGGATGGAAAGGATATGCATCCATAAAATAAGGTATTTAGCAGACAAGAAGGAAAGGCAGAAAAATTCATTCTGCTTGTCCTTATAAATTCCAGATCAAGTAGTTATTTGAATTGACAGTGGCCACCAGATCTAAAAAGAACTGTATTTCTTTCAACACTTGAAATGTCACATTGAATAGTTTGCATCACATTGAAGACTAATTTTAAAGTATCTGGTGTTCACTTGCAACTTTCATGCTAAGTTCTTTTGACCTTCATCTCATTTTGTGTTCAGTATACCAAAGCCGTACTCCTATTATGCCGAGGCTGCCAATAATTGCTTATTTCTTTATTCATGTATTTATTTTTGAATATATGCGTTTTGTGAGACAATGAATGAAAAGATTGTCACAAAATTGATTTATTCTTAAGATCAAGCCACTCTACTTGCAAAACATACCCAGCAACTTGGTTGATGTGGGGACTGGGGGAAGGAGATCCTAAATTTTATTTCTTATTAAAAATGTTATTGTCCACTGAAAAGCCAACAATGTGCTCTATAATGTTTTAACAAGCAGAATCCATTTTTTCCAGGCATACTGGTCAAATTATAAAGAAATGAAGGGCAATAGAGAAGGTGGCTAATGGATAGTGGAAAACAACCACTCTAGAAACCATTATTCTACTTGCAGAAAACAGTATACACCCCGCCTCCCCTGACCACCGCTGTGCATTGACCAGTGTTAATGTAGCACACAATGCAGACATAGCAGGTGTTTCTACATAATTTGAGAGGGCTTGCCTTGTTAAGGGACTGCATTGAATTTACTGTATTTTTAGATGCATGACTCATGGAATGTAATCTCAGAAAAACTGAGGGTTCATTAATGCAATAATAGTTATTTAAAATTATTTACTTGGGACGATTGTATTGATATCCTTAAAGAGATCTAACGATTGCGAAGACTGGGGGTACATGCAAAGGTTCCTTAGCAACCTAACTAGGGTTAATTTGATCTAAGTGCTGAAACACACATATGTTCAGGGGCAAAAATGGCTGGCCCATTCTAACTTAGTTCACCTGAGGAGGTACACTGTGTAGATCAGGCTAAACTATGCCTGATCTAACCAAACGTTTATACATTCAGAGTGCAGCCCTTGGGCACGGAAAGCCCAGTCACTTGCCCCAGTCCTGTGGCTGTTTTTTCCTATCCTAGCCCCACCTGACAAGGCTATTTTTAGCCTTCTGACCACCCTGTGCCCCCAATCCAGCCAACACTCCCCCATGGACTCACTCACCCCTCCTGATCCCTCCCACCCCTCCTCCCACCTCAATTTACTTAGGGCTCCTGGTACCAGAGAGCATGAGCACAAGTGGGACCTGATCTATGATCACATGGCTTCAAGTAGGCTGCATGATTGTAGTTCAGGTCTCAGCAAGATCTGCATCCATCCTGGGAGTCTGTTTTAAAGACACAGTTTATGACCAATTATCTGGATGATTATAAAACTGGAAGTGAGTTTAATTAGTAGTAAACATATATTCCTGATTTTGAAGAAAGTAAGGATTTATTTGGCTAATACATAGTATAACAAAAATATATTACGTAGGTAAGTACTAAAACATTATAGTAATTTCACAGCTGCAACTCGTGGCCTTAGAATGGCCGAGAAAGTAGAATGACACTGTTGTGCTGGAAACACAGAGAATACCAAGAGGGCTAGAGGTTTTAGGTATATTCTTCCTGGATTCTGTGGTGCTGGGTAGAAAGAGATGAAGTACGAATAAGATACTGCACAATGAATATGAACAAAGGCAGGTATTTGGTTTGTCTTCCTTCACTTTCACCTAATGATAATTCGCAACAATGCTAACCGTTGGTCTAAGATGCTCCTTTTTTTTTCCATTTTCAGTCATGGTTGCTGAAGGACAATATCCCTATTGATATAAAAGCAGGTTCTGGATGAGTTCCCCAGAAAATTATTGTTGCCCAAACTATCACTTCTGAACAAATAATTTTGCTTCAAACCAAATAATTTTGGTTCAAACAAGAATTAACAAAAACAATAAGATCAGTAACCTTGAAGTAATGGAGTAAACTCAAATGCCTATCCTATCTTATTAGTCTGACACACTACATGAGATGAGCCAGAACTACAAACCAATTCTATTTTATTAAACAAAGCAAAGCAAACAAAAAACAAAACAATCTCCCTTCCACAAAACTCGCTCCTTCCCCAGGAAAAAAAAAATAGCCTTACTTCTTGAAAGTAGATAAGTAAGTTAAAGGTTTTCAGTTAGTGAGCCTACAAAGGTCTGTGTCCTGCCATAGCTTTAGTAATACAAAGTGATGATTCAAAAGAGCTTAAAGAAGTTTGTGCAAGAAAGTCTATCCCTTGACAAGAAACCATAAAACAAATATAAGTGAATCAACTAAGTTCAGAGAGTGCTAAGCCATTACATTGGGCCACCCAAACTTAGACTGAACTGAGATGCATACTTTTTAGGAAGTCTATTCAGTTTTATAAATTGCTATCATGCAAGCTCTGAAAACAAAGGTCTTTCTTGTGTGACAGGCTAGCTGGCAGTGACCTAGCCCAGGGGTTTTGAAAGGGCAAAAGATGATTGGAGGACTTGGGATTCCCTTTCCTCACCAATCAGGCACCAGAGACTCACCCCTCATGTCCCCTGATTGGCCCCTTGGGTCACCTGGAGGGGGATAAAAGGGGCAGCGCGGCTGACTCAGGAGAGACCAGCGAGGGACCATGAGGAAGGAGCTTCAAAGAGCTGGCAAGAGTTGAGCCAGCAGGGAGGAAGCAGTTGCCCCAGAAGAGCCTGAAGGAGCAGGACCTGCAGGAAGCAGTTGGACCTTTAGCAGCACGGCATGTGGCCGGCAGGAGACGCTTCCTGCTGGGCTCCAGGATCCCGTACGAGAGGCTATGGCCGGCAGGAGAGGCTTCCTGCTTCAGTAAGGATCTGAGCAGCGACCTGAGGGGTTCCCAGCTCAGCTTCCAGCTCCTCCAATCAGAGACCAGGCAGCTCGACGTGAGGCTGGGGCTCCAGGAAGGTCAAGACCCCTAGCAGCTTGGAGTAGTACTAGCATTGGTAGCTGTGTGGCAGTATTTCTGCCTACCACATGGGAGATCCAAGGTCAAGTCCCAGCTTTGGTGACTTGGGGTGAGTGAACTAACAAGGAGAAATTTCTCTTGCAGTGGAAAGGGGCCATTGTGTTTTTCCCCTTTCTCCCCTTCAAAGGTACCTAGGCCCTATATTTCTTTGTCCTTTGACATTTTGTATTTTGTGCCTTTTTATATTTCCCCAACCAGTATTGTTTGCTGTGCTGTTTGTGTTTTATATTTTGTTAACCCTGTCTTTTGTCAATGATTGTAAGTGTCTAACCTTTGTTGAATCCTGCCCCTTGGGGCATTGTAGTGTTCACTATACCCCCTGATTATGCCTGTTATGTTCCCAGTATTGTTCCCTCATTAAAAGGTATATGCTTAAGTCCCCAGTGGTGGTTTGGCTCTGCTCTATAGCAGGAGGAGAGTCCCTACACCTCCCACAGTGCTTGTGCACCTCCTTTGATCCCTTCAATTGGAGAGGGGGTTCCTTTTGGAGTACCGCCCAGGTTACACTTGTTTGAGAGATGTTAAGCAATGATATGAATGACTGGTGCATCCTGAGACCAGGGGGGCACCATGGCGGTGAGCAGTGAGTGGGGATGCCTGCAGCCACCAGCGTTGGTGTTGGTGACAGCGAGCGGTGAGTGGGGACTGCCCACAGAAGCCAGCAGCAGCTTCAGCGGAAGCCACTGTCAGTGCGGAGCACATGCCCCCTGTGGCTGTGCTACCTATGGGTAGGGCAGTACATGTCAGTGGATGAAGCTTTTTGGCCAAGGTATATCTGTGGTCTTTTTGTAATGTAACAATTTTATCTTTAGTACTCAGCAAGCTACAATATATTTATTCTAGGTCTTAATATTAAAAAATAACCATGCTATTGTACTTAACCCTGCAACTGTGCGCAAGTATTCTTGGAGTTTGGTACTAAATGGTAACTAAATATCTATCTGTCCTTTGTCTGTTTTCCTGTATGCTTAATTGCTGTGTTGGTTTTTCTACAGCTACAGTCTCCCCTATCTTATGAAACTATCATCTATGGGTATTTTTTTTGCCCGGTGTTTTAGCTTCTAATTTCCAGTAGAAAATCCTAGGAGGATTACTCAAAGGTTCTTTTGATAGTAAATATCCAATAATTCATAATACAATATTGCAAATTAGCAATTATCTGCTACTGTTCATTAATAGTAGACTCACACATAAAATACTCTTTTTTTTCTATTTATATCCCATGCTATTTGCATGCATTTTGAGCCTCCATAATGTTAAGATACCACTAAATAATTATCCTTAAGAAATGCATTCCTTGTGTATTACAAATCATGGGTATGGGTCACTTTTTTCCTAAACCAAAGCTTAGTCCTCTAGGGAAATTATTCTACTCAGACTGTTTCTTTATCTAACACAGATACTTTTCCTTTGTGAGGGAAATTAAAAGCAATAATGAATATTAGTTAAGATTTTTTTTGTTTTCTATTTGTCTGAAAGCCATCGGGCAATTTTTTATATGCAGCATGGATTTTTTTTTGGGTGGGGGTTGGATTTTTTTTTTTGTTTGTATTTTTTTTAAGAATAAGGAGGAGCAAAATAGCTATCTTGAAGGTACTTGCATTATTGGAGAATGGGCAGAATGCCAAGTGTGATTTCTTAAAGCCTTGTTGCTAAACAACTGGCCCATCACAGATTTTTCAATGGCCCTCTAGACTTTAAGCATAACTCAGCAATGTGGCTTGAAATTAAAGCCAAGATTTATTTGTAATATACAAGATAGGTGCTTTTGTATCAAACTATCAAGCTAATCTGACAGTTAAAGGATTTTACCTTGGCACTATTCCAGGGTGCAGAAGCTTCTGAACAAATAACCTTCAGAATCTTGTGTCAGAGGTTGAAATACAAACCAAAGTGCCAAAAATATTGTGGCTCTGGAAAATGATGTGCTTAAGTAATTGTAAGAGTTTTTTGAAATTCAGTTATGGTTTTGGGGAACCTGATATGCAAAATTCTGCTTCTTTGCAGAGGCATCAGAGTTTATATGCAGGAAGTGTACTACAGGGCATGTATAGACATTACACTTAGAGCAATCAAAGTGAATATAGATCAATTTAAACTGTATCTGTAGGCACAGATCGTCTAGTCTAAAAATGGTGTACAGAAGTTTAGTGCAGATAGGGTTTTTGCACCATTTTTAGACTGGTCTAAGATAGATCTGATGTGAGGTACACTCAGTTGAGACAAATTTAGGTGAGACTGATGTACCAAACTTCTTTACTGCTCCCCCATCAATCAGGTTAGATCTCTGTCCACTGTCATGGTAGTCTGTTTGTGTCCTCCACTGCCCCTTCCCTTGAAGGCTGGTGTGCTAGCTCTTGGCCTGTGCCTGGTTGCTCTGGCCAAGGGGCCATGCAACAGAAACCAGTGACCACCTCCTGAAGGTTAATGAGGTGAATGAAGGATGTTCTGGATGACCAGGCACACCTCCTGGATTGCCTTTCTGGCTGTGGACTTGCCTATGCTAAACTGGTTGGTGATGTAGCAGAGACTGCTGGGAGTGGCCAGTTTCATGATGGTGATAGCCACCTGCTTCTCCAGAGTGAGTGGTGGTCACATGTTGATGTTCTGTCATGTGATGTTGGGGACCACCTGGGAGACAATGTTCATGAAAGTGGACCATGTATGTGGACATTCTGAATCCACTGTTTGTCATCCCAGGTGTCTAGGACAATCTGATTCCACCAGTTGCTGCTGGTGATGCAAGCCCAGAAATGGTGCTCAAAAGTGTGGAAATGGTACCAGAGCACCCTGGTGTCCTGGGTGGCCTCATTCTCATTTGCCACTTGGAAGACATTGGCGCAGTCTAGGACACTTGGAAGACACAGGCCATAGTAGGTGGCCCCACACAGGAAGGGCGGCTGCTGGCTTGGAGGCAGAAAGGCTTGTTCTGTAGCAACCAGCAGCTTCATCATGTCTAGATGGCCATACATGATGTCCTACAGTCTCCTTCAAGAGTTGCATGGGGTGACAAGCAAGACATGCTGAAGCTCCTGAGTCTGTGAGCTTGGGCATGGGTGTTGGGGCACCATGGTAGGGTGTGGGCAGGCATAGACATGGAGACATGGGCAGTTCACAGGGGAGGGCACTTGCTTTGTGGCTCTTTGGGAAGTGTCTGGGTAGGGCTTGGGGGAGAGGCCATGGATAGGATTGGGGACATGGTTGCCCACACCTAGCAACCACAGGAGTGGCCTGGGTGTATGGTTGCAACAGCCTAGGGAACCCTCAGGACAGACTGGAAAGTGTTCAGGAGCAACCCTTCCTGTAGGCTTTGACCAGTGCAGGCAGCCTGCATGCATTTACCCTCCACTCCATCCCCCCACAAGGCTAAACATGTATACTATTTGCTACAGATCTTAATTAAGTCATGTAGAGAAAACAATGCAACTTAGATTTGATTCCTCCCCTGAATTTTTGAATGTCTATATGTGGCCAGAGGCCAAAGAAATAGGTAGGCTCTAGCACTAGGCCACGGGAGTTTTAAAAGCAAGTGGGGTATTTGTCACTTCTCAGTGAAAAATGCCTTATTGAAAAGTTCCTGATCATTTCTTTATAAAATCTCACCATTTCCTGACCCATGACGTCAGCCTAGAAAGCTAGAGTAACTGGGGCAATAATCTTAAACAAGGTGTTGACACTGAAAAATCAGCCCAGCATGTTCAATTGATGACTCATGACCTTCCAAAGACCTATGTTTTCATAACAGCTCAGTAAAAGATAAGCTATCAAATTGCAAATTCATTGTATTTTTTGCCTTGAAATCACACAGTAGTTCCACTGATATCAGCTGAGCCAACTTGGCTATGTACAAACAGTTAAAAAGCCTGAGGCTGAATTGATTCAGTCTTTGCAGCTTAGTCTATACTGCAAAGATTGAACCAATAAGCAAATGAACATTCACTTTTGATTCAGGAAATGAAGCCATATGCTTGCAGTGGCTCAAGCCAGAAGGTGGGGAGCACTAGAACACAGTTCTCTGGCATATAGCCAGCATAGGCTGTGTGTTCACTTACTTTTCCTGCTACCTCCAAGGTCTCTGCAATTTACAGGATACAATCACAGCAGCAGGACTTTGCAGGGTTGCTCATCACTTACTCTTCCTGTTTCCAGGTGTCTCTGGGATTTGTAATCCACAATTGTAGCCAGCACTAATTAAGCAGAGCGGGGCAACTCCATACTTGGGGGAAGGGAAGTTTAACCTCCCTCCCTGGCCTCAGATCTCAGCCCTGGTTTGCCTGGGGAGGCTAGTGAGCCAGCCAGTGAGGCCAGTGAGCTAGCCCTCACTGCTTCAGCTAGGGAGCAGAGAAGCGGGGCCAGCCCTGCTCTCTGAAGCAGACAGCACTGCCCAGCTCAGCTCAGAGCAGCAAAATGCTGTGAAGCTGGGGGAATCTGATTTAACATGAACTAGGAAGGGGTCTGGGACAGAAGTTTCATAGACTGATTTCACCCAAATCAGTTAAGTCTGATATTAAATTCCAACAGGTTTATCTTAAACCAGTTTCAGCCATTTTGAAACGGGTTTGTGCGCACTGAACTTTGGGGCTAGGGACAGAAGTTACAAATAAACCAGTTTAAAGTGATCAGAAACTGGTTTAGACCTGTAACAGAACAGAAGTTGAGTGCACATAAACCAGTTTCAAAATGGCTGAAACTGGTTTAAGATGAACCTGGTTGAATGTAGTATCAGACTTAACTGACTTAGGGGAAAAAATGGTTTATGAAAATTCTGCCCTAGATCCCTTCCTGATTCAAGTTAAATCAAAGTCCCCCAGCATGCTTTCTAGCCCTGGGCTGGGTTGTGCCATCTGCTTCAGAGAGCAGGGCTAGCCCTGCCCCTCTGCTCCCTAGCTGGAGCAGTGGGGGCTGGCTGACAAGGGGGTAAACCCAGCTGGGGAATGCAGCCCCATCTATGGGGGGGTGCCCCCCCAAGGCAAACCCCAGGTGGGGTCTGGGGCTAGGGATGGGGGGTTAAACATCCCATTCCCTGCTCAAAAAGTATGGATTACAAATCCCAGAGGCACCTGGAAGCAGGAACAGGACGTGATGAGCAGCAGCAGAACTCTGCAGGGTTTTAATTCTGGACTGCAAATCCCAGAGACCTCTGAGGCAGCAGGAAGTGGAAGTAAACACACAGCCAGAGAACTGTGTTCTAGAACCCCCTGGCTTCTGGCTTGAGTCACTGTAGGCGTGTGGCTGAATTTCCTGAATCAAGAGTAAATGTCTGTTCACTTCTGTTTAATGCAACATAATCTGTGACATTTAGACTAACCTGTAAAGACTGAACTGATTCAGTCTGGGGCTTTTTGAATGTCTGTACCTAGCCCTATTCTGTTCCACAGGATTAAACCAGTTTTTGTTCACTTAAATTAATTTATGTGTAACTTCTGTCCCTAGCCCTTGAGTCATTGAAGTTACAAAGCCATTGTTTTAACTTCAGCTACGCAAAGAAGAGTTTCTGTCAGTCTCCTTATAAATATTTGTGTATTTACATAGGCACAACAATGCACATATGCTAGTCCAGTGATATAAAGCTGGCACTTGGGGAGAATTCTTCAGTATTGCAGTTAGTATTTTAGTGTGGGACAGCATATGTAGGACATAGAATGTGTTCCTGTTGAAATTAAAAAAAAAAAAAGAAATAATGAACAAGTCAAAGTTATTTGCAGGACATAAATTGTGAATCTGATAGAATTCACATAACTTCAGTAGATGGACCTCTGCTGCTGAGACACTTGATTTTCAAAAAAATTCAGTGGAACCAGGAGGGATGTCAGAATATTCTTCCGAGTCTAAGTTAGAACTGTTTGCATTTATGGTCTCTTCCAGAATTCAGTCATTTTGTGATGTCCATTTTCATTATACCTCAGTGTACAAGACATCACTGAGAATCTACAAGAATGATAATTCAAGAAATGGACATACACAAGTGTAAAAATACTTGTGTGTTTCTGATATCTTCCTTGAGGTAAGGATTTTTGGGTTATACCTTTTATTAGATCAAATGTATGACTGAGATAGACTTAGACAAACTTTCCAATGCAATGAATTCTTCCTGGAAGATATTTATTAGATATCTAGTTTTTTTTTTTAGTTATTTATGTTTATTTCATTATCATTTGGCTTTTATTGGTTGACAGAATGAAATTATGGTTTTAAATTTCCTTCTTTATATACTGCATAGTATAGCAGGACCAAGTGGCCATAACATCCTCTGGTGGCCTTATGACTTCTGCCTGGTTCTTTCTCTCCAGGTACCCTCCATTCTTCTCCTTCATCTGCCATGCCTTGCTGTTAGTATTTCATTGGGAAAAAGGGAGGCTGCTCCCAAGGTCCCAGAGTAAGATTTTGTCTCTGCCTAGTGTGTGGGTTCCTTCTGAACCCCGATGATCCCCGTTTTGCCCTCAAGCATCTGGCAGGGCCCTCCCAACCCGTCTATACTCTATTACACTGGCAGGTGGTACTGGTCATCACTTAGGTGGAGCCTTCTGACCTCAAGCCAACGCTAGGCCACATCAAGCCTTTATCCTCTTGTTGGGGCCTTGGCCTTCTCACCTCCCACCTTTGTGCTGTATCTGGCCCCTTTGTCTAGGCCCACTGCACTAGGCCTCAGCGTATGGGCACCAGCCCCAATTTTGCCCTCTTGGTCTCTGTTTCCAATCTCTTGGGTATTGCCCCTTATGGGCTTTGGACCCCTGGCCCTAGGTGTCCCACCTCTGGGGCTCTGGCTTTAGCTCTCTCCACTTTCAGCTGTCTCTATCTCCAGGCATTGGCCCTCCTGGCTGCCTATGTGTGAGCCCTGCCCCTGGGAGAGCTCAAAACACTATGTGCCCCTCTGGCATTTTATGAACTCCTTCCTCCCCTGATGGTCACAAACCGATCCATTGGTATTAACTGCCAACCAAAATACAAGTCCCTTGGCTGTAACAGAACTTAAAGCCCACTGGCTGTATAATGAAATCCTCATCCTGGGTCTCAACTCCCTGGAAGCCCTCAGTCCCTTACTTGCTGTCCCTAGGCATAGCAGAACCTAAAGCATTAGTTCAGCTACAGCCATTTTGCTACAGAGCTCTTCCCTTTGTGGGCTGCAGGGCCAGAATGCCTGCCCAGGCTCAGGCCCTGAGCATATATTCCTCCCAAACCATGGCCCTTTTGGTCAGATGGTTCTCTAGCACACACAGGGGTTTACAATTAGAACCTGATGGCTTGCTCCAGGACAGCTCACAACTGCTTCTCTGATGGATTTAGCAGCTCCCCTGAGGTCCAAGCAGGGCTCTGCCCTACTGTCCTATTGCATGGCAGCTAGCACTGCAATAGGCACTCATAGACTCTGTCCCCTGGCTGCCTATTCACCTGCAGCCAGCCTATCATGGGCAGTGTTTCCTTCTACCTGGGGACTCTCTACTGATGCTTGCCCCTTAAAGTAACGGAGAGCCTCTGGCTCCCTGTTACACATAGTGACTTTCACATCCTAGGAGCATGATTTAAACTGTAAACTGTAGAGTGGTTGTTTGTTTGTTTTTTAGTTCACTGGCAGTTCAAGGTAAAATGTATGATAGGAAATGCATGGCAACAGTTAGAAATGTTATAATTGCTATACAAATGCAAAATGATCTCCACATAGTTGATATGTTTGAGCTTTGAAACTATATGGTATTTTACTCAGAATATAGATTCTGATCCAAGTAATATAGAAGTCTGGCAAGAAATACTATAGATTCACTAAAGGAAAGGAGGTAAATTTTTAATTTTCTGTTTTTATGGTTAGCAATTAATAAAACAAAAGTTTATTTTCTCCTGTGTACTAAAGAGTGTATTAATTAGACAGGTAGAAACTATTTATAATTTCAAAGAAAATGTCAATTCATATTTTAATTCAGGGGAATTCTATTATATTGATGAAATTACCATTATTTGATTTGTTGTAGCAAGGGAGTGTCAGAAAAAAAAAAAAAAAACAACACATAATTTGGCTATTTTATTAAATAATTGTGTTCTCTCACTTGAGAGATTCTGCCTATCCAGATGACAAAATCAAAGTATTTATCGTGCAGTCTTAGTTTCTGCAGTATTTAATAATGGTATGTTTCCTGCCCTCCAGTGTGTCCACTTCTCCCCACAGTTTTGTGTCATCCACAAACTTGGACGGAGTACACTTCACTCCCTCGTCCAAGTCGCCGATGAAGACATTGAAGAGTATCGGTCCAAGGACTGAGCCCTGTGGGACCTAGTAGGTTCAGACTAGACATTCAGTCAGGGTGGCTGGGATCTGGAACCAACTTCCAAGGGAAGTGGTGCTTGCTCCTACCATGGGGGTCTTCAGAAGGAGGTGAGATAATCACCTTGCCAGGGTTGTTTGATCCCAGCATTCTCTCCTGCCCATGGCAGGGGGTTGGACTTGATGATCTGCTCAGGTCCCTTTCGACCCTACCAACTATGAAACCTTGAAACTATTTTGACTTACAATTAATGTATATCCAATCTCTTATTTCTGGAAAGGTTATTGTAATAAGATGATGGGAAAGTAAGTGGAAAACTTCTAAAATCTAAAGAATTTATTTACCCTTATCCTTCATACTATCAGTGTGATTATAAAGACTATACTGTATGGACTTGATTATAGTTGATGATCTCTTCCTAACAAATGTTGAATATAAAGTATCCATGAGGATTATGTTAAGAGTTGTTGATGAAACTGATCATGAGGTATTTAGGCTGCTACAGATCCTGACATCAGTGATTTGTGGCTGGGTCGCCTGTTCTTTCACCCTAATGGCATATTGAGGAGTAAAGACAATTGAACGGTACAGATGTTTTGTGTTCAGTATCAAATCAATTAACAATCCACTGGCAACGTTAGGGTGAAATTTAATCAAGGTTCTGATCATTTGGGATTACTAAAGAGCCTAAGTACATCATTTGTGATAACATGGTGAGTATCCCTACAGTCCTGATTAATTTTAGTTTAGAGAGTTTATGAATTCATGTTGACCTAAAGGTATGTATGTAATTTCAATTTGATATGGTACCTTTTCATTTCCTTTCCTAATTTTTGGTGTATTATTGCCACTGGTTATTGATGTTGTGTATATTCCAATCTTGATGATGGAAACTGCTCTATAGGTGGGCAAAAAAAGAGATTCAAGGATACCTTTGTCTAGTATGGATGCTATATGGCCATGGTCCCCAATGACCTGGCACCTTGTTGGGGTGAGCTGTGGCGAGACCTGTAAGGTTCTGTGAATACCTAGCCTGTGATGCCCTTCTCATGCATTCCACACCCTTTATGTTTCTGGTTACTGATTGGGAGGTGGAAGCAGGCTGAGTAATGACCTTCTTGGATCACCTAGATAAGTCGTCTTTGTGGGACTCCTCCCCGCCTTACACACCAACTTTACCATGTCCCAACAGTTGGAGATTCTCTGTGCCTTGAGGTCAGTGGGTATTGAGGTCAGTAGGTTGTTGGCCACCTCTAATGGTCTCAACTTAGCCCAGCCTCCCTTCAGTCTATAAATTCAGGCAAGCCTGAACAGCAAACAGTTTATATTAGTCCCTTTGCAATACCTATGTCCCTTAATTTAAATCAATTCAGTCAAATTCAAAAACAGGGATGAACATAAATCAATTTAAATGAGTCCATCCTAAGTCTCAGAAAGAGGTAATCACCAATCAATTTGCCCTTCTACTTGGGACACTTAGTTTCCATCAAGAGATCCTCACTGAAAAGAAAAAAAACCAAATCCACTACTGGAACAAACTCAAATCAAATTCCTCCCTTATGGTAGTCTGTCAGTTCATAGCCATATCTTTTCACAGTCTGCAAAACATTAATCTACCACCCTTTCATCCCAGTGGTGACCCTGGGTCCAAACCCTGTATTGGGGTCAACACCTTCTCTCAGGGAAAACTTTTACTTCAACCTCCTCCGCACTGGGACAGACAATCTCTGAACCCCTCCCTCACCCCTTGTAACAGTCCAGGAAAAAAACAACAACAACAACACAACAAAACAAAAAAAAAACCACACACATAAGAAGGAAAACAAAACCCCAAAAAAACCCTATGCTTCAAGAGGGGAAGGGCCCCTTTAAGACTCACAGTCCCCAGGTGATAGTTGCTTTTCCCCTTTGGCTTTCTCCACCATCTCCAGCTTCTGTCTCACTGGCTCCTCTGGGTTGGTCAGCTCCCTGTCAGGCTGCACCCCAGGCATGGATAGGGCTCTTCTGACTCCCTTTTGCTCCAGGAGCCCAGTCCCTTCTCCACTGTCCTCCACAGAGAATTGACAACTCCAGTCACTTCCGGTTCTGTTGCCATCATCCACTGCTGCTTCTCTCTCTGCCACTCTCCAGGGCCAGAACTGCCAACTCCAGTGCTCGTCCTGTCAATCAAGAAGGAGCATGTTCTACAAAACTTCAGCAACCAGTCCTCCCCACTGAGTCAGCTTCTCGCTGCACCAGATGTAAGCACCTCCCACTCCTGTCTCTCGGGGTTTTCCTCATGTCTCCCTCTACTCCCTTCACAACATTGAAAGCCAGTCTGTAGAATTGCTGCTAGTAATGTTACTGCCAGTAATCGCCCTTCCTGCCCCTGCAGAATTACCTCACAGTGAGAGTAACTCTGTTGTCTCTGCTGTTGTAGCTAGAAGCAGCTGCAGGCAATAAAGCATGATGGGATCTAATGAGCAATCCCACAATCATGCCTATATGAATAGGCAACTATTTGATTCAGATTTGGATTCAGCCAATTTGGATATATCTGATTCCATTTGGAGATCTGAATCCCTTTATTTGATTCGGCTGAATCAATTCGGAAAAGATTTGGCAACTCAGAGATTCTTCCATAGGGTATAATGGAGGAAAAAAAAAATCAATGAAATATCTATAACTGTGTTGTTTTTTTGCTGATTCAGATGAAACTTTCAAGGATGGTAGACAATACTGAAGGCATGAAGCTTTCCATGTCTCAAGGTGATAGGTGCAGGGGTTTCTGGAAAACCACACCTCAAAGTCCTGAAAGCAAAACTCGGGTCACTTGTGTGTGTGAAGCTACAGTGGGGTAAAAATTGCAGGGATGGTAGCACTTGCTGAGGCCACAAAGCCTGCCAAGTTGCAAGGATATAGGTGCAGGGGTTTCTGGAAAACTGCACCTCAAGCTGCTTGTCTCTAGTGGGTTATGGAATAGAGAAAATCCCACACAATTTACTGATTCGTTTTGATGCACTGGCTAGGGGAGTAGTTAGCTGATTGCACGATTTCACAATGATTACACACTTAATTTATACAACACAATTTTATTTTAAAACTCTTTGTTACGTATATAACACTGCTTAGCTTTAAGAAACACCACAAACATTAAAAACACAATAATTACATATATCAGAAACAATGCTCCGAATGCACTTCCTTCCCAAACAATGCTATAAGAATTAGTGTTACAAAAACAACTACAATTACAACTAAAAGTTAAATTTGAATCAATACTGTTATTTTTCATAATATACTTACAATCCTAGAATTCCGAGAAGCCAAATACCAAAATATGGTTTCATTCCTCAGTAGTACGATTTAATGGGTTGGCCTCAGTAGTACGGTTCAATAGGCTGGCCTCAGCAATACGATTCAATGAGCTGGGCTCACCAGTGATAGGACTACGTCCCCTTCCTTCAGTCCCTTTCGGGCGCTCCGCGGCTTCAGCGTGAACTAAGAGATTCGTGTTCACGGAGAGGCTTGATTAGGCGATCAATCTAATCTGAACTTATACTTGCGATTCTTCCTTCGTTGTTCTGCAAGTGAAGTCACCTCCAAATTGGGACAGGAAGTTACACATTTTATTGAGCGAGCTGACGTCAGTGGGCTCCTCCTACTCAACTTGTCACTACTCCCAAATTTGGGCTCGGATCTTACTTGTCATATTGAATGAAATAGTTTGAATGTTTGTAAAGATTGCCCATTAGCCAGTTTCAGGAAGAAGATAGGATCTATCTCCTTATCTAGCTCATTGTTTTGGAGCTACGTGCGAAATGTCCTGACTTCGCCTAAAACCTTAATCTAAATTGTACCTTTAGAAGTTTTTTACAAAGAAAGTAAATGTCCTAAATTCCGAGAAATCAAAGCCTGGGGCCTTTTAACCAGACTGGTAAAAAGAAAAGGATGAAAACTGAAGGGGGAGTGTGGGTTCTGGCGCCCTGCACCTCTGGCCACAGGCAGGCAAAAATCAGACATCTGACTCCCTAGGTACCAATGCACTTTTACCTGCACTGCTACATCCTCCTCCACCCCAGCATGTCCCTCCCCCCCGATGCCTCCATTTCCATTTTCACTGACTGGCTTTCTTGCCTGCATTGCATTATAGGCCAGCCTCTGGATTCTTTACTATTTCTTCCATCCAGGACACACCAACTGCAGGTACTTCTTCAGCCTGACAAAGGGCTTTTCAACCCAAAAGCTTCCTAAGATATATTTTTCTAACTATTTCATTTTTTTTCATAATAAACATAAAAACACAAGATAAGCCATCACATACCATGAGTAACATATATCCACCACAACATCTTTCTTTTTATAAAGGAATTGACAGCAAGAAGTAAAGGCTCTGTGACAGTTCCGTCTGGGTACCTTTGCTGCTGCTGGTGCTACTGGTGTTGTGTCAGCTAAGTTATTTTGACCTGCCGTCATTTATAATGGTGGACTGGACCAAGGCTGTAAGGGAGGAGGAAGCCTCACGGGGGCACACTGCCATGTTGTGCAGAGGCCCCAGCACCAGGAAGGGCGCACCTGAACACACACACAGTCCCACAAGCACCCGTGTCATGAGTTTTGCCTGCCTGCGGCCACAGGTGCAGGGCCCCAGAACCCAGACTCCCCCTGACCTATCTCCATGACAACTGGCATGCTTTGTAGCTGCAGCAGGAGCTACCACCACTGCAGTTTTCACTCCTCTGTGCCTTAACACACACAAAGTGTCACCTATGTAATGAGTTTTGCTGGTGAGCAGTTTGAGGTGCAGTTTCCCAGAAACCCCTGCACTACCTCATTGAAACTTGGCAGACTTTGTAGCCTCATCAAGTGCTACCATCTCTGCAATGTTCACCCCGTTGTGGCTTAACACACACATGTGACATAAGTTTTGGTTTCAGGATTTGAGGTACAGTTTCCCAGAAGTCCCTATACCCATCACCTTAAAACTTGGAAAACTTCATGCTCTCATCAGCAGCTACCACCTGTATGAAGTTCATTTAAATCAGCCAAAAAACAACAAAGTTATAGATATTTCATTGATTCCCCATTATACCCTATGGCCGAATCTTCGAATCTTTTCCAAATTGATTCAGAAGCTCTGAATCAATTTGGAAAGCCTAAAGCTTCTACTGATTTGATTTTGGTTCATAGACTTGGCCTCCAAATTGTCTGAATAATCTACGAATCTGAATCGCGATCCGAAGCTTTGCACAGCCCTAGTGCACATGTGGCATGGCAGGAGGCTGAATGTGTGGATCATACATTAGATCCAATCATGCCACCTGCCACCTGGATGTGTAGAGGGGCCCTCTGAAACAGAAGAGGGTAACCTCCAATATTCAGTCTTTATCAGCACATTTAGGTATTCTTAAAATGATCTCTCCAAATGATGTTATTTTTAAATTTATAATTAAACAATGCTATTGATATGCCTAGTTGATTCTAACCAATATTCATATAGTACATAATAGAAAATATCAACCTACCATCAAAGCCTATATTGATGGCTTCCTTGTAATTCAATATAATTTTGTGTTTAGAAATGATCAAATAATTGGTAGTAACTAAGGTCAGATTTTTTAGCTAATTAACCAACTATGTTAAGTCTTCTACAATTCATAATCTTTTTCAATTCTGGATTGATTATTGCTGTCATGTCCCTGAGCTTTATAGAATATTTGCATATAATGTCACAAGTAAACAAAAGAAAATACAAAAACAAAGTATTTTAAAAGCTCTATATCTGGAAAGTAGGAAACCTTCAGAGTTTTTTTTCAGTTGATATTTGATATACTATGGGGAAAAATGTGGATGGGTCCTATCACTTGCAATAAGAAAAATGATGCCTTTTAATTTTAAATGGCCTACAAGAATCCTGCCAACTTTCAGCTCTTTAAGTTTGTTAGAAAGCAAGATCTTTCATTTCCTAGACAGAATTTAAACCATTCATAGCAGGTAATATGGTGCACTAATAAATTCATGTATATGGTTTAGGATATCAATGCTTACTAATTTGTCAATCCAAAAGTATTACAGTCCTTGATTAACGATTGGGCATACTTTCATCTTGGAGATAAAAAAAAAAAGTGATGCAGCATGAGTTTGGGGTACTTGGATAGATCTTTCCCATCTTCTGGATCTACTTATATGATCAAACCACCAAACAATAACCAGGTTCTTTTTTGTAGACAGACCTACAGAATGGAAACAGTGGCCCTTGCCACAAAGAGTTTTCATGCTCAAGTTTATCAATAGTGTTTAGATTCAATAGTGTTTAGGGAGGTTTTGGAGCCACGCATCTAACCTATAAGGCTTGGGGTGTCTTATGAGGCACCAACTTAAAGCTGGACCCAGTAGGGGGTCCAAGAACCTGCAGGATTTAGCAGGGTCCAGCAGGACTGTAACCAGTTAGAAACTCAAGGGCAGCCTCCCTAATTATTATGTATACCATCAAGATATGGCAGGTAAGAAAAGGAGTGCCCATAGGGCAGAATTGACATGGTCATATAGCCTGAGGGGTATCACAGCTATTCCTGGGGACCCCAAGCTGTCACAGTCTAGAATAAGTAATTTTTTTATCTGTTAGGTAGGAGTGCTCTGAAGGTGCAAAAAGGGACAGTGAGAAATGCTCATTGAGTAAAGAACAGAGAGGAACAAGTCATTCTGCAAGCATCCAGGACAACATGCTGCTGGAGATGGCATTATTTAAAGAGAAATTAAAAAAAAAATAAAATCAATCAAACAAGCAATAGTTGTGACAACTTGTAGCCACTGCTATGGCATGTTTTTTCACAGCGAGACTATAATACTACCCTATTGGCTATTTTAATATTTATCTTAGTATCCGTGTTCCTTATTGTAGCAGGGGCCTGCTCGGGGTCCATCTATTGACAGCCCCACCCACCTGTTCTGGGCTAACTGCCCGCCTTCTCTTCTGCCATGCCTTGTTGTTGATTAATTAATGATCTTAATTAGGTGGGAGGCTGCACATTTCTTGCTCCGATGCCAGGGGGCACTATCTGCAGTTCTGTTCCTCCCCTACACTGCAGCCCAAGCCTCGCAGATGGTATTTATAAATTCCTGTTTATGTGGGGTCTCGGTCGCTGTGGGCTTACCCCTTCTCTCTCTAGCTGGGGTCTGTCAGTCAAAAACCCACTAATCAGGGCTTGACTCTAAGGCTGTAGCTCTCAAATAAAAAAACAAAAAAACCCAACGAACTCAGTTAGGCTCCTGTACCCTCTCTGATGCTGGGGTCTGCTCATCCCCAAATACCACACCCTCTCTGGTGTTGGGGTCTGCTCACCCCCAAATACCACACCCTCTCTGATGCTGGAGTCCCCACATTGCAGTGGGCTCCCCCAATGAGGCCTCCTCCTTCCCCAAATAGCCTCAGCCTGATCCTCCAGTTATTAACATCCAACCCAAAACATAGGCTTCTATGGCCATATAATGGAAAAATGATAATAAAGAAATAAGAGAGGCAACATGCCTACTTACTTTGGATGATCATGCTTCTGGCTTACAGTATGGCATATTCTTCTGAAAAAGACTGCAACCACAGCACCATAATCATTGAGAGTTCCCCTTTCTGCTGCCCCTCTGGCCTTCTCCACTTGCCATTTGTAGGATCCTGGCCTTCCTCTTCCTGTCACCTGACTGGCTGGCAGGCCTTGAGTCTTAACCCCTACTTGACCAGCTGGCTGTGACTGAAAGGTTCTGGATTTAAAAGGACCACCCTGTCTTTTAGTAACAGGGCTAGGGTTCCCTGTTAGACTTATATTATGGATGACCGACCATAGAAATCTATAATTTTTCTCCTTCTAAAGCTGCTAAACCTTCCGACTGAGCAAAACCCATTCAGTTCCCTTTGTTGCATAAATTGCTAGTTTCGTTCCCCTGGAGGCCTTTCCCAAACACCTGAAGGAGCGGAGTCACACTCAGGCTGAGTCCATTACAAGTTTATTGATTGCACAATCGGTCGACAGGGGGGTTGAGTAACCCAAAGCGGTGTCGACCCTCAGTCTTTGTCTGAGGGTCGTTTATAGCTTACCTAAACAAAGAACTGTGACGTGTCTTACAACTATAGGCAGTCTCACACTTTTACCATTACGTTTAAGTTTCCACAGGATGTCAGGGCCTTTTAAGTCAGACCTAACTTATTATGGGATAGATGAAGGCGCATGCGTGTTAGGGGAAGTTGTGGTGAGCTCAATGACCTTTTGTAACTCCTTATCTTTGTGTAATTCTAGGTCATTGAACAGGTGCGTGCGGGGGTGAAACTCTGTGTGAAGTTGTTCTTAACCTATATGCAGAAACTGTTAGCAAGCCCAAGCCATGTTGAATACAGAAGCATATTGCAAAAATAAAGCATCATGTTTAACTTCAAGCCTTAGGTCTAAAATCTAATGTATTTTTCCTACACCTTATCCAGTTGTTTTGCCTTTTAAGAACCATATTATCATTCGATCCAGGTAAGTGTAATGTAGCTCATAAAGTTATGAGGAACTATTCTCAATTTTCTCCCATCTTTATAAGTAAATATACACTACACAATGTTTGCTTCAGATGCTCCTCATTTCAATTGGAAATGGAGCTGGATTATTTTAGGAAGGGATAATGGCTATTCTTAAGGCAGTGGAACAACCTCTATTCAGCAAGAGGGTATTATTTATCCTGAGCAAAAGCTATACTGAAAAACTATACTGCATTGCCATTTCTATCTAAAAAAGCCAGCACAAGAGCTCTTATTAGAAAGAGAGATGAATTAAATTTGCTTGGCAGAGGTTTTAGGAAAGACCAATTGTAAACATGTTCAGTTTTGAAATTGGATGATGCTTGTAAACTTTTACATTAGAAGGATGGTACTTACATTACTTGTACCCTATTCAGAGTAATGCTCCTGATCTTATTATTACCACTGTAAATATTCCCAGAGTTTCAATGATTTTATTTTACTATTTATCATTCTCCTTTGAATCAGTTTCAACATATTCATGAAAGTTAGTTTCAATATCAATGGATATTTTGCAAAGAAGGAAGGTCACTGGTTGGAAAACATTTTAAGGAACTAGTCATACTGCATTGTAATAGTCTCTTCATTTTCAGTTTTTGTAAGTAACTATGTTTGTTAAAATGAAAGCATCTTACATTTTAAGGTAGTTGTTTATCAACTATTAGATGAAGCTTATTTATATATTTCAAAGCTTGTAGGATTTTGATAGCATCATTTTTGGGCTGAAGCAGAAAGGTTATAACCAACTATGTGAAGTGGAGCTTTATATAAATCAACTTAAAGTTTCTACAAATCATTATTTGAAAGAAAGATATAGTACTAATGCTTTTACCTTCCTGGTAAATAAACTATCTTATCCCTGGCACTACTCACTAAATTACAATGTGTGTACACACCCACAGAGATTGTAATTTAGTGCAATTTATATTGTAATTTTATATATATAAACTACACACAAAGCATATCTGCAGGGGTGGATCTAAGGGGTATACAGTGGTGCAGTTGTCTCCCCTTTGATTCCTCCTCTACACAAACCTCAGTGGCATTTCTCTTCTGGCAGAACTCAGGCAGTCAATTGATTTCATGGCTCATTATAATCTACCTGGTCCCTACTAATTTCTCTTCATTCCCATAGGCATTAATGACCCTCTCACCTTGTTAATGGTCTTAATGTTCCACTATTCAAATTATCCTTTCCTCTACAATTTTGCTGCCTGTTAGCCATTTCTGGTAATACCTTTCTTCTATTTCACAGCCCTGCAGACTGCTTTTAGTTCAGGTTAAAAACCTTAACTCAGCAGTAGTAACATTAACTCAGGTATAGAAGTGACTGATGGTGAAGCTAGACCAGAATAAGAAAATACCAGAATACTAACAAAGTATTTTTTTCTGATTCTAACATCAGTGGCAGTAGAAAGTAACACATTTAATGAGTTCTTTTGTTTTTGTGATGGTTTCAGGCCAGTTTTGCAGACTCAAGATATTTAGCTAATATTGAAATCTCTGTAACCCAACACAGGTCATGGTATCAACTTTTGCATAACAGTAACCTAGTCCACATGTTATAGGAAATGACAAATGATCATTTTAATTATAAATGTATTATTGAGCAATTTTGTAATGCTAAATACTGCATGTTAGTCTATTTTTTCACTGGTTTAGCAGCTAGTTTAGCACTAATTTATAAGTTATTTATTTTAAAAATTAATTGTAATAAATTAATAAAGAGGGTCCTTAATATGCAAACCACAGGCAGCTCCTGCAGTTGAAAATCAAAAAAGAATTTGAGAAGACCAACCTGAAAAGATTCTCAAAATGAAGGGATGTAAGAGAAACAGCAGTGAAGCTATGGTGATTTGCTACTTTGCAAGTGCAAGTTATGCTTTCTGACACAATGACTCTGAGTTTATAAATGATAAGACTTTTCTAGAAATGAACTGAAAAGAATTTTTACTATCTACAAGTAATACCTGCTCTCTGATGCCCAGTTATTTTGTGGGTAGCAGTGAGAGCAATGCCAATAAACAACATCAAGGTCTCCTCTCCAAATCTGAAATAATATTGTTCAAATAACAAGGTTTCTGTAGAAATAAAGAACCACAAACCTTGCAGCAGGTGGTACATAAAAAAGCATAGTTAGTTATGCAAGGAGAAATGCAAAGTGCTGCACCTAGGGAGGAAAAATGTCCAGCACACCTACAGCCTAGGGAATGACCTGCTGGGTGGCACGGAAGTGGAAAGGGATCTTGGAGTCCTAGTGGACTCCAAGATGAACATGAGTCGGCAGTGTGACGAAGCCATCAAAAAAGCCAATGGCACTTTATCATGCATCAGCAGATGCATGACGAATAGGTCGAAGGAGGTGATACTTCCCCTCTATCGGGCGCTGGTCAGACCGCAGTTGGAGTACTGCGTGCAATTCTGGGCGCCGCACTTCAAGAGGGATGCGGATAACCTGGAGAGGGTTCAGAGAAGGGCCACTCGTATGGTTAAGGGCCTTCAGACCAAGCCCTATGAGGAGAGACTAGAGAAACTGGATCTATTCAGCCTCCGCAAGAGAAGGTTGAGAGGCGACCTTGTGGCTGCCTATAAGTTCATCACAGGGGCACAGAAGGGAATTGGTGAATATTTATTCACCAAGGCGCCCCTGGGGGTTACAAGAAATAATGGCCACAAGCTAGCAGAGAGCAGATTTAGATTGGACATTAGGAAGAACTTCTTCACAGTTAGAGTGGCCAGGGTCTGGAACGGGCTCCCAAGGGAGGTGGTGTTCTCCCCTACCCTGGGGGTCTTCAAGAGGAGGTTAGATGAGTATCTAGCTGGGGTCATCTAGACCCAGTACTCTTTCCTGCTTATGCAGGGGGTCGGACTCGATGATCTATAGAGGTCCCTTCCGACCCTAACATCTATGAATCTATGAATCTTATCGCACCACCTGTTCTTATCTGCTTTAAGAAAAAGTAGGTAAAATATCTGAAAGATTTCTAAGACTTCCAAGCGGTGGGAGAGGAAATGAGAAATAGTCTTTGGTATGGAGATGGAGGAAGATGATTGCTTAGTGGTATTTTCTTGCCTCATCTTTTTTTATATTCCTCCAATAATGCTCTTTGACCTCCTTTTCAAATCTGTTGGCAACTGGGCCTTTTGAAAGTTGTGATAGAAAACAACTTTGGTGCCAGATGAATTCAGCTGTTTTTGAACCACATTTAATAAATACTGCTTTGTTTAGTGTGTAGCAGAGAAGTATCTCTCAGACACAAAGGAATTCCACATAATGATCTTGCAGTGACATTCATATAGATGTCAGGTTCTGTCCCTTTGGTGTCATTGAAGAACTAGAGTCAAATATTGCATTTCTTCACAGAAATGATTACCAAATGGTCAAACAAATGATTGTACACATGTTTACATGTTATTTCTTAAACATATATTTAACATATCAGTGGAATGTTAATTTGGAGTCCTTATTGATCATTTGGTTCTAGGAACGTGAGCTCAGAAAGATCAGGCTCTGTTATAAAGATCTTGCTGTAATAATGTGGCATGTGTGTGATGTACTAAACAAATATAATCTAGAATAAATCGGAGAGTACTAGAAGTGGGATATATGAACAGTGGTAACTTGCATTATAAACATTATAAAGGTTGAAATCTATTTCAAGGAGAACATACTGTTTCTAGAAAGTGTCCCTTCTTTCCTCTCCACATTTATTTGGTTTGTATGAGTAGAGCTCAACTCCAATATAATGGCAAAAATGGGGGGAGAGGATTGATTGGAAAACAGCATGCAGCTATCTTTTTCATTCAAATCTTACTCTTTGTTTCTTTCTCTTATATTGTCTGAAAGTCTGGAGAAGCCTTTCAACCTCCAACAAACCTATTATTTAGCAACCTTTGCTTTTCCAAAATTTGTCTTTATAGGATGTCATTTCAGGAAATAATGTATTATAATTTGTTTTTGAGTCTGAGTCAAATGAGGCTAAACCATCTGAATTCCTGTTGTAACAGTAGTCTTTCATTTACAGGGTGAAATGTCTCTATGTACATTTAGGGACAATGAGAAGCAAGATAGAACCATCAAAAAGCAGCAGAGCTACCACTTCTGAAATTCTATGACCTTAGTCACTTATCAAAAAATAAAAACAATGAAACAAAATAACCCTACACAGACTCTAATTTTGTAAATACTCCAATACTGGTATAATTTTATTTACTATAAAGGTACTCAAATGAAGAACAATGCTTAACTGAGATGATTAGCTGCCAGACATACCCTGTGGAAGTGAATAATGGGAATGTCTTTAACATTTAGACTTAAATGTTTTAGAAGAGTACATTTGTTTTCGTTGAGGCAGAAGAGAGATTTTCATTTGGCACCAAAGTTGCCAGTCAGAACTCCTCACTGTTGTGCCTTAACTTTTCAGATAGTGCTCGTTTTATTTTTTTTTTAATTTATCTGGTAGAAGTATAACATGGTCTGGGGAAATATTTAATTTGCCACTCATACTTTTAGAAACATTGCTATCTAATTCAAATTGTCTTCATTTTAACTACTGCCACTCTGGGGCTTGCTGTATCTAGTGACAATGAAAAACTTCTAAGATCAGGTGACTCACCACCTGGATAAGAAAGAGGAGGTTGACATTATTGTGATGGATGTATGTGTTGTAGGGCTTGCTACCCCTGCCCTGAGCTCGTCTCACTACAGGCGGTGACAGGGTAGACCTTGGCTGTGAATCACCTGGTCTGCCAGGAAGTTGGTCTTATGTTTTCTTTCCTGCCACGACTTCCATAGTTTCATAGTTGGTAGGGTTGGAAGGGACCTGAGCAGATCATCAAGTCTGACCCCCTGCCATGGCAGGAAAGAGTACTGGGGTCAAATGACCCCGGTCAGGTGTTCATCCAGCCTCCTTTTAAACCCTGCCAAGGTAGAAGCCAGCACCACTTCTCTTGGAAGTTGGTTTCAGATCCTAGCCGCCCTGACTGTGAAGTAGTGCCTCCTGATGTCTAGTCTGAATCTACCCTCTGCCAACTTGTGGCTGTTATTTCTAGTCACTCCTGGTAGTGCTTGGGGGAACAGGGACTCCCCCAGTGCCTGCTGGTCCCCTCTGACTAGTTTGTAACAGGCCACTAGATCCCCCCTCAGCCTTCTCTCGTGGAGGCTGAACAGGTTCAGGTCCCTTAGCCTCTCCTCGTAGGAGGAGGCCTGCCCTGCTGCCCCGTGATCATGCGAGTGGCCCTCCTCTGGACCCTCTCCATGTTGTCCACATCCCTCCTGAAGTGTGGCGCCCAGAACTGGATGCAGTACTCCAACTGCAGCCTAATTAGTGTTGCATAGAGGGGGAGGATCACCTCCTTGGACCTGCTTGAGATGCATCTGTGGATGCATGACAAGGTATTGTTGGCCTTCCTGAATGCATCCCCACACTGTCGGCCCATGTTCATATTGGCCTCAGTAATGACTCCAAGATCCTTCTCTGCCTCTGCACTGATGAGAAGGGAGTTCCCTAGCCTGTAGGTCTGCTGCTGGTTCTTCCTCCCCAGGTGCAGTACTCTGCACTTGTCAGTGTTGAAACCCATACTGTTCTCTTGTGCCCATCCCTGTAGCCTGTCCAGATCTAATTACATGAAATGTATTCCCAGGAGGCACTGCCCGTGGTGATCCTGCCTGGTCTTGTTCCCTGTTTCTTCTGTGGGACTCCAAACCTCCCCTTTACCCTAGCCTAGCCTCTCCAGATGGTACTCACAAAATTTTTCTGCAGCCGGGGTGCAGTGCTGCCTGTTATGGCCTTATTTGGCTCTCTACCCCAGGGTGACCTTTGGTCTCAATTAGGTACACCCTTCCAGGGATGGTATTGGATTGTGCTCAAATATCAAAAGAAAAGGCAAAAAAACAACGAAAACCCCAGCTGCTCTCAGCCTCCTTGTTGGGCTCCATCCATGTCCCCTTTACCCGGAATGAGGTTCTCAAAATCCCAATCACAATGATCAAGAAAATCCCTTAGTTCAGTCTGTTATGTGCTGGCCTACCCTGCACCCCTATGAACATTCCCAGTCTCCTTGGGGTCTTCCCCATGTGCAGGAAGGCTCTACCTGTAACTGTAGTTTTTCCTCAGGCCCTCCTCCAGATCCTCTGTTGAAAATGCCACTCCATAGATTATCACAGGCCTTGTGGCCTCCCTCTCTCCAGATCCTCAGCTGCAGCTCCGCTCCAGAGATTACCACCAGCCACGTGTGTGCAGGCCTCCACCTGCCTCCTGCTCAGGGTCACTCCCACAGCATTCCTCTGGCAAGTTCTGCAGCCCTTGCCTGTCAGGACACTCAGCTGCTACTCTCTCCCTGTGGCCTGCAGGGGACTGACCTTTCTCTGCCCCTCTCCAGGGCCAGAAATACCTTTGGGCAGCCTCCCTCCTCCAATCCTGAGCAAGATGCTGCTCTGGAAGTAGAGTGGGTATTTTCCTTCCCTTCCAATCTCCAGCTGCAGCTCTGCCAGCCCTCCATGCTGTGAGTTTTGTCTCACTCCTTCACAATTATATACTTTGACTTCAAAAAAGCTTTTGCTCTGGTATCCCATGATGTTGTCATGAGAAAATTGGAAGACTGTGGACTTAACTGTGAGGCAGTTGGGCGGATAGGAAAGTGGCCATGGGGTAGGACCCAGAGAGTTCTAATGAACAGATCTGTGTCACCTTGGCAGGAAGTGGCCAGTGGTGTCCTTCAGGGGTCTGTGCTTGGTCCAGTGCTATTCAACATCTTCATCAATGATTTGGATGTAGGGGTGAAAAGCTCACTGGTCAAGTCCATGGATGATACCAAGTTATGAGGAAGTGTGGTCATGTTTGAAGATAGGCTGCAGATATAGGCAGAAATAGACAGGCTTGTAAGTTGAGCAGATGGGAACCAGATGAAGTTCAACATCACGAAATCTAAAGTGCTCCACCTGGGGATGAACAATCCCCTGCACACCTACAGGCTTGGCAACAGCAACCTGACCAGCATTATGAATAAAAGGGACTTGATGGTAATAATAGACCACAGTACGAACATGAGCTGGCAGTGCGAGACTGTAGCCAGCAGGGCTAACAATACCCTGGCATGCATCAATCAATGCATCTCCAGCAAAACCAAGGATGTGATTCTCCCACTCTACTCAGCATTGATGAGACCACAGGTGGAGTACTGCATCCAGTTCTGGGAGCTGCACTTTAACAAGGATGTGGTAAAACTTGAGAGAGTCCAGAGAAGGGCCACCCATATGATCAGAGACGTGTGAGGCAAGCCAGACGAGGAGAGGCTCAGGGGATCTGAGACTCTTCTATCTCCAAAAAAGAAGGCTGAGAGGGGACTCGGTGTAGCAGCTTACTGCTACATCAAAGGCTTACATCAAGGGCTCAGTGAACATCTGTTCACCAGGGCACCCTTGGGGAAAACTGGGAGTAATGGCCACAAACTCCTGGAAGACAGTTCAGGCTCAACTTAGGAAAAAACTACTTCACAACTAGGGTGGGCAGACTGTGGAATAAGCTCCCTTCAGAGGTGGTACAATCTCCTACCCTGGAAATCTTCAAAAGGAGACTGGATGGTCACTTTGCTGGGGTCACCTGACCCCAGTTGTCTTTCCTGCTTGTGCAGGGGGCTGGACCTGATGATCTTCCAAGGTCCCTTCTAGCCTTACAATCTATGAATCTATGAAAAGTAACAATTGCTTTAGTTCCTTTCCAAATAATATATATATATTATTTTTCCAAATTATATATATATGTGTGTGTGTGTGTGTGTATACTTATATATAATATATATATATATATTATTTGAAAAGGAACTAAAGCAATTTATATATATGGAAAGATGGTAGAGGAAGTAGAAAAAGTTAAAGCAGATTATGTTCACCAGTAGTGATAGAAAACTTACTAGTTGCTTTGAATTTGTTTTTAAATGCCCTTCCATGTTTTACCAGGCAGGACATTACAGTGAGATAAAACACATTCCAATTATCTGTAATGGGAAACTAAATTACATTCCCAAAGAAATCCTGATTATACACTAGATGAAGAAGAATGACAAATGATATAACATTACTAAATAATTCTTGTACAGTGACATAAACTCCATTGTTGTAGTTTGCTACTGGTGAGTCTCATAGGCCAAGTATAGACATTCAAAAAGCCTGATGCAGAATTGATCTAAGATATGAAGTTTTCTGTAAGCGGCGTAGTTTAAATGGGTAGTGAACAGAACACACATCCTCCCTTCGCGGAAGGGGGTGCAAATCTTAGACCTGGTTCTGCCATTTTTAAACCAGTCTGTGTGTGCTAAATTTCTATTCTGTTATGGGTATAAACCAGTGTTGTGTGCTGAACTTCTGTTCTGTTATGGTTCTACACTGGTTTTCAATCATTTATACTGGTAAAAGTGTAATGTCTGTACCTGGCCATAGTGACTGTGGCACTGCAGTCATATGGTTAATCTGCTTGACAAGTCATGGCCTAAATTTTAATGTTTCATTGGTCCTCTTTTTGGTTTTCTATTTATATAATTTTACTGGATATAATTTTACCAGATAGATCATGTGTTGATCCTCATTGCTGATCTCCTTCCCCTCTGCAGCAAGGGAAAACATTGTTTGGTAGGGCACTTTTGGGTGCCTGCCACTTTAAGCCTGGGAGCAGGCAGATGGCAGGTGCAGGCCTGCCCTGATGAGGTGGCCATTTTAAGTCTAGGCCCACAGTGCAGAGGCATCAGTTTGCTGAAAGCAGCCAAGGAGACAACATCCAGCTAAGCTGCTGCTCAGGGACATCTTGGAGGCAAGGGCAGAAGCTATGGGGATGGCCAGAGGCTCCTGGCCCTGGGTCTGACTGGAAACTGCACCCTGCCAGGGATGGGTGGCCTGGTGGAACTCCCTATGGTGTGGGAGTTCCTGAGAAATGCCAGGCCAGTTACCTCCATAGGGAAAGGCAAGGAGGGGTGCCTTAAAACCCCAGCCCCCACATCCTGTTGGATCACCTGGACATAGGGACAGGCATGGAGGCCAGGCATGGCTACGGACACCTGAGTCCCACAGGGGTCTAAGAGGCCCTGGTGTGAGGGGGCAAGAGAGTAGCCCTGGTGTGAGAGAGTGGGAGAGTGGCCCCAAAGTGGGGGGCAGAAGTGCATGTTGGGTCCACACAGAGTAGGGGGCATCATTATGACTTGAAAGACTGTGCGTAAACACAGGTGTAGAGTGGGATTGAAGGCTGGTCTGAAGGGCTGCACTAGGGGGTACGTTGAGTAGGGGTGAAGGATGGCCTGAAGGGCAGCACATGGGCCAACCTCCCCAAGGAAAAACATCAGTGATATAGTGAAGGCCCTAGTGAGAGGGCATAGTTGAAAAGTCTCAGTTGTAGGGCACAAGGTGAAGCCCCAGGTAGCGGGTGGATAGGCCAAGGTAAGTCCATGGATGCCTGAGGCCATAGTTGGGCCAGGGGCTGAGTGTGTGGCTCAGCCAAGGAGCCAGGGTGAGTCACAACCCCAGTATGTCCTCAGACTGGGGCAGAGGGAGACCCCAGTAAGTCCTCAGAAGCTGAGAGACTGAGTTAGGTTAAAGTGTGAGAAATTGTTTGGATGCTACCTGCAAGGCATGGGCCACAGTGTGGGTATGGTACAGAGCCATGGATAGCACCCCCTGGCATCGGGGCAATGTAATGTGCGGCCTCCCTTTTAGAACACCAGTTTATTAAACCAGTAAGTTGTGGCAGGGGAGACTGGGTGGACTGTCCCATGTAAACAGGTGGGCAGGTCGAAGTTGAGACCTGGCCCTGAGCCTGCCCCCTGTCTCATATAGATTAGTCTGGAAGAGAACATCTTCCAGAGAAAAGCTGTTCTGTCTTGCAGCACTTTACTGTTCCTCATTGAGCTATGCTAAAAATGATCCCTAGATCCATTCCGTGGCATGCCTATAAATAATTCTCAGTCATGCTGTGTGCTCTCAAGGAGCTGTGTGCTGAAGCCCAGCCATCATCTACAGTATTTGTTCAAAAGACAATTATAGAAATATAGGATGAAGAAACAACAGAAATAGAATTTATTTTACAACAAAATGCTTAATGCATTAAAATATTAAATTAAAATATATTAAAATGTAAGTGAAAAATTAAATGTTAGTACATTTATGGAGGCAGGCAGGGAAATGAATATTGCAAACTAAAACATTTAAAAATTATTCTCTTATTATAATGATCTTAATTCCAATTTTTATCGTGGAAATTGACCCAAAAGCTGAAAAAAACCACCCTCGGAGCATGGTTCTTATTTTTATAGCAGCAGGGGAAATACGTCTTCATTGTAACCAAGAACTTGTAATCACAGAATTGCCTTTGGAATTTGCCATTTCAGGCAGCTGTTGCAAGCTCTCGTAGGTAACCCATTTTACTGAGTTTGATGTAATCAGGTACCATTTTGTGGTTTCTCTTAGATTATTTCTCTCTCATAATTACTGTTCCCACGGCTTTAATTGGATATAGGCCAGAGTTTCAGTCATTTATGGTGTGTACCAAAATGAAGGTTTCTGTAGTTAGATACAGCTGATCAGTAACTGTGTTTTTGAGGACCCAGAGAAGCTGAGTCCTTGGCAATTTTCAAACAAGAATATTTATTTTAGGGGCTTCTATGTGGATTTAGAAACTTAACTTTTATCCCTACTATTGAACATCTTGGCCATTCATTTTTCTTGTGTACTTCTCCACATGGCGAAGAATTTTCCCTTT
>NW_005842010.1:511666-520161 GCF_000455745.1 Alligator sinensis
AGAGATGAAACATAATGTTCTTTGTTCCAGATAACACAAGACCCCAATTATAATCATTACTCCTATATTTGACAGGATGTTGCTCATATTTGAAGTGATTGGGAGTTTTCTAGGATGAAAGCCGTTATTTTAAATTAATAGCTTATACAACAGTAGAGCCTTATAAGATATAGTGCTTCATTACGTTAATTTAAAAATATAATAATAATACTTATTATTCAAGATGCAATAGCAACATTGACTAGATAACATTAGTTTAATTTTTGATGCTCACACTGTTTTTGCCAAACTTATGATGATAGTTTATAATTGATATTATGGACATTCAAAGTGTATGAACAGTTGAATTCAATTGTTTGTTTCATATTATTTGTATAAGGTCAGTTTAATAAATCATCCAAATTAAAGGATGAGGCAGATATCCTGGGCTATGACATTGATTTTAGTAGTGTTCATATGGTGATTTTTGATGATAAACCCTCCTTGGAATGGATGACGCATTTTACTAAACAACTTTTCGCATTGTGAAAGTGCACTGCAATTCCTTGTGCAACAATATGAATTGCCTACATGCCTATAACTAATTATTAATGCTCTTCTTTAAAGTAAGAGAAGCAGCTGATGTAATTCCACTGGCTCTTCATTTCCTTCTCCTTACTACCAATTGTGAAGATGAGTGTGCTTGTGTGTTTAGACAAAGTGCTTCAATTGCGAGAGCCTTTATAACAGCACAGGGTGACAGTTGAAGATGTACTAGAAAATGTGAAAATACTGGAATAATTTAGGAAATGCATGGTTGTGGGTGTATAACCCATTCTTGAGTGTGTTTGTCTGACTAGATGCATATTAGCATTTAAATTGCTCTGACTAGATTTTGAAGTAAACACTTCAGAGATAAGAGAGGCAGGAAAGCAGAGCTTATGTCTTTGCTGCTGCCACTCCTAGGCTGGGAGCCTTGGTAGTGTGGCAGCACCTGACTAATATCTATAGGAAATGACATAGAAGAAGGGCATAAAGCTAAACATATTTTAAAATAAAAATGCAGATATTGAAAAACAAAGTAAAATATACAGATGCAGATTTTACTCAAAACTTTTTTGCAGGTTTGGTCTTCAATATATGGAAAGTGTCTTAATAGAGTGACTTTATACATATACTTGTGCTTGTAGATGTGTTTATACAGGCACATATGCATGGATATCTTGGCAAGGGTGGATCCAGGATTTCCCAAAATGGGATGCAGGAGCAGCAAACCTCACTGCAGGGGTGGATGCACCCCTAGCTCCTAGCCTCCTCCCTCTGCATGAATGCAGGCAGAACCCCCTTGGGAGTCTCCAGGGGCCTAAATATTTAAGTTCCTAAAGCAGGTAAAATATCCCCCTTCCCTTTCCCTCCTCTCTCCCCAGCCTGCTGCTGCAGTTTTCCCACAGGTTTGGGAGCAGGGGAAGGACCACATCTGCTTCTGTTCACCCCAGTGATGCTGTGTGGGGAGTGGGCTCATCTGGGGATGGAGACAATGGCAACAGCAGGGCAGGAAAGTAGTTTCCCCCCTCCATGCCCCATCACCCAGGAGCAGGTTTGGGGAAGGGATCCCCCTGCCCATCTCCACTGCCACTTTTCCCTATCTGAGCCCATCCCACATGCAGCCTGGCTGGGGCAAATAGAAACAGCTGTGCAACAGAACAGGCATATGGGGGCAGCGAAAGAGGAGGGGAGGGGTGATTTTCACCTTTAGAGGCTTAAATGTCCTCGGAGGCTCATGCAGTGCAATCCAGTCCAAAAGTGGGGTAGAGATGTACCACTTTTGTAGAAATGGACCCGCCCCTCTATATTTCTAACTTCTAGGGCCAATCTTGTTCGTATTGGTTTTCAAAACATTGCTTTGTTGTTGAGCCTCATTCTATTTCATTTCTGTATTATACTATTTAACAGGTATATTTTAATTTTATCTATACAGTTGTAATTTCTCTGTGATAGACTATATATAATACCTTGTCAGTGATTGGAGCATACATTGTGTTAATTTAATTTTCATCTAACCTAGGGCACATCTACATGTGATGCTATGTCACCATAGCAATATGCTACAGAAATGTACCTTGTTGCTACAGTGCCGTAACATTGGCAGGCACAAACCATGACACAGATGCTGTGTCACGATAGTGATGAGCTACCTCACTGTAGCACATTCCTATGGCTTCATAGTTGCTAAAAATAAGCATGCACCTCTGAGATGGTGCAGTAATGGCTGTTACTGTGCCATCATTTACTACTTCCTAAAGCGAGTACTGTACTACATGACAGTGCAGTAACAACTGTGCTGTGGGGGGCACGTGTAGACGCTTCCAGTAAGAATTTTATGTTGTATTTTGTGTGTCTGGTCTCCTGAGGTGAAAATTGCAGAAGCCAGAGATGCTGCCTGTGCTTCGTCTTTGTTTGGTATTCAGGCTCTTCCTGTTGTGCTCTCTGTATACCTGCTGTGACCAGGAGTAGAGAAGATAATGGATGCGATAATATGTGTCTGTGTCAGATCTGAAATGTAATGTTTCAGTTTGGCCACAGAATTGGTGCTGCGTGTTACAGATAAACAGACTGTTTGCAGCTGCATATCTGATTGGTAAAACAAGTGTCTATTTCCAGCATGTCTTTTGTTTAGTTACAGAGATTGACCTTCCATGAAAAGCGTTTGGTAATTAAGAGATGCAGTGAGAAGACGAGTGAATCATAGCCTAATTTTTGGGGTGGTTGCCAATAAATCTGTTGACAAAACTCTCCTGGTAGAAAGGAATGATGATTATGGGGGGCTGGAGAAAGTTTGTAAGTAGGAAACAGGAATAGAGTATTCTGTTTTGTCTTTGCCTGGTAGCTTGCTGATCAGAGTAGCAAACTAGCATGAAGTGGCACACCTTGGATGCTGAATAAGGTAGGAAGTTCAGGGTGTAGTTTGGTGTATTAATTTGCCAATCTTTCCAAATGCAGTTGAATACTAGGTAATAATCCCAGAGGGTCAATGTAGACAAAATACAATGTCAAACAGTAGGTTGAATAAGGAGTTTGGAGAAATACAGTACATACAAATATATCTTTCAGTCTGTCTCATTTTCTGTTGCACCAGTCATTGTCATATTTAAATAAAGAAGGAAAAAGTCTCTTCTTAAAATTCATGAAACAAAACTTACAGGGAGCTATTTAATCACTATAGAATAAACACTTCACCAAGCTCCAGACTTGATATGATTTTTCTCCATTAGCTGCATCCAAAGCTTGCTTATACTACCAGGGAAGGGGGGAGGATAGGGGGAGGTGTTCTTGCTATGTGTTAAGTGAATCAAGTTAATGAGGTTACAAAAAGAATGTTGTATTCATGTTCACTCTGATACAGATGAATACATCTTTTAATGGCATTTTAACAAACATATTGAAGTTTCAATGTCAACATCCATGAAAAAATAGGCTAGTAAAATTTGCAGATTGAAAAATTCATGCCCACATGATCTGGCAGGCTGTTTTTATTTCTGATGTGTAGGTGGACATACTACTTTATCATAATCAGATGAATTGAGGAAATATGACTTCAAGACAAATGGAGAAGTGAGCAAAAAATAAAACTAAGAAACAAACTTTCTTTGAGTAATTATTTTAAAGATGAAGCCAAAAAACTATACTTAGCCTTTATATTTTGTGATACAGAAATTTAGTTTAAAACCTCCTCACAAACATTTTCCCTGATTGTTTTATATTTGAAATGTTAAGTCCTCACTTAATATTCATAAATATTACTTAATATAAAGTCCTTACTCAATATTGAAATATTAAGTCCTTCTTGGCTGGAAAATGTCAACAAGATATTTAGAGATCTTGAATAGAAAAGCTGTGCCTGTCACTTATCCTAAGCTGTGCCCAATGGTGTGAGGAGAACCTACTGATAGAGGATGCCATTAATTAATTACACTCTCCAAAGATCATCCAGAGAGGGATATTACTAATTTGTAAAACAAGGCAAGAAAAAACAAACAAACAACACATAAAAAAGAATTTGTTTTGAATCATCATAGAAAAGCAGTATGGACGAAGAAGAATGAATTTGTAAATGTGCTTTGTGATTATTCTTTGACAGCTAATGGTCTATGTTTATTTTGATTCCATACTATGAGAATTTTAACTTGTAAAAAATTTTCCAGTTCTGAGACACAAACTTGGAAAAGGGATCCCAACGTAATTTCCTGCATTTTCAATGTTTTACATAACAACATTAATTCTTTTATACAAATCATCTTTGTATGAAAACTGTTTATTTTAAGACAAATGCAGAAAGCAAAAACAATTCCTTCATTTTCAATTATGTGCTACTCTGCAGTAGGACATAACACCATTCTTTTTATCATGAGAATGTTGTGGAGAAGCCTGAGGAGAAAAAAAAAAAGATAAGATCATAAACTGGAGCCAGCCTTACTCTTTCTCCCCCACCCTTCCCCTTTCCATCTCACCTCAGGTTTGCTGCATCCTATTGGCAGGCCAAAGAAAAAAGTTTGTAGGAGATTATTAGAGGGTAGGAGTTGCTGTGGGAGACAATTTAATGTTGATAATGATAATGATAATGACATGGACAGGAGTGCAATGAAGCTAATTACTGACACTGTCTCTGACTGTCCAGTTTTATAAAGGCTAAAATAGCCAACACAAATAAGTCAATGGAACTTTGGATTTTTGATTATGTACATCACGCATGGGGTTTTATAAACATATATCCAGGAACCCAGTAGATCAAGAAAAACCAATTTAAAATGCCTGATATTTGAATGGAAGAAAATAATTCACCACTATATTGTATTAAGTTTATTAAGTTTCAGTTTTATCTTTAAAATATGTTTCTCTCTGTGACAAGGTGCTTAGTGTGCCTGTCACTTCCCAGAGGAGAAGAGGCTGCATGAGAGGCAGCCTTCAGGTGTGGCAGGAGCCAATTAGAAAATCACCAGGAATAGCCTGGGCTTGAAGCATATAAGC
Source organism: Alligator sinensis (assembly GCF_000455745.1). NCBI lineage: Eukaryota > Metazoa > Chordata > Crocodylia > Alligatoridae > Alligator > Alligator sinensis. The sequence continues at coordinate 516,671 of NW_005842010.1, forward strand.
ACAGGGCCTGAGCTGGTCAGGCAGTCTAGCCCTGAGAGCCATGGTGGGGCGGAGTTCCTGAACAGCAGGTCTCCTGGGTAACATCTGAGCTGGGGTAAGCAACTCTGGAGGTTTGTGGAAGGAACCAAGGGGTGGTAAGAAGGTCCCAGATGGCCCATAAGGGAGAGAATGACCAGAGGGCCAGAGATGTATAGCTCAGGAGGGGGTGAGTGTAAGCAGGGTCAGGGAGCCCAGAGGGCTGTAGCCCAGGAGGGGTAAGTGTCACTAGGGCCAGAGAGCCCAAAGGTCTGACTGGTCTAAGAGTTGAAGGCCAAGGAGGGCTGCAGTTGGAGACTGACAGGGCCAGGGGAGCCCAGGAGTCTTGACTGGCCTAAGAACAGGGCCTGAGGTCAAAGACTGGGGTCACAGCCAGAGACCGAGGGGGCCAAGAATCCCATAGACCAAGAGGACTGGGGCTGGGAGCCTGTAGCCCAGGAGGGTCACATGTCAGCAAAAAAAACCATCATCTGCAAGGCATGGGTGTGAAGTAGGGGGTGTTAGGAGCCTGTAGTGAGCCCTTACGGCAATAAGCAATAACATGAGTTTTCATGAGGAGATCCAACTTGGGAAGCCCTGGGGTGGCCTCCCTTTATTAAAAAAATATATATATTTAAGGTATGGCAGGAGAGGAGAAGGAGCGAGTGCCCAAGGAGAGCCAGACTAGACAAGGGCTAGTTGACTCTGGGGTTATCATAGCCACCCCTGAACTTGAGTCCTGTTAACACTCTCTGATTTATTTTATTTTATTTTATTTATTTTTTTTAACCTGTCTTTCATAAGCAGTTACATAGGTCCAGGAATATTTACTGCTTGGGGTAGCAGAAAATCAAACACAAGGGGAACTGGGTGGACTTGTCAACAGAATTGCCAACCTCTAGAAGCAGATAGGAATGAAGGAAGAGTAACATAAGGGCCAGGTTATAGACATTATACTTAGACCAGTCTAAATGATTGGAAATAAATCTAAAGCCACAACAGTACAGAAGTTTGGAGCACATAGATTGGTCTAAAAATGGTGGAACCTGGTCTAAGATAGACCCAATTTGAGTGCACATAGAACAAGGTCTATCTAGCTTAGACTGGTGAATCAAGCTTCTGTACCAGTTCTCCTCTTAATTCAAGGTATATTGATGTCCTTGAGCATCCCAGCTTCCTTTGAGACCCTCCTCTCCCCCACAGCTACCTCTTCTTTGCAGGGAGGCACGCTAGGATTCAGTCCACACTCAGCTGAAGCAGGTGAGTCTCCGGAGGGGCCTGGCCTTGTGATCTCCCAGAGCCAATCCAACACAGGCCCTCTTCTCACCCCTGTCTCCTGCTTTTAGCTTTCTGTCAGTCACAGGCAGGCAGCAGGGGTGGGGGGAGGAAGGAAGGAGCGGGAAAGGAAGGCAAATACATGAGCCCCAGGATCTGGACACCCTGGTCCCTGGGCCATGCCTTAGCATTCCATCATGAAGCACCCCATGATGCACACAGATCTAACACTGAGCCCAGGAGGACCCCCGTTCTTGGCACATTTCCACAGCCCCTGACTCTGGCTCCAGCATACCCAGCCAGTGACCCCCATACCCAACCCCAATCACACAACTGTGACTATGGGGAGATGAGAGATTTCGTTGACATCTGGAATAAGGAGAAGATCCAGCATCAGCTCCAGAAAGGGTACAGGAAGAGGGATGTCTTCAAGTGCATTGCCCAGCAGATACAGGTATGGGACCACAAAAGGGATTGAGAGCAGTGTTGTGCCAAGACTAAGTGGATGAAGATCCAGTATAAGTGTGTGCATGAGGCTGACAAAAAGTCTGGGGCACAGAGGCAGACCATGTCCTTCTACAAGGAACTGTCCTGCTTCTTTACCAAGGACAGGGCCATGGAAACCCTGCATACCTAAAGCACAACTAGGGGATGGGAGGAGTCATTAGCAGGGACCACACCAGAGGAAGAGGCAAAGGGAGGCCCCAGAACAATGGGACAACCAAGTGCTCAGCAGCAGGTACCTGGGGGTCAATAGGCAAGAGGTCAGCCTCTGAAGCTGTCCCACAAGGAGTTCACCCCATTGGTGCTGGTCTCTACATTATCACAGGGGAGCTATAATCAGCAAAGATCTTGTGAGGGAAAACCTAGAGAGGCTGGATAGCTACAAATCATCGACTTGATGAACTACACCCTACAGGGCTGAAAGAACTGGCTTACACCATCACACAACCAATGGCAAAGCTATTTGAGAACTCATGGTGCTTGGGTGAGGCCCCAGAAGACTGGTAGAGGGCCAATGTAGTGCCTATCTTCAAGAAAGGAAGGAAGGAGGACACAGGGAATTATAAACTGATCAGTCTGATCTCAATCCCTGGAAAAATCCTGGAAAAAATGTATCAAAGAATCCATCGTTGATATACTAACAGAAGGCAGTATTCTAAAAGAGAGCCTCCCAGGTGAGAGGAGACTTCACTTCTCTCAAGAGCTGAGCATGGCCCTGAGAGATAGAGTAGGGAGGTGTAAATGAGGTATATTTATGTTCCCATAGAATGGCAGATGTTCTGATAACCACTCAAGGCCAGGGGTCTTGGGTCCTGGTGCCTTGGCTATGGTACAGGATGGGAGGGGAGAGAAGGTGGGGACTGGTCTGCCCAGAGCTGAAAGACAGAAACCTCTCAAGCACTGAGCAGTCTGGGGTCCCACACTATGAGTGGTCAGGGAGAGGCAATTCACCCTCCTCCCATGCCCCTCTCTTCTGGACTTCTTAGCTTCAACAATCTGAGATTGGGCTGTGATTGTGGGAATGGTCTGTAGCAACTACAGACTTTCCCTGTTCCCCTTCTATCGCCCCTCCTTCTCTCCAGGGGGTCCACATTACCTCTGGTACTCATCCAGCTACTGGGAGACCATCTCCTGCAGCAGGAGCATGGCATGTACAATTGAGCACACATACAATGATATATTTTATTACTATAAGTCACAACCAGATTTTACCAACCACCTAATGCAAGATTTGTGGTCTTGGTAGAGTCTATTTCCCCACATAATTTCAAGTTGCAACATTCTACTAGTATCAAATGACAGCTGTTCAAGCTGAAGTTGTACTTCCAGTCACCTATCCTCTTTTTCTGTTCTTAAAAATGAGACAAACCAGTTTGCCAAATTTTCCAAAGATTTGCTAAAAGGAAGGCCCAGGAAGGAATAAGACCCCTACTAAATGGGCAGAAGCAATTGGTGACGGACAGGGGGGACAAGGCTGAACTCCTCAAAGAGTTCTTTGCCTCAGTGTTCCTAAGAGAGGGGCAAGACAAGTCTCTCACTGGGGTTGTAGAGAGGCAGAAGCAAGGCACCAGACTGCCATGCGTAGACCCTGAGATGGTGCAGAGTCACTTGGAAGAACTGGATGCCTTTAAGTCGGCAGGCCTGGATGAGCTCCATCCGAGGGTACTGAAGGCACTGGCCGACATCATTGCACAGCC
>NW_005842010.1:521391-522485 GCF_000455745.1 Alligator sinensis
AGGGGGTCGGACTCGATGATCTATTGAGGTCCCTTCCGACCCTAACATCTATGAATCTATGAATCTATAATGCATTAGCCCTTGACAAGAAACTTGAGAATTTCAGTAGGAAATGTTCCTTTAATCTGCAAAAATAAGAAGTTGACCATGTATAAAGGCATTTCTTTACAGAACAAAGATGTTAAGGCTTATTGGTGTATTGGTAAGTTTTTATGAAGTGTTCTTACTTTGAAATCTAATGCCTGTATGATACCATCCTACTTCAGGTTCTCAAGATTGTAGTTTGTGATGCTACTAAATGCACAAGTTTTGCTCAAGTGTCACAGCAAGTATAATTTAATCCTTGACCTTCTGTTTTCTACTATTAAAATTTATTTTTGTGCATAGTAATAACTTTAAATGTTTCACAGAGGGAATGAGGTTATTTCATCTTTATTTGTTAGTATTATGAAAAAGTAAATTTCACTGAGTTTACTCTGCACATAAAAGTATTCTCATCACTCTCTTTGAAAGCAGAGCCTAACAATACCTAGATGTATTAGTGTTTTTGAAATTCCAGAATACAGTATGTATTGTAAACAATTATTTTCTCTTCAAATGTAGCTGACTTACTGCACAAACAAGGAGCTAATGTTACCAGTGGCTATCAACATTCTATGTGAAGTAAATGTGAATCTTTTTATTGATTTCTCTGTTCTTTCTTTCAGTAGCATACAGAAAGAAATAATATAGTAGGTTATAGTAGAATATAGTAGGCTACTGAATATTGTAGCCTACTTTTCCAGTCTCCTCAACTGCTACCTGTTTTAATTTTTCTTTTGTAATAGATATAACTACTATGTACTGAGGCTTGTTCAAGCAGCTTAGGCCTCAGTCCTAGAGCATTTTATTCATGTGAGTAGTCCTTTTGGAGACCAATATGAGGGATCCTCCTCTTACTATAGGAGCTTCTTATTATAGGAGGAATTTTTTCCCCCTCATGATAGATAATGGTTTCTGGAGGTATATATATATTCTGTCTTCCTCTGAGGCATTGAGATGTTAGCCACAGCTAAGGCTGGTGGCAGGCAGGGATGGGGGTAACTGAGGGTACA
>NW_005842010.1:522516-541981 GCF_000455745.1 Alligator sinensis
ATTCCTGGGACCCAGTCTATGATCATACAGCTTACTTTAATCTGTGTGATTGTAGGTCAGGTCCCACTCGTGCACATGTTCACTGATGCTAGGAGCCATGCTAGGAATGTGATCTAAGTAAGCTGGAGTAGGTTAGTGGGTCTTGGGGTGGGTGGGGTGGCAACTCTGAGGGTGGGGCAGAGGGCTAAAAATATTCCAGTTATGGTGGAGGAGGGTAGGAAATGTGTATCCCTGGGGGTAAGAGAATCAGTTAGGCTTTCCCAGCCCTGGGGCTGTGCTTCAAATGTGTACAGATATTTTGTAGATCAGGCTAACTTGTGCCAATCTTGGTTAACCTTCTCAGGTGATCTAAGTTAGATAGGGCCAGCCATTTTTTTTTTTTGCTTGATCTAACCTCCTAAAATGTACATACAGATTGTCACTTAGATCATTGGCCATCATGTAATTTGAGGATGATCTCTACCATGGCTCATTGATGGGTCTTGAGGTGATTTTTAAGAGTTCAGTCCTTGAGCCACAAACCTGTCCACAGAAGTTGCAGGTCCTTCAATGGGGACAGTAAGTTGCAGGCTGGGATTCTTCTTCTTTTTCTTCCTCCACTCTTTCTTCTCTGCTTTGATGGCAAGACGTTTTATTTTAAAGCAGCCTGCCACTTGATTGCAATTGCAATGCCATTGGAGTCAGTCGACAGCCAGTTCCTCCCAGCTCTTGATATCAACATCCATTTTGTTGAAGTATGCCTTTAATGTGTTTATGTAGCATTTTTTCTGGACACCACAAGATCTCATGCCATTACTAAGCTGGGAGTAGAGCACTTGTTTTGAGAGTTGGGCATCTGCACACAATGTCTGGTTTATTGAAGTTAGTGTTTGAGGAACAATGAGTCAATGCTGGTAACATTGGCTTTAGCAAGCAGCAATCTTCCCATTTTATGTGGGGGATTTTCTGGAGTCATCCAGGCTTTTGAGATAATGATGGTAGATTACCCACATTCCACATCTGTAGAGGAGAGTGGGGATGATGATTACATTTTAGATCTGGGTCTTGGTGTGTTTCCAGATACAGTGATGAATAAAGACATGCTGAAGTAATTTCCCAAAGGAGGCACTTGTACACCAGATCCAGGGGGTCGGACTTGATGATCTGCTCAGGTCCCCTCTCACCCTACATCTACAAATCCTATGCTGGATCTCCTCATCAATGTTAACTCTCTGAGTGAGGTGGCTACCAAGGAAGGGAAAATACTCAGTTACCTCCAGGGTCTTTCCCTCAATGGTAGTTTGGGGAGAGGGGGTTGCATTCATGGCCTAGGGCAGGGTGGTAGAGCACTTTGGTTAGTTAAAATGGTCTAACTGTAACATCTGCATGTACTCTGAGATATATTAATGTTCCTGGTTCTAGAAACCCATAGGTTCCTGGCTAGAGGGCTTTTCTTTTGCAATCAAGATTATGGTAATCACCAAATTTGGGGACAGGAAGGCATTATTCCTCTAAGCTGGAATGTCAAGAACAATTTTTTTTTGGTTTGTTTGTCTTTTGCTTGTCTCTACTTTGAGTCTTTGTCCTTATCTTTGCAGCATATATTAACTGCCCATTTCCTCTCATTGCAGCTGCAAGGCACTGGCTTCATTAATTTCTCCTACCTGTGGTGGAATAAGTTCTTGATGTTTTTCACATTGTTCCTTGTAGTTGTGAATGAGAGTTTGAAAGGGTGATTTCTTACACTAACTATTGCCTGCAAATGCAATGTATTGAATTTGATGCCCTGTGAGGCTCCTTCCATTCCTGTTTCCATATTCCCATGACTACTTGCAAAGTACAGCTTTGTAGAATCAGAGCCATACTATATTATTTTTGGGTGGTGATATTATTATAAAAATATGAAAAAAACCAGAAGGAACTAGACAGAAAGTATGTATTAATGCAGTGGATGACATGTAAAAGTCTGTAGCTGTAGGTTGGCCAAACACTTATTAATATATTTACCTTTCTTGAAGGTTCTGCGAATATGTAATAGTCCACTTGCATATTTCATAAAATAGGATAAGGAGAGCATGCTTAGCTCTGAACAAAATATACAGATGCTATCAAATAGTTAACATAAAAGAAACGTACAGAGATTTTCAATTACATCAATTATATAATTACACATTTGTGTTTGTGAACATTCTTGAGTGCAGCCCTAGTGTGTCAGCACTAGCGATGATAATGGAAACCTTACTGAAATATATTCAATGTATTCTCCCTGCAGACAATTCCTTTTGACAGAGTTCCAGTTTTACGATTAAAAAGGAAAAGGAAATACTATGGCTAAGGAAACATGAATGTTTTACACTTACTGATAGATATTTGTCCTCTGGTGGAAGTCTTGTCCTGATAAGCTCAGTACTATGGTAAAAGACTGCTGTATAAGTAGCTAGCTAACTAGAGCTGCTGTTTGATTCCAAGGTGGTACAACTCCCTTCATCTCAATAACAGTCACCTACAGATGTGACATTGCATTTTCTGTTTACAAGAAACACCTTTGATTTCTTCTATCTCAACTCCTTTTCAAAGATTTTGTATGCAAAATAATACCTGTACTTGAACTCTTTTTATCTTACTGAATATAAGATAGGAGTGAAGCAGGGCTAACCAAAGGCACTTGATTTTTCAAAAGGTGTTGATCTTCTGTTCTTTGAAAAACAGGCTCATCTAAAGTTTGTTTGACCATTCAGAATTTGAGGTATTCAGATTTAATGGTCTCTTGGAAATCCAGATTAAATTAGAAGAGAAAAGAAATGTAATAGTGCAAGAATGAGGGGTGCATCCGAGTGACATTTTAGAACGTGTTGCTCTTTTGAATTTTCTTAGTTTTGAAAAAAAATGCCAAAAGCCAATCAGTAGAGAACAATCTATATCTCAAAATGCCAACTGCTGCCAAGGAGAGAGAAAAAAGTAACACTAATAGAGCAACTACCTCCACTATTTTTATACAATAAAAGTCAAAATAAATTACGTTAAAAAGGGAAACACAGAGACTTTGCAAGAAAAGAAAGATATTCACTGCTATGATGATGATTAATTCCATGCCAGATAAAACTGAAGACAACATACTTAAGAAATGAGCTCAAGTAGAGCTACTGACAAGAGACTAAGAAATTATGAACTGTGCAAGAGAGATAACAATAATCAGAAAACAGATGTGGGAAATGTTTTAAACATATATTTATTTTCAAGATATCAGGAAAGAGAAGAAAGTGGTAAAGAGGAGATTCAGGAGGGTAACTTTGAGATTAGAGTTACAGGTTTTCACACGCACTTACTTTCAGGGAAGCTATCCCTTTCTATATAATTTACTTCAGAAAGTCCATATCAAAATTGCATGGAAGCTGAACTCTGCACATTGTTATAGGGATGCCAGCATAAGAGGGAATTGGAAAGTATGTAACTCAAAACTCAGGGACCTGTGACTAGTAAATCTAGGGAAGAATTACCCTATGATCTGCAATTTAGATGGTAGGCTGGGAGAGCTATTTTTGAGAATAATCTCTGGTAGACCTGAATAATTTCACAAATCGTTGCTATTGCAAATATCAAATGCTGAATCCAGAATGGCTTCAAGAGTATCAGTTTAGGAGATAAGTAGTAATAGCTTTCAAAGCTAAATATTGCCCTTAGAGCTTGATATTTCTTCTTAATTGCTATTTGTGGGCAAATTAACTTAAGGTTCTTAAGTATGTTTTCCATGGGACAGTGACAAATGATTTAGAAAACTGTGAAAGAGAAAGTCTGTAAAACTCATTTATGTTAATCTAATCTTTTCAACAAATGTTGTCAGCTAACCCCTGTAGTATCAGTTTGGAGAGGAATTCTGCATCAGGTTTATTGCACCTGAATAAATACTCCCTTTATGTGTAAGTGTCTTGTTTTAATTTTTTTCCATGAAACTTAACTGATCTTTGTTAAATGGCTGGAAAAAGGGGATTTTAGTATAAAGGTCAGTGCTCTCTCATGTATCATTTGCATCTGGGTGAATATTCATCAGTCTCCTTTTTCTGTCGTTTAGGCCTCTGGCACTTGTTAATTTAATGGCACAATGGATCTGATCCCAACAGTTGTGCCTCCTGCCATATCACTTGTACATGGCAGAATGTGTGATTTTTGGGATCAGATTCCAATTGTGCCATTATTACTTGCCAGTGCAAGAGTAGCCTGGGATCATGATCCTGGGCTTCTCTTCCACCAGCAAATTGAGAAAGCCACTTGTCCACAGCTTGGCATGAACCTGTGTGGTCCCAGGGGTGATTATCAGTCCCAGCTGTGAAATTGCCCCTGGGGATGAAACAAGATGTTCGTGTGGTCCCAGGTTTGGGACAGACAATCAGAGTCTGTGTACCAGGATGTCAGAAAGCCTTGTGTGAAGCCCAGAGGCACAAGCGATTTTTAAAGTTTCAGCTATGTAGGGACCCCAGGATCAGGAAACCTCTCCCTGATCTCAGAGTACCCATGCACCAGGGAAGTCAGAAAACCATGTGTGCAGCCTGGCTGTACATGCACTTTTTAAAGATCTCAACACACAGGATCCCCAGGACCAGGAAACCTCTTCCTGATCCCAGGGTCTCTGTGCTGGGATGTGTCAAGTGCCTTGCTGCACATCTCCCTAGGAGTTGGTTGCATGGCTGCTCCACATGGCTGTCAGGCTGTCATCATTGGGGAGCTCCGAGCCCTGCCATGCACCCTGTCTCACGTTCAATTTAAGGCACCATGAAAACTCACCACAAAAATGTTACATACACTTTTGTCTCACCGTTAATTACCTGGAGGTGTGTCAGTGTTACTGTTTATGTGGCTATTAACAGGTTAATTGTGTTTTAAGGTCACTGTTTGCTGGGGGCCCTAGAGTAATATAACTACCTTGTATCTGTTGCCATTGTTCAATACAAATTCCTTAGTGATGGAATGTGTGAAGAGACACTTAGGCAAATGACTATGCTCTGCGAGTAATCATCCTGAAGTGAGTGGGACTTTGTAGGATTAGGACCTAACAGACAACTAAATCTGAATTTTGCAGCCTTCTGGAAGTTTATACTTGACGAAACATTCCCTATCTTAGGTTAAATTGAGAAATGGCTGTTAATTGTTAAGGCTTCAGAGCAAATCCATTCTTTAATTGCATTTGTCATCATTTGTAGTATTAAAAGGCAGGAAACTGAGTAATATTGTTGTTTGACTACACTTTTCAGCATAAGATTTCTTGTGTTATTGTCTATGAGTATGTATGCACATTCTTCGACAGGAATGAATAATTTCACAACTACTTCATTTTTTGATACAAAGCCAACTTTTACATTCTTATGTACAAATTCCTCTTTTTCATTAAAAATAAATACTTAAAAGTTTTACTCCCTCAGATTGTGATTCTTGGCTTTCAGAAAACAGTTAGAATACTAACCCATCTTATAATGAATGCTAATCTTTGATTGTTGCATAAGACTTGGAGGCACAAGACAACCGTGAATTTTAAAATGAAGCTTCGTATTTCTGCAGTTGCTTGATAAGAAACTCAGCAACTAGGAACCTTGCTAAGGTTCATAAAATTTAAACACTAGAGAATAACAAAGTCTTTAGTCCTCTACTACAACACTTTATTTCTGAGCAAAGGCTGTAGAGTACTTACATGATTACAAAAAGCAGAAGGTACCATTTATATTCTATGAAGATATTCATTGCTGACCAAATGTAATATTTATAAATCACTTTTTTGTGCATTGAATATATTAGGCCATTGCAGGATACTTTGTAGATAAACAATAATCCATACTTTGGTTGTCCTGATGATTACCAGATCAAATGATGTGTTTTCTTGAGTGGTCGTGTAGAGATAGTAGAATCACCTCTGTGTGAAATTTTTTATGGGAGAAGTGGATTACTGGTAGCAAATTGATGCTTTTGATCTTTCTGGTGACTGAACCAGTGATATCCCAAGACAGGAAAGGCTACTGCTTGTTTTTTTAAGTCCTTCATTTTTTTTCATGTTAAAGCCATTTTTATAATCCCCAAACATTTTGGTCTGTGAACAAACACTTTGTTATGTAAATAATCCTGATAATGTAGCTCAGATGGTTGAACAATCTGTACCTCATTTAAATAGCAAATTTTTTTGAACATAAGAAGGGTTTGATTTAATATAGCATTTTTGATTCACTTGCTTGCATCGTCTGTTTGGCTTTAAAAAAAGGGTGGGGGAGTAAATTGTGATAATAGCGTTATGGAGCCAAATACTGTTGGGCTATTTGTGGAATAATAGCCATGTAGCATATGCAAATCATACTGATATAGTGGGTTTTTGTGCACATAATAAGGGATTATGTAATCCATGGACATTACGTACAGATTAACCTAAGACAATAAGAAATTTAAAGTTGATCACTTCCATCAAAAACTCCTGAGTGTATGCTTCAGCTATATATGAACCAGGTCCTTACTGTTTAAGCATCTCCTTTAAATTAGATATTTTATATGATGTCAGTATTACTGCTATGAAAAACTGAAAATGGGTTTGTTACCTTATGTTTGATCTCAATAGAATATTAATTGATAATAGATGTACATTGACAAACCCTAGAACAAATAGGGACTGTAAGTAAAACTAGCTCTTCACAATAAAAGCCCCTCTGTCTCAAAAGCCAAGAGAGAAAAGGAAGAAAAACAGTAGAAGAAATACTTGCTGTCATAATGTTATCTGTAGATGATAGTGGAAATCCTTCAGTGAAAATTGCTAGTGAGTTTTCTCTCTGGTAAATTAGTTGGGCTCACTTGAGAAAAAGATTGCTCATGTAAAAAGATTGTTTAAAAAAAAACAGTTGTTCATGTAATATATGAATATTTTAAATGTCAATTCCATCAGAAGCATATCATTATGACTTTATCTTCTTCACACTCAAAAATATAAAAACGTCTTTTTTTTTTTAATGTCCTTCATTTTAAGACTGAAACAGGGGCAGATCTAGGGAGTGGTGCAGTTCCACTCCACTTTTGACTGTTGGTCCTCCCAAAGTTTAAAACAAATTGGGTGCCTCTACAAATTGAATTAATGCAACACAATCAACTCTGGTGCACATTGCACTGGAGTTTATTGCTCCTGGGTACCATGTTTACATGTACACCCAGGACCACAGCACGTTGATCCAGGTCAGAATATCCCTGGCTGGCAAGAGGCTCAGGAGGACAGCCGGGAGGCAGCCACTGCACTGAAACACTTCATGCCCCAGCCAGCCCCATCAGTGTCTACATGTGTATTGCTGCCCACTAAACGATGCTGCTGTAGGATAGTACTTGTGGGCATTTATACACATACCTTTTCATCCCACAATGCGCCAGAGATCCAGAAAGTTGGAGTAGATGCGATTAACTGAGTTTGCACTGCACACAAGCTGATGGGCACTGCACTGCATCATGTACAGTTGTATAAGTGGAAAAATATGCATCAGCGCTGAGAAAATGGGGGTGGTGTGCCTTTGAACTAAAACACCTCCGATGCGTTTTATTTCAAAATTGCACCTCCACCATTTTCTCAGTGCTAACATGCATTTTGCTGCCTATACAACTGTGGTGCAAGCATGTGTACAAATGCCCTGTGTTTACAATTATGAACCTACAGTGGAGTTAATTAGTTTACTGCTGCCTAATAGGGGTGCTAGTGTAGACACTGAGACTTTACCATAGAGTTAATTAGGAAGCTGTACAGTAAATGTCTTGTGCCCACTGTCTGGCTGTGGCAGCAGAATTACTATTCAGGCAGAAGTGATGGAGTGACTTGACCTCATGGCTCATTATAACCTACCTGATTTCTTCTAAACTCTTCATTCCACAGGTGTTAACAACCCTCTCTCCTTTTTTATGGTATTAATGTTCCACTAATCAAGTTATTCTTTATGCTCCAGTTCTGCTCTTAGTTCCTCCTAATAATGTAGCTCCTGCTCCACACCCCTTCCGACTGTTTTAACTCTAGCAAAAACATAAATTCAGGTGTAGAAACATGATCTCAGGAGAACATTAACTCAAGTGTGGGAATAATTTTCAGCAAAGCATTGGATGCACCATCAAGATGCTCAAGAAGGCTTGAATTTGTTTTAAAAATCAGAAAGAGATGTGCATTTAATTATGATGGCTGCAGCACTAATGAAAAAATGTTTTTGATTATTTTTGCCTAGTTTGTTCTTTTTTTTAATACAAACTTACCATATAACGAATTAATACCTATTCCAATTATGAACGATGTGTACCCCCAGTGGCTGGGGCGGGGGGGGGGGGGGGGGGGACTGCAATGGCAGGAGTGTGGCAGCAGCGTGGTGGCGGTAAGCAGGGGAGCTCCCGCAGACACTACTGGTGCTGTTGGCGGTGGGAGTGGAGGGGCGGGGAGCACCCAGCAGGGGTTGGCGACCACACACAGACGCCGCTATGAGCACCGATCAGGGGTTGGCGACCACACACAGACGCCGCTAACACTGTGGGCAGTAGCCAGCGGGGATCATGAACTGAGCAGTTACCCCCTTTTTGTAGGGGGTGCAGTGCCACATTCAGGGGGTGCATGTGCACCTATGTGCACCCCCTACGTATCACCCCTGATTCCAAGCAATTTATATTTGTTTTTTTCTGTGATCTTAAACTGAGTAATATAGCCCTAGGCCCCTAGCATGGTAGTCAAGTTTCTAGTATTTTTTACCTGGAGACAATTGTATGTTGTATTTTATGTGATTATGTACCCCATCATCTTCATCCCCCTTTTAAAAAACCTAGATCCATCAAGGACTAAAATATGTAATTGCACAATGATTCACTGTAGAATACTGTATTGTTTCAATTATTCAATTTGTTCAACCCTGCATATAAGTTTATCCCACATTTTCTGGTTTAATTTGAGGAAAAATATTTTTCCCTAAATACAAGTTAATAATTACAGACAAGGACACTGACTTGTTTTTGCTATTCTTTGAAAGCAGAATCAAATAACTAAGGAGAGCACCCAAAGAATAAAATGCACTAAAAACATGGAGGAAAAACTGCACTGGAAAAAATTCTGACTTGGTACTATTATTGCATTCATTAAAAATGACATGCGAGTACAAAAGTGAGGACTATAGGGTAGGTTACGCTTCAACTCTGCAAGTTGACTGTCACTTCTATATGGCTCTTTGAGAGGGGAGGTATGGGAAGTAGACTTTAGAAGAATACAGTATAGACCTTTATAATCCAGTCACTTTGCCCAATCAAGAAAGATAAATTAGCTTCTAATAGAATGTAGACTTGTTTTTTTTCTTTTCCTTCAGTTGGATTTAACCATTTTCTCCATTCTCTCACAGCACAAAAACACAGAGTCAAAACTATTCTTGGGAGTAAAATGGCATTGGGGAGTGAATGGGAATTCTCAGGATCTACCTCAAAGGCATGCCTCATCTCCTGCATTTTTTCCATCATCCAGTGATCTACCAGTTATCCTGGCACTCTTGTGAATGCTGTTAAAATCATAGAAAATCAGGGTTTGAAGGGACCTCAGAAGGTCATCTAGTCCAAACCCCTGCTCAAAGCAGGACCATCCCTAACTATCTCATCCCAGCCAAAGCTTTGTCTAGCTAGGCATTTATACCTTCAAGGAGGTTGTGGAATCTCCATTGAGATTTCACAGCCTCCACAATGTTCCCTGACTTGGAGTAACCTGTTCCAATACTTTAGATCCTCCTGGTGAGAAAGATGTTTGTAGTATTTAACCTCAACTTCCCTTGCGGCAATTTAAGATCATTGATCCTTGTTCTGTCACCTGCCATCACTGAGAAACATTTAGCTCCATCCTCTTTGGAACGACCTTTCAGGTAGTTGAAGGCTGCTATTAAATCCTGCCCCCCCCCCCCCCCCGTCTTTCTTTCTCGCACCCCCCCCCCCGTCTTCTTTTCTCCAGACTAAATAAGCCCAGTTCCCTCAGCCTCTCCTCAGAATTCATGTGCACCAGCCCCCTAACTGTTTTTGTTGCCCTCCGATTGCGTCTCTTCAATTTGTCCATATCCTTTCTGTAGTGGGGGCCCAAAACTGGACATAATACTCTAGATGTGACCTCACCAGTCCGGAATAGAGGGGAAGAATCACTTCCCTCATTCAGCTGGCAATGCTCTTACAATGCAGCTCAGTATGCCAGTAGCCTTCTTGGTAACAGGGGCACATTGTTGGCTTATATTCATCTTATTGTCCACTGTAACCCCCAGGTCCTTTTCTGCACAGCTGTTGCGTACCCAGTTAGGTCCCAGACTTCCAGTGCCAGTGCATGGGATTGTTCCATCCTAAGTGCAAAACTTTGCACTTATTCTTATTAAACCTCAAGAGATTTATTTGGGTCCAATCCTCCAATGTGTCAAAGTCTCTCTGATTTCTAGTCCTACCCTCCAGCGTATCTACTACTCCTCTCAGCTGGGTTTCATCTGCAAACTTGCTGAGGGTGCACTTCATTCCATTTTCCTACCCATTGATGAAGATACTGAACAAAACCTGCCCCAGGACTGACTGCTCAAGCAGTCCACTTGATTCTGGCTGCCAACTAGACATTGAGCCATTGATAGATACTCATTGATCCTGATGATCCAGCCAGCTTCCTATCCACCTTACAGTCCATTCATCCAACCCAAGCTTGCTTAGCTTGCTTGTGAGAATATTGTGGGAGACCATATAAAAAGCCTTGCTAAAGTCAAATCCATGATGACTGTTTCTAATCACCTTCTCCTCCAAGTGCTTAGAAATGGATTCCTTGAGTACCTGCTCCATGATTTTCTAGGAACGTAGGTGAGGCTGACTAGTCTGTAGTTCCCTGGATCCTCTTTCTTCCCTGTCTTAAAGATGGGCACTATATTTGTCCTTTTCCAATCATCTGGGGCCTCACCTGTTGCCACAAGTTTTCAAACATAATGGCCAGTGGCTCTATAATCACATTGGCCAACTCCCTAAGCACTTTTAGGTGCATCACATCTGGCCCCATGAGCTTGTACATGTCCAGCTTTTCTAAATAGTCCTGAACCTGTTCTTTTGCCACTGTTGGCTGCTTACTTCCTTCCCAAACTGTGCTGCTAAGTGCAGTGGTCAGGGAGCTTACCTTGCCTGTGAATGCTGAGGTGAAAAAGGTATTGAATACTTCAGCCTTTTCTGCATCGTGTGTCATTAGGTTGACTCCAACATTTGGTAAAGGACTCACACTTTTCCTGATCTGTCTCTTGTTCCTGACATACTTGTAGAAACCCTTCTTGTTACCCTTTGTATCCCTTGCTAGGTGCAACTCCAACTGTTCTTTAGCTTTCCTGATTTCATCCCTGCATGGCTGAGCAATACTCCTGTACTCCTCTCTAGTCATTTGTCCAAGTTTCCACTTATTGGAAGCTTTCTTTTTGTGTTTTAGCTCCCTGGGTGCAGGCAGAAGTATAGCTCCCAGCTGTAACCCAGAACGATTTCTGCAAAGCATTCTGAGTTGCAATGTCATCCCAGACCAAACAGAAGCACACTGTTGGTTTCAGGGAGGAGGAGAATCTAGCTACAGGCTGGGAGCCTGCATCCAGGTTCCCACAGCAATGGCCACAGCTCTCTGTCAGTGCTCACTATTTTTAGAATGAGAGGGTGGAAAGGCAGCGGAGGGAGCTCATTCTTGAGGCTCCCTAACTGGTGCTGAAGTGTGGGGTGAATGAATTGGAGCCACTCCACCTTTAAAGGAGCTCCAATACACCTGCTCCACCCCCTGAGGGGGGCTGAAAAATCCCCAGACTGAACTCCCTCCACTCCCCATCTCCCTCCCATTCTGAAAACAGCAATAGGCTGGGAGGCAGTGCAGATACCTGTTACAAAGAACACTATATTCTGAAATGTCTTTATCTGATACCTCATGCAATGAGGGGTCAGGTTTTCACCCGATTGGCCATTTTTTATTCTGTCTGCAGCCATGCACTTGTGTTTGGTCATAGCTATGGACATAGGCAGTGGAAGGCCAGGGCTAATGGGGCTTATTCCCCCCAAAATGCAAGCAGCCTGGGCACAGGGTCCAGGTGGCTGCAGCAGGGTATGGGGTGAGAGGCATGCACAGAGACAGAGAACAGCTGGAGCCTACAGGCAACTGGGAACTTAGCCTGGCCAGGCCCTGTGTGGACCAGCACCCAGTAGGTAAATGTGTGGATGGGAATGAGCATGGGGGAGGGAAGGGGCATGGGAGCATAGATCGAGGCCTCTATAGGGGGTGATGAATATGGCCCTGGGGCAGGTTGTGGGATGCTTGGAGCCCAGGCAGCTCATCCAGGGGTGTGTGTGTGTGGGGAAATCCTGCTGCTGTGCACACCCCCATGGCAAGCACAGGGGACGTGTGTGTGCAGAATGGAGGTAGCTGCCACTGCAGGCTTCACTCTGTGTGCACTACTGGTGCCCTGAAAGCAGCATGACACCATGTCCCTCCTACACGCTGGCTGTACCGCTTGCCCAGTGGTGGGAGGCACTTGGTGTTGTGTGGCTACTGAGTCACCAGCAGCGGGGTGAGGAGCACAGCCCACAGTGGCAGCCACCTCTGGGCAAGATCTAGAGGGCACTTATCCCCTGTGCCTGCCCCAGGGGTGCACATGTTGGTAGAAGCCCCTTTGTGCTCCTGGATAAGCTTCCCACGCTCCAAGTGTCCCACAACCCACCCTGGCCCCAGGGCCCCATTCACCCCAGCCCCTGTCCTGCCCCACTACCTCCCTTACTGTGGGGGCCTCAATTTGTTCCCCTGCCCCACCCCCACAACAGACCTACCTGCTGGAGGCGGGCGGGGGTGGATGAACCCCCCCCAAATCATATTTTCTTCCTCTGCCTATGGCTATGGACTGCTTTCTGTGGCCAGGTTGGGTGAAAATTGTCACTTCTTTCTTCTGATGAATTCACTACTAAACTGAACTAGTCTTTTGGCATACTTGCTAGTCTCCCTGTGCATTGGGATGGATGGTTCATTCCTGTGCTCTAAGGAGATTCTATAAAGTATAACCAGCTCTTTTGGACTCCTTTACCTCTCAGACTGGCCTCCCATGGGATCCTGACCATTGGTTCCCTGAGTGAGTCAAAGTCTGCTTTTCTGAAGCCCAGGGTTTTTGCTCTGCTGCTCTTCTTCCTTCCTTTGCTCAGGACCCTGAGGTGAAAAAGAGCATGGGCCCCAGTTGGCCCCTCAAACACTTGCATTGGGAAGTTGTTCCCAACACTCACCAAAGACTTGCCTATACGCTGCTGTATTGCACTCCCAGCAGATGTCAAGGTGACTGAAGTCCACCATAAGAACCAGGGCATATAATTGGGAAATATAGAAAATAAAATTTTGGACTTGGAGCATTTTGAAAAGAATTTAGAATGATAAAAATAATAAAAGACCTTTCAGGACAAAGTATGTTTGTTGGAATAATGTATAGGAGGCAAAAAAATCAGAAGAAATTTCCTGTTATGGGAATTGTTAAAAAGTAGTTAGTTTGTGTGTAGTTATTTTTCATTTAATTACTGCCTGTGCAGTTGGGATATCTTTGTGTAGTTAGGTTAAAGAATGTGCCCTATTTTGTGAGGATTTTAAGGATTGCTTTGGCAGTTCATCTGGAATAAGAATCTTCCACCATGACTTTTCTTGATGGAATATCAAGTGTGCATGATATTATGATGATGCTATCTTTAGGTAGCTGTGACTGAAAGATGACTCAAGACCTATTATTACTACACAAGTATGACTATTTTAGCAATTATAAATAGTAATATAATAAATATCAAGTAGATAAAAAAGATAAGGTTTGATCTCTGGGAGAATGGAATAAAAGGAGTAAGAGTCACCAGTAAAAATAACTGTTATGAAGTGGCTATGGAGAAGGTTATAAGTGAAGTATTATGTTGGCATCCTACAAGCTTGGAGATTATGGGCACATCTACACAAGATGCTGCATTGCTGTAGTGAAAAACTACAGTGATCTAGCTAATCACTATGGCAACATAGCATTGGCAGGCACAAAGCATGATGCCAGTGCTACTGCGCAGTATCAATGAGCTACAGTGCTGCTCGTTGCTACTGCACTGTAGCATCATAAATAACCAGTGTACTTCCGGGACAGTGCAGTAACAACTGCGCAGTTCAGAACATGTGTAGATGCTCCCAACGAGTAATCGTCATGCAGACTGATAAGGGTATATGACTTGAACCATTTAGGCATAAAGTAGAACAATGTAGCCTGCAAGAGACATAGGATCGTTGTGCTATTTAACTTAAGTATTTTGAGACAAAGGCTGTAATTGGAATGTATCCTTCATCCTGAGTGATATTAAAGCTCGGTTTTGAATTTCTTTCTTAAATTTATGAGCACTGGATAGTAACACTGAAATCAGCTAATGTATTTGTGTGAGCAGGAGTGTATTAATGGAAGTCAGAGGTTCAGATCTGGCTTTAAAAAAAATAATTTCACAACATTGGTGTGAGAATTCAAATCTATGATAACATCTGTAAATCTAGAAGAGGATGGTTTGCCTCGAAAATAATTTAGACTTCAAAAGCTACTAGAAATTTTAATTTTAATATATAGGCTTTCTTAATAGTTCTGTTTTTCAATGCAACAACTGAGGAGCTTATCAGTCCAGACTGCCTTGATATGTACAACTGTTTACATAAAAGACATAAAACTCCAATAAATTTAGTGGCTGATAAAAAGAAAACAGTCAAACAATAAACTTAAATATGTTTTAAATTAAGCATAGATTATTCTGTTTATGTACAAGTCAGTTAGATAATGAATGGAACCCATATACTGTTAAACAAGAAATAGTCCATGCTCATAAATAATTGAAACACCTAAGGGGAAAATATTCAGTTGCAAGAGATGACACCCAGTGAAACAAAATGAAATAAAGAGATATAAAAACCAGTGAAGAATATCCAGCACATGATAAAGGACATAAATGCACAGCATCAACTGCATTTAGGGTATCAAATGATGTAGAGCTAACTGACCAGATGAAATGAAATAATCAAACAAATGCATTACCTGCAGAACATCTAGAAGGGTCATATACAAACCAATGACACAGAAATGAAATATATTCTTAAAAATAAGCAGTAAACATGATTTTTTAAAAATTCCGTAAAGTAATTAGAACGCCTAGGATCAAGGAAGCAATAATTATTCTAGTTTAAATATTGCTATAGGAAATATAAAAAACACATTACCTTAAGGTGAAAGTGGTAAAAGTGTTTTATAAATTAAATAAAAACATTTTAAAAGAACAAAAGACCCTTGGAAATGCTGTGCCACTACTCAGTGTAATTTTCATTTCTAAATGTTTGGTTTTCTTTTAATTCAGAAGTTTATTATAATTATTAGAATAGATTCTCTAAACCTTTAGTAGAAGATGAAACCTATAAATGTAACTAATTAATGTTCCTTACAAAGGATTTGAACAAGGGAAAATATGTTTGGTATGTCATTTTGGGGGATGGGTGGGGGGTTATTCTTTAAGATATGCCATTAGATATAAATACAAAGTCTTGTTTGTTTGTTTAGATTAGTAATGTCAAACCCACCTCTCTTTGCTAAAGGATATATATATTAGGTATTTTAATTACCTTTGGACTTTTCTAGTTAGTTTAGTGAAATGAGCACTGGCATCAATCACTCCAGGAACATGAGGAAAATATTTAATGTGGTCTGCCACCAGTTGTTTATCTTAGTCAATTTTTGTGCCCATTTGGAGCGATGTGCAAGCTATGACCTCCACAAATACAAAATATGCACACTGAAAGTTTAGAATGGTATAGCTTGGTGAAGAAAACCTTCATCTAGACAGGACTGCAGCTATATTTCTAACACGAAAAAATTACTCTTTCATTAACTAAAATTAAAAACAATAAAGAATAGCATTTGAAACCATCAAATATTGTTTCCAATAACTGTTAATTAGGGTTCACTGAATTAGTGATGGTGATGTCATAATCCCTGGGTTGTGCAAGAAAAGTGTAGATGTTTGATAAGATATGAATTTCTAAAGCAAAATGAAAAAAAAACAAATAAACCCCTCACATTTACTTCTTATAGAAAGAAACTATGATGAGAGCCCTATTGTGTGTTTCTTTTATAGGTCACCTTTAATGTTCTCTAAGAAATGTTTAAATCATGACATATTCAAGCAATTATATTTCCTAAAACGTTGTGTTAACACAAGTCCCCCAGATGACTTTGCACAGTAGCATCTTTTTTTATATCTGCCTTTTTTTCATTGCTATAAGTATGAATTCAGAACAGCCTGCAAATGAGTACTGAAACTGTACATAACATTTCTATGACACTTCCAGAAGTAATTGGGTATCTTTAGACCCCTACTGGCAGAAGAACATATGTACATCGCTCTTTTCGCTTTTTCACAGTGGAAAACTTAAGGAATGGAATACTTTTGTTTGAGACTGTTTTTGAAACTTAGTAATGACTGACAAGGATTGTGACAGTTAAATATAATCTTATATGTTTCATGAAATGGCCTGGGTGTGGTTTGTTTATTAACTGCTCTTGTCACAAAAATTGACATTTCAAAAACCAACTCTGAGATCCTTAACTGGTGGCATGACTCTCACAAGTTTAGAGCTAAGAGTCTGATCTCCTGATCATCCAGTTCAAGTTCAAGTCTACTTCTTTATATCAGGCCTAAAAAACTGAGAACAGAGTCCATTACTCTTTTCTTTTTTGAGAAGCTGACTCACAGGATGCATACAGATGTTCAGAGAGGTTAGGGGGAGGTTAGATCAAATAAAAAATGCCACCCCATCTAATTTAGTTCACCCAGGTGTGGACCTTACACTTAGATCTTTAGTTAGGTCAATCTAATTGTGAACTGTACAGAAGTTCAGGAAGGTTAGATTGGTTTAAAAATGGCTGGCCTGATCTAAGTTAACTGTTCCTCAGAGGTAGTCTAACTTAGATCAGGTCTGGTGAGACCAATCTAATTGATTTTTTGTACAGTTCCCAGTGCAGCCCTGGGACTGGGAAAGCCCCAGCCCCAGGGCTGTGTGTTTCCTAACCGTGCCCTCCAGCATCTAATTTTAGTTCCTCAGCTCCTCGCCCCACCCCCAAAACAGACAACCCCTCCTCTGTGGACCAGGCAGCTCCCCATCCAAGTTCCCCATCCCACAAGACACTCCTGGTGTCAGTTTTACTGATGATTGCAGGCAGAATTGGGGTAGCTTGGTTCACTGGGAGGAGTTGTTCTGAGGATGGACAGGTTGAGCTAAAAATAGCCTCCCTACCCCCACCCAAGTCTGCCTGCAGACTCTGCCAGCTCCCTGATCCTAGCAAACCCTCCCAGACCTCACCAATCCCTGAATGTACTCTGCTACCCCCCCAATCCTCCTCAATGCTCCTACAGATGCTTGCCTCCCTGACCACCCTAACCCCCCTTGCAGACCCCATTTGCTTCCTGATTCCCCCAATCCTCCCCTCACTAGCCCCCCCATTCTGACTTATTTTAGATAGGGTGACCATTTTTAACTTGATCTAACCTCCCTGAATGTCTGTATGTACCCACATCTACTAACTGTATGTGAGTCAGACATAGGTAGCAAAATAGTGTCACTGCTCTTGCATAAAATGCCCACTCACTCACAGAGTGCAGAAGTTATGACTGAAGTGACCTGGTGGAAGAGGTTTACCCAACATTGTCCTTTTCTACCAGGTAGCAGAGATACGCCAAGGAAAAAGAAAAACAGATACTTCTCCCTGAAAGGGACAGAAAATGAGCAGAGAGGGAGAAAGAGAATGCCCTGCACAGTCCCAGGTACTGAAGAGAGAGTTAGGGGAGAGAAGAAACATTCCTTCACCCTACTGAGATGGATGAGATCCACATTGACCCTCTCCACGTTACTGCATTAGAGACAGGGAGGAAGGATGCTCTCTGGAACTGTGCAGTGGGAGACAGGCCAGTAAGCCATTTTTTAATGTTACCGAAAGAGTAACAGACCATCTTTCTGTGCCCTGAAGATGTAACAAGAGACATTTGTTTTCTTTCTATGAATACAAGAGGGAATTATGGTTTTAATGTCAACAGTCTGAAAGCACCAAAGAAAGTAAAAGGACATCTTCCCCTCCCACATCGTCACAGGTCTTTATTTGCTCTACAGAGGTTTTGTAGGTGTAGGTTCAGAGAGAACACTTAATAATCCCAGCTTTCAGAAGCTTTGCTACTTATTCCTATTTTGTATTGATTTTACTACTTCTATCTAGGCCTATTTACTCTCTTGTGCTCTGAAGCACTTGAGTATTCTATTACCTCGAAAGCTTAGGAGGAAATAACTTCTTTCAAGCCTTTTTTCATTTGTGGAATATAATATAATATTCCCAAGTAGAAGTCACTTGATTACTTCATAGGATATGTGTGTTGTTATGATTGCGTATCCTTTGTTAGTGGCTTCTCAATTTTATATGATGTAGTGTGCATATTTTTGAGAGGGTCAATTTAGAAGTTGTTCCTTTTTCAATACTTTTTATTGTGCTGCCAGTCTCTTTCTTTCATAGATCCTTTCTTAGATTCTCTTTCTTTCATAGATCCTCCTTGCCTAGTTCTCTCATTTCTTTTGTGTTAGTTCTTTTGTTTTCTCATACTGCTCCTCAATTCCCAACAGGACTTAGTTGTACTTCAGTTACAAGCTTTTTCTTCAGAGATGTTTATCATTTTTTATACATTAAAAAAATGCATATGCTCAGAAGGTCCCTACCTTGCCAATCTGAGCAGACTGAACCTGACTCTTGTCTACAATACAGGTTGATAACCCTCAGGTTATAGCAATACCTGATACCTCCAGCATGCTCAGAAAGCTCAAATGGCTAAACATTTCTATCACAAACCTACAATAGTTGGAGATGTTTGTGGGGTGTTGTTATTTTTTTTTTGACGTTTTAGCGATATGACATGTTTAGTTTTTATGTATAGGTAGTGTGAAGTGGTGTGTAACCCTACCCTTATGTTTATATGCATTACAATATTTAATATAATTGTATTACTTGTATGTCTAGTAGGGCCAGGATTTCATAACATGATAACAATTTCTGTGTTACCCCTAAGCAATGAGTTTTGCACTATAGAGAGGGTCAAAACCTGAATGATGAGTGGAGTAATCACTGAGAATTAGCATCTGAAGATCCCTGTAAGAATAACACTTGAGAACAGGCTATTCAGAGATGGACATTTATCACAGTGGGGAAATTTTAAAGGAGAGATGGTATCTTTAGGTTATTTAGATTAGTAATCTTTGTGTCTAAAATGCTGCAAATATTTTCCTGGTAATAATCAGAGACAAGCAGGGTTTGCACCCTGGGCACAGCATATGAGAGAGCACAGGTGGTGGTGGTGGGGGGTATATGCAGTTCCCAAGTGGGGGAGGGGAGGGTGTATGGTTTTAAGAGCAGGGGTTTGGAGGGGGGGGTCAGGAGTC
>NW_005842010.1:541991-544621 GCF_000455745.1 Alligator sinensis
ACTACTGTTGCCATGTGCTCTGCCTCCCCCACCTCTTGCTCTTAAAGCAGCAGCAGGACAGTGTCCATGGACTGCCTGCTGCTATTTTAAGAGCAGTGCTGTGGGGCTGCTCTTCTGTGGAGGCATGGACTTCATGGGGATGGGGGGCAATTCTGTTGTCCCTCCTAAGTTGGTGCCCAAAGCTAGTACTCCTTTCACCCACACTAGTTATGGTACTGGACTGGTCAAATTGTAGCAGGGAAGGCTGCTGATCTGGTAAACAATACACCTCTGGGGAAGCAAGAATTTATTTGCATAACATGGACTTCTACAAGAATCCAGTGTTTAATATATGTAAATGGCCAGACAAGAAACCATACTTAAGCTTTTCCATGAGAACAAGTGTTTGTCTTCAGTTTTTTTCCCTGGACATAGGGGAAAAGTAAGCCCTCAGCCAGCTGTCTGGGTATTCTGGCTGAGAGGAGAAGCTGCAGGGAGCCCTGACAGGAGGGCCAAGGGCAGGAGCTGCTTCTAATCTGTTGATCTGAGTAGCATCTGCATTGCTAGGTTTAAGATGAAGGGTATAGTCAGATTATTGTTGTGATTGTCACAACACAAAGGGTGTGATTTTTGTTTTGTGTGCTTCGGCACTGCTAAATTGTCCCCGCTAAATTGCAGCTTCCTTGCACGGTGGAGTTTTCTGCTGCAAAAGAGAACCCCAGTGCAAGGGAGAATTTCCCGCCAATTTGAAGCTTTCTTTGCAGGGTGCATTTCTTTGTTGCAGCACAGAAATGCTCGTTGCAAAGAGTTCCCGCCATTTGTATGCTAATTCGAGTCCCATTATTGGCCAGTTCTAAATTATTCACACGTGGCGGCTAGTGATTGGCTTGCTAGCCGTATAAGAGGCTTGAGTGGTTTCCGCCCAAGTTGGAGGACTCCACAAACAAGGGAGGAGGAGACTTCACGCTGTGTGAAGATCTCTAAGCGCTGCAGATCCTTACGGACCCAGCGCATTTCAAGCAGGCAACAGAGGTCTAATCAACCTCTAGCCTCTCCCCGTTGCCGATAGATTCCCAGACGTATCCCTTCCCGCGCGCAAACAAACCGGACCCACGGAGCCTAGCAAACTTCGTGTGAGTCCTTGCCGGACGACTCCAGAGCTCTTCTACCCGGGTTCGAGTCCTGCAGGTTTATTTTCCCGTCACCGAAACCCTTTGCGACGTACCCTCGTGCCCTGCAGGTTCGAGTTTTGTTTTGTTGTCTGTCTGTAACCACAACTCAAGCAAGCTTTCCAGCCTGCACCACTGCCATCTCGGTGTAAGTAAACAATCTTTTAAACTACCACTACACGTCTGTGCCTAATTCCAGCTTGAAGGCCTTCCCTCTCCGACCCGGCATGCCCAGGCTGCTGGCCACAGCCCGCGTGCAGCGCAAAAAGGGCTCGGGTCGCTCCCGGCCCGCACAGTGATATTTCCTTTTGTTTGTTTATTTATATATCACTGTCTGTATCTCAACATAGGGTTAAAAATGTCTTATGTTTGCTCTTGTTTTTATAATAAATCTTTTTGTTATCTTTCATTAAGTTACTATTGTTAGCGATAAAGGTGATTTCAGAGCATTTGATCTACAGGCAAGCCCCTTCCAAGGAAAAGGGAATCTATCATTTCCAGACAAAACAGGCAAAATCCATCATGGTAAGAGCTGGCAAGACCTGGGTGAGGCAAGTGAGGCTGAGGTGCCATCAGTCAAGGAGGTGTCCTTTGGAAAAGCTCAGTCTGTTCTCAGTGGTATAGAAGCAGACAGTAGAGAGAAGGGTGGGGCTGAAAGGTACCCCTGAAGGCATGAGAACACCCTGGAAGTGTGTCCTAAAGGTGCACCTGACTGAACCCAGGGTCAGGTGTGTTACAGTTTCTTAAAATAAAGGGCTTTAAAAATCTATGCATAATCATGTATACATATGTGTGTGTCCATGGACATACATAAGTTACATCCACTTTATACGTTGTGCGGGTATTAAGCAGTATATAAGTAATATATACTAGAAATATGCTGACAAGACACTCCTGTGCTGCCCCCTGAAAGTGCTATCTTGAACTTTTGTACATCTCAGAGGTTTTATTTTATATATATGAAATCACCTTTATCTAATAGTATAATACAAATACAGTCTTTATCTGTTTTGCACCGCAGCCCCTGGGTTCAACATCTTGAGAAAATCTGAAGCTCATAGCTACTCACTAAGACTACAAGTTCTTTCTGGGAAGATTTTTCCTGAGTGATTCTGTGATTAAGCACTGCCCCCCTAAGAATGTGCCATTAGCACTGTTAGCATTATTATTGTTGTTGTCATTGTTGTTATATAGAAATGCAATCTGTAGATATATGGAGTTTTAATGGAGAGCAGGAGTTATATAAGTCTATTCCCGACAACCCAAAACCCACTTGTATTCTTGTCTGTTATAGCGTAATTAATTGTAGTTTTCCTAGTACTTACAGAATTTTATATTGGCAAAAGGACAGACCTTGGGAAATACAGACTTAAACTGAATTGTCTCCAATCCAAGTCTACTCAGAATTTGCCAACCAATGGATTTCCTGCACTCTCATATTTTGTCCATTTATGCTCTGTAATCTTTAAGATTTCAGCAGGC
>NW_005842010.1:544652-546656 GCF_000455745.1 Alligator sinensis
TGCCTCTTATAGGCTTCTGGGATGTTGGATGATATGGAAAAATGGTGCTAGGTATTGGAAGGGTGCTGCAGGGTAGGAGGTAAAGTAGTCCTTTCTTCATCTCCCTTCTGCTTTGTCCCAGGGAAGAGTCAGTGCTGCTTAAATAATTGTTTTCTGCTGTGAATAGTAGTGTTCATAGATCTAATGCTGTTGGCTCCTCACAAGTGGTGCTTTTCTGGAGCAAATGGAAGTAGATGTGAGAAGCAGGAGGTGATGGGAAAGAGAATATCTTCCTCCTTTCCCTTTCGGCTATTTATCCAAAGTCCTGAAAACAATCAGGTTTGGACAATTTTTATATATTTTCATAGCTATTCTTCAAAATTTACTTGGCAATCTGAACTCTGAGAAATTCAACTTCCAAAATATTGTGCAAGTTCCATGTGTCACTTGAGTTTTTACTGAAAATAAGGTTCATATTTCAGTACTGAACTGTTTAAGATACCTGATAAGTTTTCTATATGGTAAATTGTATGGCTCACCCAAAATGTGCTGCCATCTAAATCTGAAAGTTAATCTTCTACTGATTGGGTGTCAGAGGCTTGTATTGCCTGTTACTCATCACTGTACAGACAAGTATTGTAGTGTGTGATATCAATAAGCAGGCTCCGTAGGGTTTTCTATTCAAATATGCATCTTATACAGAGATATGCTAACTAAATCTAAAATTGAATTGTCATTACCAGTTACCTAACTGGAGTGAACTTGCTATGATTGTAGTATTCTCAATCACTGTAGTATCTCAAATGTATGTTAAAGGAAGGAAAAAAAAACCTTAATGAAAAACTTCGGGAAGCAACTCCCCACTACTGTTGACTACCTTTGTATTATTCCTGTGGGAGTAATTCTTTTTCTTAGACTTTTCTCCTATTACATTGAGCTGCTGCAACCTGACAGGTCAATCACTTGAAGGATATTTAGGAAGACAACAATAACATAAAGGCCAATCTTTACTTTAAAAACCCCCTCTTTATCTGAATGTGTTCTACCAGTATTAACTGGAAAAAAAAAAGGACTCCTAAATGTGCTGCAAAATCTGTGGACTACTCTGGTGGCAGTGAGTTCTTAATATTATTTTTTTGTATATCTATATAAATAATACTAGCAAATTGCCCATCAAGAATGATGGGGGGGAAGGTGGGCAGGGGTGGGGACAGGGGTAAACTTGCTAACCCTATGGCTACCACTGCCTCCCAGGAGCAGGGAGGGGAGCTTGCTTCACCATCCCTCTCCGCCAGCACCTTGTGCTGCTGCCACCTCCAAGGAGCAGGGCTGGGGAGCACTCAGTCCCCTCCATCCCCGCCATCATGGCGGTGTTCCACCGTGCCACTGCCACCACCTCCTGTCCGTAATGCTCTTGGAGCACTCTGATTGGTTGTTTCAGTAATCAATCAGAGTGCTCCAAGAGTGTTACGGACAGACAGACAGATGGACTAAGCCCTTTATTATATTAGAATAGCTATAATATAGCTAGCATCCAGGATTCTACAGCCCTGCACTGACAGCTGGCAACAGCCATGCAACAGGTGTGTGGGGATGGGGTGAAAAGGAAGGGAGGGAGGGAGAGAGGGAGGGAGGGAGGGAGAAGGGGTGTAGGTGATTCAGGGGGAGGGGGCATGGGGAAGGGATGAGGGGAGGCAGGATTGTAGAGGAGAAGAGGGAGGAAGAAGCGGGGAGCTGTTGCGCTGCAGCCCCCACTGACCCCCAAATTGCCCCTTCCACCCCCAGGTCACTCTCCGGCCATACAATTATATTATTATTTGAAATTATATGAGAAAATATGTGGGAACATGTGGAACCTTAAATATTTTTAAGAGGCTAAATGATTTGTAAAAATGGCAACTATAGAATTAAGCTCAGCTGACATTTATAATATATAACTAGGCACAGATTGTACCAAAATGTTATATGTTAATATATATATATTATAAGCAGTTATTCTATGTGTGTATATATATATATATATAT
>NW_005842010.1:546688-547131 GCF_000455745.1 Alligator sinensis
GTGACAACTGGAAAAAGCCAAGCAACAGGTGGGTGGAGTAATATTATATATGATATATGGGGGTAATTCTAATATAATAAAAGGTGTACTATGTCTGACTGTGTGTCTGTCAGTTAGTAACACTTTTGAACAACTGCACATGCGCTGCTGAGAGGGCGAGCGGTGACTGGCTGTGTGATGTGGGCTGTGCAGGCCCAAGTTTGAGCTTCTGCCAGGGAAGCTTGTGGCAGCAGCAAACATGCCCCATCTGCCTGACCAGTGGGGCTTCCCCACACCTCCCTGCCTGAGGGCAAAGCGGGGGATCACAGTGGTGGTGCCCCGCTACTGCCTGGCTCCAACACCCCCCCAGAACAGCCAGCAGGGAGGGAGAGGCAGTGGAAAGAGAGGGAGGGGGGTGGGCACCGGCCAGGCCGACGTGGAGGGGCGGGGGGGGGGGGAGGCGG
>NW_005842010.1:547218-557385 GCF_000455745.1 Alligator sinensis
GCAGGGCAGGGGGGTGGAGCAGGGATGGACCCAAAGCAATAGGTGATGGGGAGCTGGGCTGGACTCAGAGCAGTGAGGAATGGTGGAGTGGAGTCACACCTGGAGCGGCCAGGGAGTTGGGGGGCTGTAGCAGGGCCGGACCCAGAGTGGCAGGGAGGAGGGTGTGGGGACGCAGGGCTCCATCCCCGCTCACCCCCACCTTCATTCTTCATGGGCAATTTGCTAGTATTCTATAATATTAGCCCGTATATAATATTACCCCCATATATTATATATCATATTACCCCACCCACCTCATGGGACATATTGTGGGAAGAGCACTTGGCCAAATCCAAGTGGTCACAAAGCTTCCTCTCATGTGTGGATGACCTCTGTTTGACACAAGAAGTCTACGGGCCAACGGGAGGTAAAGCGCTGCTTGACCTGGTACTAGCAACTGGGAATGACTAATCAGCAGCCTAATGATCGAAGGGAAGCTGGGTGACAGTGACCATGAGCTGATCACCTTCACCATCCTCTGTAAAGCTGGCAAGTCAGTCAGCAATACAGAAGTCCTCAACTTCAGGAAAGCTGACTTTCATAAGCTCAGGAGGCTTGTCAGTGAGGCCCAAAGGGACCACAACCCCAAGGGGAGGGAAGTTCAGCAAAAGTGGTTGCTCTTCAGGGGAGCGATCCTAGATGCACAAGCTAAGGCTATTCCATCTCACAGGAAAGGCAGCAGAAGGGCACAGCAGCCCCCTATGCTCAGCAAGGAACTAGCGGATCTCCTGCGTCTGAAAAGAAAGACCTACAAAGGATGGAGGAAAGGATCAACCTCCAAGGAGGAATATTCTGCAGTGGTCTGGACTGGCAGGGAGTGAACCAGGAAAGCCAAGGCTGTGACGGAACTCCAACTGGCTACAAGTATCAAGAT
Source organism: Alligator sinensis (assembly GCF_000455745.1). NCBI lineage: Eukaryota > Metazoa > Chordata > Crocodylia > Alligatoridae > Alligator > Alligator sinensis. Next base: position 548,132 of record NW_005842010.1, read on the forward strand.
AATAAAAAGTCCGTTTTTAGATATGTGGGGAGCTGGAGGAAAAGCAAGGGCAACATTGCTTTTGCATTGGACCCCTGCTAAACCAGATGGGACAACTGATGTCCGATGCCCAGGAAAAAGCCAGTCTACTAAATGGGTGCTTTGCATAGGTCTTTCACCAGTCCCATGGGACACCTCTGCCCATTACGGGACAGGGAGGCCCGAGTTAGGGAGATTCCTTGGCCTCCATCAATGCTGATCTCATGAAGGAACACCTTGAGAGGCTGGATACCTTCAAGTCAGCCGGCCCAGACAATCTACACCCCAGGGAACTAAAGGAGCTGGCTAGCATCATAGATCAGCCCCCGGCACAGATCTTTGAGAAGTCCTGGTGCTCTGTTGAAGTGCCCAAAGATTGGAAGAAGGCCAATGTTGTGCGCATCTTCAAGAAAGGGAGGAAAGTGGAGCCGGCAAACTACAGGCCCATCAGCCTGACCTCTATCCTGGAGAAGATCTTAGAAAAGATTATCAAAGAGGCCATTCTTAATGAACTGTCTGATGGCAACATCCTGAGGGATAGCCAGCATGGGTTTCTTGCAGGTAGGTCTTGCTTGACCAATCTTATTTCCTTTTATGACCAGGTGACCTATCACCTGGATAAGGGAGAGGAGATTGATGTCATTTATCTTGACTTTAAAAAAGCCTTCGATCTGGTATCCCATGATCACCTCTTGGCAAAACTGGCCAACTGCAGCCTCGGATCCACCACAATCTACTGGCTGGGGAATTGGCTCTGTGGTCGGACCCAGAGGGTGGTGGTTGATGGAAGTCAATCATCATGGTGCCCTGTGACCAGTGGGGTCCCTCAAGGCTCTGTCCTTGGACCCATATTGTTCAACATCTTCATTAATGATGTGGACATTGGAGTCAAAAGCGGACTGGTCAAGTTCGCCGATGATACCAAACTCTGGGGTAAAGCATCCACACCTGAGGACAGGAGGGTGATCCAGGCTGACCTTGACAGGCTCAGGAAATGGGTGGATGAGAACCTGATGGTGTTTAACACTGAAAAATGCAAGATTCTCCACCTTGGGAAGAAAAACCTGCAGCATGCTTATAGGATTGGCAGTGCTACGCTGGCTAGCACTATGAATGAAAGGGACTTAGGAGTCATGATTGACCACAAGATGAACACGAGCCTTCAGTGTGATGCTGTGGCTAATAAAGCGAGCTAAACACTGGCTTGCATCCATAGATGCTTCTTAAGCAAATCCCAGGATGTCATTCTCCCATTGTACTCAGCCTTGGTGAGGCTGCAGCTGGAGTACTGTGTCTAGTTTTGGGCTCCACAATTCAAAAAGGATGTGGAGAAGCTTGAGAGAGTCCAGAGAAGAGCCATGCACATGATCAGAGGTCAGGAAAACAGACCTTATGATGACAGGCTGAGAGCTATGGGACTCTTCAGCCTGGAAAAGCACAGGCTCAGGGGCAATCTGATGGCCACCTATAAGTTTATAAGGGGTGTCCACCAGGATCCGGGGGAACGTTTGTTCACCAGCGCGCCCCAAGGCATGACAAGGTCTAATGGTTGTAAACTCCTGCATGACTGTTTTAGGCTGGACATAAGGAAGAATTTCTTTACTGTCTGCGTCCCCAAGGTCTGGAATAGCCTGCCATCGGAGGTGGTTCAAGCACCTACTTTGAATGCCTTCAAGAGCAAACTGGATGTTTATCTTGCTGGGATCTTATGACCCCAGCTGACTTCCTGCCCCTGCGGCAGGGGGCTGGACTTGATGATCTTCCGAGGTCTGTTCCAGCCCTAATTTCTACTAAAGTTTTTGTCTTTTACATTTTACTGATGCTGTGGGCTGTCCCCATGAAATCTCACAAAGTACTGCATCCAATTCTGGCCTCCACAATTCAAGAAGGATGTTGAGAAGCTTGAGAGAGTTCAGAGGAGAGCCACACGCAAGATCAGAGGACAATAATATAGGTGTTATGATGAGAGGTTGAGATCCATGGGACTCTTCAGCCTGAAAAAGCACAGCCTCAGGGGGGAGCTGGTGGCTGCCTACAAGTACGTAAGGGGTGTGCATCAGGATCTGGGGGGATGTTTGTTCACCAGAGCGCCCCAAGAGATAACAAGGAACCAAAGGTCATAAACTCCTCCAAGACTGTTTTAGGCTGGACATATGGAAAAACTTCTTTACTGTCCAAGCCCCCAAGGGCTGAAATAGACTCCCTCCAGAAGTGGTGCAGGCACCTACTCTGGACTCATTCAAGAAATGTTTGGCTGTTTATCTTTCTGGGATACTTTGACCATAGCTGACTTCCTGACCTTTGGGCAGGGGGCTGGACTTAATGATCTAATGAGGTCCCTTCCAGCCCTAATGTCTATGAAATCTATGAAAGCCACATTGACATAAATGGAATACCCCTTGGCCCCAGGCATCTATCGGTACAGATCTAGTGATGAGATGTGATCCCTCAGTTTCCAGGGTAAAGGTGATATTTAATTTAAAAAAATCTTAGTAAATTCTTATAAATTGGGTCAGATATACTGCTTGGTCATAGATTTTTTTCATGAGTAAGATTTAAGAAAAAGTAAATCCACCTGCTAACGACATCTGCAAATGTTAGATGTCTTGCTATTGCTCTTTTGGATAAGAAATAAAATGAATGCCTTGACTTGTTGCGTTTATGAAATATCCTGTAGCCTTTTTAATAAAAGCAGTTCCTTAGCTAAGTCCAATCTTGGAAATCACATTTTGCCTTCTTAAATCTTGTGCAGTTTCAGCTGGAAAAAAGCATTTGTCATTCCCATGTTAAACTAGTGTGTAATATTGTAGTATGCTTTTAATTTGATGGTACAGTGCAAGTCAGAAGAGGGTGGAAACTTCTTTTGGAATCCTTTGGAATGAAAGATGGTATCTACTTAAGTGTAGGATGATAATGTTTTAGGTAGTAATCTAACTGATCCAGTGATGAGCTGTAGCACATTTACTGTCTGGCTTCTTAACAGTAATCACTTCAGATGTGGTGGGATGTTTTCTATTCATAGCCATATGTCCAAAAAGGATGTGTTGCTTAAAAGTAGTATACTATATATCCTTTGAGCTTTATCACTATTTTATATTCTGCCCTGTTTGTATACCTTTGCACTGCGTTAGGGAAAATGCCAGCTTGCCAAACACAAACATAAACACAAACAGCAAAATATTTCCTTTTTTTTAATGGCAGTAGTGTAACTAAGGGGAGGTGATCTGGGCAGCAGTCCCAGGCACTGAGTTGAGGGTGGGGGGTGTGAAAAAATAACAGCTGCTGTCAGCTGGCTATGCTGCTCTGGCTGGCAGCTGGGAGCCACTGCTGCTGCCTTCTTATGCTTCTGCCCATTGACATTTTATAGATGTAGTCAGCTGAAGGACAAGTCTGAAGTCTGAATGAACAGAGAAAAAGAAGAGTTAACAAACCAACCCTGGATAATAAATAATCATAGTTTTTATAGATGGTCTTTTTCATGAACAAAATGATAAAAAAGTTGGTAGTTTAAAATTAATCATTTTGATGCTTGTAAAATATAGTATAGATGAACAATACTGAAGAGTGAAGCCCTATCCATAGAAGAGATAAAGCAGTGCAAGTTTCCCCACGCTCCTCTTCCGAAACTCATAAACCATTCCAGAGACTTTCAAACCATTCTCAAACACCATTTTAGCCCAGCCTTTCCAGAGATAAATAAACTTTGCACTCAAAACTCCCGCCAACACCCTGGACAAGTGTCAGGGCAAATCTGTTGGAACCATCCTATAGTCTGTACGATTTTAGCCTTTCACTTATAGTTGATACTAGTATTCTTTCTAGTGTGTAAGGGCTTCCATAAAAATAAATTCAGGTAGCACAAAGTTTGGGAACCCATGTTTTAAATGATCTCTTTTCCTGGAAAGAAAAAGTTAAATATTACAAACTTATTTTAGACAAAACCTCTAAAATATTTTGCATTCACTATATGTAAATATTGAATGTTGAAATTCAAAGTTGTTGTGAAATGTCTTTCCTGTTTTGTATATGCTACGTTGCATTTTCTTCCTCCTTGTACAGTCATCTAACAAAACTTAAGTTCATAAGTTAAACAAACCTCTACCATTACTTTCTATTTAACTGACTTATGAAATGTGCAAAGTTCTGCCATATCACTTATGAGGTAAGGATGATGGAATGGTTTATAAGATGGAGAAAATCCGAGGTATAAGGCTTCAATCAGGAAAATCTACCTAAGGAGAAACTAGTGATGCAAGGGCCAAGGGCCAAAATTCCCACTCTAATGGACTTGTGGTTAGTCAACAAAGGTCTAGTTGGACATGAAATGTGACATTGGCATCTGCGTTTGTGCTGATTTTATGCTTCTGTACTCTGATCAGATAGAGGAATAAACTGATTAGACTGGCAGTGAGATTGGTAGCCCATAAATTGAGGAATGAGATCAAGTGAATATCTGAGAATGCAAAACCGGATCCTTCTTTTTCCCAGAGGCCAGTTAGGGAAGAGCTGGCCAAGCACACACTGTCTTTATTAATTTAAATGGGGTTTTGGGGCCTAATGTTTGCTTTAGGTTGCCCCACCTTCCCTTCTTGCTCATATTGTAGGAACTGTGTGTTTTAAGATGCTGTAGATATAACCAGTCAACTGTTTATGGCATTTGTACTCAACCTTTTGGTTCCAGGGGCCAGAGGAGTGGTGCGGGCCTAAGCCATAGGCTGGATCAGACCCTGAGCAAAATGATCTGGCCCTGTATCACCTGCATATGTTTGGATCAGGCCCAGGGCCCCATGCCACCCCTGCCCAGCCTCGTTACACTTTGCTTGCCTGATACACCAGGCAGGGCCATAGCCTATGAGGCCCCCACATACCCATGGGAAGCCCTGAAGGCTGGATGGCTTAGTACCAGGGGCCAGATCTGGCCCATGGGCTGGGAGTTGAGCGCCCCTGGTTTAAAGGATCAAGAAGGAATTTTTCTCTTGGGGCAAATAATCAGAAGTCTGGGTGTTTTTTGCCTTTCTCACAGCATCACTGGAAGCACAGCTTGCTTAAAAAGAGTAGGACTTAATATTAGGAACATATAGACATTTTAGTTTACTGTAGTTGATAACATGGTGAGAGTTCTGGAATCCCTCATTAGACCCAATTTTATATATGCTTGATACATGGAAGATTGGGAATAAGTAGTGGGCACAAGTGTTAAATCAGTGTCCTGGTTGCCTGACACTTAAACCCAACCCTATGTCTTTTGTCACTTACCTGAATGTCCTGATCAATGGTTCCCTAGAGAAGCCTCTTCTGGCAGTTCCCATGGAGGGTTCATATGGAGTATAAAGTCTGAACTAAGATCCCAAGTAAGCTTTTAAGAGTGTAAAGTGGTGCCAGTATCACCTGCCCTTTGTCTGCTCTTTGCAGATATATGCAATTTTTTTCTTTTTGTGCTAGCAGAAGTGAGTTGATTCCTTTACTGGATTGTACTAGTTTCTCTCTTCTTTTTTCTGTTTAGCTATAACATCAGATTAGGTTTCATGATAAGGTGCTTGCAGTTTTGTGTCATGATTCCCTTTTGGTTCCTACTGGTATTTTCAGATGCACTTACCATTGTTTCCTTCTCACTATATAATATGCAGAAGTAGTCATGTGATGTGGCTATTGGCCTCAAAAATCCATTGTCAGAACAAATTAATCTTCAGCTAATTTTGTCCATAAATTGGAAGAGAATTTTTTTTACTTAAGTGGACCTATACTTCTGGAGCTTTTATTCATTTTTGGAGAAATAAAGAATTTTGTTTAGCAAAAGTAATTTTTTTCTTCATTACAACCAAGGGTAACTGAGTCAGATAGCATGGGTTAATGTTAGTGATCTTTTCTTTGATACCTGATTTTGCTCTTTTCTAGAATTCATAGCGCTTAGTAATATGGAGTTGTACAAAGAAAAAGAAAAACAAAAAAAGAAAAAACACCACTACAGGAACATTGGACTCTAACAGGATTAAAAAAGGCTTGGCTAATAAAGGTAAATAATGCTAGCACAATAATTACATTATGATGATGGACAGGGAAGTTGAGCCTTTTATCTTCTTAAGTTTTAATCTAAAAGCCATATTTCAATTTTTTTTAACCTAATAAAATAACTGAAAATAGTTTTACTTTGAATATAGATAACGAAATGCTGGCGATTAAAGATAATGTTGTGGAATGTCTGGCAGGGCTTAGTGCATCAATAACCATGACACATAATTAAAGTAAATGAAAATGCCCTGCATGTGTTCTCTGATAGAAGGCCATAAAAGCTCACTGAGGTACCAAGGTTCTTGCAAAACACTAGAGATATTTTAAAATCAATCTCTTTTTATTTTTAATCTTTAATTCCAGTCCTTTAAATCTCCATAAAGTCAATCCCACATCGCTGCCTTCAACAACTCCTGTTAGGAGAAATTAGGACCACAGTAAGTTATATTTTAGTTAGTTGTAGAAGCTGAGCAAAAAAGACTACTGGTAATTTATAGCTAAGAACCACTGTTAAGAGCACTGACCAGAATAAAATGAAATTTAACTTTTTTCAACTGTCTGTATCTCCCTGTTCCAGTCCTGTAAACTCCTTTTTCAAACTATAAGTGCCTTTTTCTCTTTTTCTCTGAGTGCATCTTTCTCTCTTCCATCAATCAGTTATCTTAAACTAACCCTAATATTTTCTCCCAAGCCTCAGAAAAAACCTCCTACATTGAATTTTTATAGGAGGTGAATTAAAGTTTTAACTTGTTTCAGGATTTAGGAACTGTTGTCTCCAGAGCTTCCTTTCTCAAAGTGTACTTTCTCAAACTTTGGGGGACCATTTTCCCTTCCCTGAATGATCTAGGCCTGAATACTGAGGCCTAGCTCAGCTAATGCTGTCCTTGCTCTACTTTTCTGCTAGAGATACCTGCAGTGTATGTTTTTTCCATAGACCTCTGTTGGCAAAACACATCATGATAAATTCCTGTAACAATAGCTTCCTAAGATTGAATTAAATTAAAGATATATTACATAAAAAAAATATAAATTGTAAACACCTTGTTTGAGCAAGATGTACATTGTCAATGAGCTCTGCCATATTCTATCATATAAATCCTTTCACAGTAGGGGATGAATTTGCTTCAAAGTGACAATCCTGAACCAAGGGGGCAGGGGGGGCGTGCATCCAGACGAGAGTGCACGTGCCTCTTGCCCCATCTCAAACCCTTTGAGATGGGGCAAGAGGCATGTGTGGGAATGGAAAAATGTTCCCCGTGCTGCAAACTTGAGTTCACTTTATTATTATGATAGAGACACTGGTATGCTTCCACATTGCTTTAACACTGTAGATATATCAATAAAACATTGCCCAACTGATCGCTGTGTCTGCCTCTCTCTATCTCTCTCTTTATACTGGTCTTTTGTTTTATTTGTGGAGGAACATGGATTTGGGGGTATTTTACAGAGTGAGTTTGGGATTCTTTTTATCAGGAATGTTTCAGTTTTCCAATATGGAACACCAGAATTCCTGCTAGGGAGGCCAGTGACAGGACCCTGCCTGCTCAGAGCTGGCACCTTGGACCCAGCTGGCTGTAGCTGATCTCCTGGCCAAATGGGACCAGGAGGACATGCTTTGACAGTTCAAAGCAGGCCACCATACCTGGAACATCTTCTGGGTGATAGCTGCCCAGATGGTCGGGCAGGGGCACACATGACAGTAGTGCTGCACAGGGGCCAACTCTGCAGCCACAGCCCACTGACAGCTTGGGCCTCCACAGGGGCCAACTCTGCAGCCACAGCCCACTGACAGCTGGCCCAGAGAGGCAGATGCTTCTACTGGCTGTGCAGTCCCCATCCAGGTCTGGCAGGTGTGTAGCAGGTGCGTAGCCAGGCAGCAGGCCCCACTGCCAGACTGCTGCAATGGGTAAAGGGTGCAAGGAACTCTCAGGGCAGTCCAGCTGACATAAGGGGTAGTGTCCCCAAGTACCCATTGGCTGGGTCCCAGAAACCCCTGAGAGTGAGTTGCCCTGAGCTACTTGCCAGGGCAGCTTTTTGTACTGCTGGGGCCAGAAGAGGGCAGCTTTTTATACTGCTGGGGAGAGCACAGATGCTGCCCCGGGTTCTAGCTCCCCCTGGCTGCAGATCCAGAAGGAGCCACGCAGGGTTATTTTGCCCCAAGTGCACAATTTGCTCCTCAACAAAGTGAATGTCCAAGCATGTGTGCTGAGGCAAAATGCCCTGGCTCAAATTTGCACCATTTCTATTTGAGCTGCTGCAAGCGCACATGCTTGCATGTGTGGACGCACCCGGGGAGTGCATAGTGATGCAACCAAAGTCACTCCTGGTGCTTTTCAAGGCTGTGAGGTATAGACAACTAGCAGTTGGTCAGTTTTAGTTAGTGTGGATGGTGACAGGACATGGTGAAGTCTATCTGTCAGTTTGTTTGCTTGGGAAAACTGTTGTTCACAGAGTTAGTAAAGACCACGCTGTTGGCATAGAAAATGGCTCAGTTCTTGAATGAGGCTGTAACTGGTCCATAATCACAGGTAGTAAAAGGTCCAAGAAGATGTGGGGTACCTTTTTTCCATTCCATATTTTTGTGCCTTGCTGTAGTGACAACTTTAATTTATCTGTAATACTGTATTAACCCAAATCCAAGATGACTTCAAATTTAAGACAACTCCCCCAATAATTAGATTCTATACATACCCAAAGGTAAGCGTGTGTTTTCTCCCAAAGGTAAGCGTGTGTTTTCTCCCAAAGGTAAGTGTGTGTTTTCTTCTAGGTTGGCGGATCTCCTCCAGCGGGCTTTAAACTAGACTCGCCAGGGGGAGGGGAAGATGAGGGCGGGGGAAGCTGTGGACCACCAAACCATGTAGCACCCACAAGGACAGCCCAGCCTGAAGAAAGAGAACATTGGGAACCTGCAAGACGTGGGGCGGCCAGCACTACGGCACAGGTAAGAAATGAGAAGGGGCCCCTTGGGACTCGGAGCGGGGGGGCAGCAAAGGCACCTGTCGCAGGGCTCAAGTGCCTATATACTAATGCTAGGAGCATGGGAAACAAGCAGGATGAACTAGCACTCCTCCTTGCACAAAACACCTACGACTTAATAGGGCTAACGGAAACCTGGTGGGATTCGTCCCACGACTGGGCGGTACATATTGAGGGTTATAGATTGTACAGAAAGGACAGGGTGGGGAAAAAATGGGGAGGGGTTGCGCTCTATGTCAATGAGCAATATA
>NW_005842010.1:559208-560257 GCF_000455745.1 Alligator sinensis
AATGACCTGCTGGGTGGCACGGAAGTGGAAAGGGATCTTGGAGTCCTAGTGGACTCCAAGATGAACATGAGTCGGCAGTGTGACGAAGCCATCAGAAAAGCCAATGGCACTTTATCGTGCATCAGCAGATGCATGGCGAATAGGTCCAAGGAGGTGATACTTCCACTCTATCGGGCACTGGTCAGACCGCAGTTGGAGTACTGCGTGCAATTCTGGGTGCCGCAATTCAAGAGGGATGCGGATAACCTGGAGAGGGTTCAGAGAAGGGCCACTCGTATGGTTAAGGGCCTGCAGACCAAGCCCTACGAGGAGAGACTAGAGAAACTGGACCTTTTCAGCCTCCGCAAGAGAAGGTTGAGAGGCGACCTTGTGGCTGCCTTTAAGTTCATCACGGGGGCACAGAAGGGAATTGGTGAGTATTTATTCACCGAGGCGCCCCTGGGGGTTACAAGAAATAATGGCCACAAGCTAGCAGAGAGCAGATTTAGATTGGATATTAGGAAGAACTTCTTCACAGTTAGAGTGGCCAAAGGAAATGCCAGAATTAAGGCAGTTTTTAGATACATGATCACATCCTATATCTATATTATCCATTCTAAAACGGAATGCTCTTTCTGCTTTGGTTACACAGTTCTTATATGCACCTAGTCAAGTCATTTAAACCAAACCTTTCATATGTGACTCATCTTTCCTGCTTACGCAGGGGGTCGGACTCGATGATCTATTGAGGTCCCTTCCAACCCTAACATCTATGAATCTATGAGAATAATTAGTAGAAGGTCATCTTAAATCCTTCCCCACGATTGCTATGATGGGAAAAGAGTGATGCGGGGCCAGATCCCTGCCCCTTATTCCCCACCACTTGTCCCTGCTATGCTGGTGCTTTCAGTCTGCTGCCAGACCCCTGTCACCTGCTCCTCTGTGTCTGTGCTGGCTCCCTGCCCCTTGCCCTCCATGTTGGTGCCACCCCCTCACTTCACATCCTTCTTTTCTCATACCATGCTCCTGCAGCTTGTACCTCACCCCCTGCTCCTCTCTTCAGCCTGCTT
>NW_005842010.1:560288-582214 GCF_000455745.1 Alligator sinensis
TCATTCTCCACTCTCTCTGTTTCTGTTCTCCCCTACTCCCTGCCCTCTTTTACCTTTGGGGCAGCTTGGCCCTGGCCTGGCCTCAGCCCATCCAGGGAAAATCAGCAGCAGCTCCTGACCTGGCTGGTTCAGAGCCAGAGGAACTGGAGCCAGAGCAGAAGCTAAGGAAGATGAGCAGGACGTGGCAGAGCAGAGGATGTAGAGGGCAAGCATAGGCATGAGGGGCAAGCATTAGAGGGGAAAGCTGTAGGGTGCCCCCCCTCACACACACACCCTGTGGCCTCACTTACACTCCCCCACAAGCTGTGCCTCCCTGCCCTGCCAAACAAGCCATTCTGGCACAGGGAAGATGACTGTTCAGCTCTGGCTTCAGCCCTGAGTCCAGGGACAAAGCTGGAGCTGAGCTACCAGCCTGGTACTCAAATCCAAGATGAGACATTTTTTTTCCAATGCTGACTGGTGTGGGGGAGGGACCTCATCTTGGGTTTGAGTAAATATGGTATCTTTAAGTCAAAATTAACTTTCAGTTGCACATGTGAAATCTTGTTGCCAGTGGGCAAAGAAGTAACAAAGGTTTATTTTCCTCCCTGTGCTAAGAGCATAATTACCTTGATGATGTTGAAAACTAAACAGAGGGAGAAGAAAAAGCATTATTCTCACAAATCATGGTTGTTTCCTTTAAATTAGCCTTCAGAGCAAGCAAAAACATAATTCATAGGAAACTACTATCCAAACTCTGTTATTTTGTCAAGGTTATATTTGCAGAAAACACTAGAGGTAACTTAGCATAAAAATAGTAGCAGGTAATTTGTGGCTACCTTGGTATTTGAATATGAAGGATTTATGAATAAATAGGTTCTCATAGTTTTTCTTAAACTGCTGTTCCTTTTCCTAGCACTGATATTAAACAATCATTAGAATACATGTATTCACTAATGCTTCAGTTCAGAAAAACCTCTCAATTAAGGACCAAAGGCAGTGAAGTATGGGAAACTTAAGCAGACACTTAATCTTAAGCAGACACTTAAGTACTTTCCTGAACAGGGGCATACTCAATATGTGAGGGACAGACTTTCAAAAGTGTTTAGATTCCTGGAGAAGCAGATAGATGCTTAGTCAGATTTTCAAAAGGTTATACATAGGATGTTACCTACTTAAGTTCCATTTTCATCTATATATTAAGATATCTAAATATCTTGCTTGTCCTCAAGTACCTTCTTGAACTGCAGCCTTCATACTTGCAAGGGTGAATGTATGGTACTTGCTGTGTGTTTACTTTTTACTGTGTACCTGTCCATGCTCATTAGGCTTGCAATGAGAAATAAGTTTTGAACATAACAGATAGTTGTCTGTGTAAAGTACATGAGAGGCTAGAATAGCAAATGTCAAGAAGATTGAGCGAGGAGATGATTTAGTGGGAAAAAAGTGTTTATACACTAACAGTGTATTTGCATTTAGATTTTCTTTTTCTTGGTGTTTTACACTTTTAATTACAAATGTTAACTCAATACATAGCTCAACCAGAAGGCAACGATAATAATACAACTGATAACATACTCCCTCACAAAGGAGTAGAAGAGCTGTGCTCATGCACTTAATACTAGCTGTCATCTGCAGCCAAATCATAACAAGTAAGGATTAACAATATCAGAAGAATTCTACAGCTGCTTTACAGGTTTACACACACAAACATGGATTTTGTTGTTAGAATACATCACATTCCTTACAACTCTTATCTCCTTTCTTGCATATACATCTCCATATCTTCTTCATGTGGTAATGGGCTTGCCAAACTTTTGTTCTCTACTCATCACATAAAAATTTGCTTCTGCATCATTGCAATTTTCTCTTTAAAGTACATATATATGTCTGGGGGAGGGAGGGGGGAGAGAGGGTGTAGTTGAACCTCCCTTTGATTCCTCCTGTTTGTTCTTCTATCACCTATTTGGCCTTTTTAAGGCCTTGATCTTGCAATGTTTTCTACCAGCAGAATCCTACTGATATCTAAAGGCATGCAGCCTGGGCACAGAGGGCACCTATACATGTGCTCCGGGGTATGGGTGGGGGACATTTTAATTCGAGTGGCTCTTGGGAGCCTGCAGAGTCTCACTTATTCAGTGTCCTGTGTTTCAAAATGGTGACGGGGGTGCTTTTAACTAAAGCTCATTCAATACACTTTAGTTAAAGCACCCCCACTGCCATTTTGAAATGTGGGGATGCTGAATATGTCGGATGTGCAGTACACTGGAGCATTCTGATTAGAATGCTCCAGCAGACTTGCAGATTGCTGAAGTCTGCTCTGATGTGTGCTAATCAGAACGCAATGGAGCACATGTAAAAGTGCCCAGGGTTTGTGCTGGCAGGCAACACTGTAGAATCAGAGCCTCATTAGATTGCAAGTACTTAGATCAGGTAGGTAAGGTAGTGTCTGTGCTTAGCACATTTTGGTGTTACTGTACTATGTAAATAATCTATAACCATCACAGAGAATCATGCAGATGCAGAAACAGTGAGATGACTGAATGCAAAACAACATCGTTTTCAAATACCAAAGTATTTAAGAGCTTCTGAGAGATGGATGGAATAGAAAACGAGTCAAGGAAAAAGATTTCTCCTTTAAGCCCTAGGAAAGCTGAAATAGTGGGGAAAAGAGGTAGACACTCTCTCAGATTTGTTACCAGATTTGCCCATCACTTTGGCGTGGGCTCATTTATTAGGGATACATTTCTAGGGTCTTTGTCATTCTATCAATGTGCTGCTTGTGTTACTTGTGTTTCTGTACTGAGCTGTATATCTCCCTTCTGCAAGTCCTCACCCCCAATGGAGCTATCTTGCAGGACTCAGTTTCAATGGGGCTGGGTTCCTCCAGTCACCAGATCAGTCATACACACAAACACACACTGATTAACATGACACGCCTGACCTGGCTGGGTTGATCTGCATGGACAGGCTGACACCCTTATGCCAGGAATCAGTTTATTAAGGTAACAGTAAACTGTAGTCAGACACAAGCACACAGGTAAACAGAATACCTCTGAATCCAGCTGGGTGTCCAGCTGACACCCTCATGGTCCAGCATTCAGTTCATTAGGGCATATCTGAGCCAAACTGGGTCAATCAGCCTAGACAAGCTGATCCTCTTATGTGTTTCAAACTCAGCACATCCCAATCTTTTGCCCTAACTGTCCTAGTAGTGGTAGCCTCTTGATTAGCAGACTCCACAGTATTTCTGAGCTTCACAGGGATCTTTAGCTTAAGTAAAAGAAGCATTGCTGCAGAGCAAGTGGGGAAGGAAAGTAGAGAAGGAAAAATACACCTGGTTACCACCAGTTTGACTATGAAAGTTATTTATTGTGAAGTATATGAAAGTTATAATGGTACATGGTAATAGACATGCAAAGGAAAACAAACACAAACAATAACAATCCTACCCTGGTTTCACTAAGTCTTTGGGGAAACTTAGCTCAAGTTTAAATAATACAATTCAGGTTCAGAAATCTATGCCTCGAGAGAAAAGAGAAAAGAGAGAGAGCGAGAGCTGGGGTCTCACCAGTCCAAGGCACTCGGGTTCCAATGCTGACAGGTAAAGTTCTTAGCTTAATCCTTGAAGGGAGATGATCTGTTTCTTCCAGCTTCTCGAGAACAACAGCGGATGATGTCAGAGAGATTTCTTCTCTTGAAGCACGCAGGTTGCTGCTTTTATAGATTTTTATACCCTCAGTTCAGTTTCTTCAAAGCATTCTTTTAATTGTGTAAATAATTGCCTTTTCTATTGACAAGGGGTTATCTGGTTTGGAATATCTCAAGAAACTGATCAATAACCAGGAAAAACAAGGTTAAGGAGTAATCAGACACTTAGGAGCCAGCTTGAAATTCCTATGGATAGCAGATATACTGAATGGGATACCTCATTGTTTCTTCAGAAACAATAGATAGCTTGCAGTGTCAGGGTTTTGTATTTTTCACCTGTTGTGAACAGGCCACAGCTTAGCATGACTTTTCCAGATCTTACTGTAGTTTTTTAACAGACTTAAGGGAATTATTGGAGTGTTCATAAACTTTGTGGGGAAGACTTCCACCAGTCATCCCAGGAAAATTATGACAGCATTTGTGGTCAGGGATCCAATGGGCTGGATGTTGTGATGAACCCTTTACCATTGTTCAAATGTTGTCCATACCCACTCTGACTCGGTCTCTTGCCTCAGCATTCCCTAAGCTGGCAACCGAGTTTTAGTCAATCAAGTTTAAATAGGCCTCCCATAGTGGGACCGGGGAATGTACAGCCTGAGATACCTATTAAACTTTACTTCTGCTTAGTTCTGGTGAGATGGGGCGGGGGGAGTCCTTTGTAAATCCAGATTAGAATTGGTATGATAAATGCTGAGCTGGGTGTGTGTAAATGTGGGTTGATTAGCATTTGGAGCACAGATTCCCCATCATGTAGTGCTCCCCTGCTTTTCTGATCCCAGAATTCAGTGAGGTCTTTGCCTTGGAATCTCTGTTCTCCATCCTGAATGCTAATGAAGATGCATTTCTGTCCCATCTCCCATTTAAATGAGTTGTCATCTGGTTCCATCTTGGATGCAAATGAGACCTAGGGCAGTTTTTCACTTTTTTCACCCTTATCTGGAGGGCTTCAGGTACATCTCCCACTGCATCTTCATTGTCTTTTGTAATCAGTTCGTGTTCAGGTACAGGAGGGGAAAATTCTTTGTGAGTCAGACAGGCTGCATCCTGTGCCAGGGGTCCCCAAGAACATGGAGCTGAGAGGTAACAGATTGGAACTTTTAAATTGCTTCACTCTGGGTTTTCCTATGCAAGGCATTTACAGTGCAGTAGACTAATTAGCTCCATAGTAAATGTCTCGGTGTCTACACATGTGCCCCTATTAGGCTGGAGTAAACTAATTTAAATACAGGTACTATCCTGCTGCAGATGACTTTGTTTAAAAGCTTATTTTATAACAATGAGTATCAGTTCACTTCTCTTGGGCAATGAAGTGGTAAGTGCTAAAGAGATGATTGAATGCATTCCTTTCAAGCGGTTTGCCGAATTAGAATTGAGCGGGTATTCCATATCACTGGAAATAGTTGGAGATTCTTCTGAGAAAGGTGGACAAACAGATTATCAAGGCTATCGCTAAAAAAGCAAACAGATGGGTTGCTACAAAAATAGCTACTCTTTTCTGAATGTGGTGTTTTATACTGGGATTATGCTGGGCTTCAGGAAAGAGAAGCATGTACTCTTGAGGCCATAATTGACAACACTAGATCTGTATTTTTTTTAAGTTGTTTAAAATGGAGAGCTAGCTTGGTGGAATATTTGCAAGTCAAATCCTACAGCCATCAATGATTTAAGTATCTCATTTTATAAGCCTTGAGATTAGCATTTTGATTACTTATTTACTTTACCAAGTTTTGTCTCTTGTGTCAGTGGATACTACAGAACTTGCTCAAATACATCCCTTGTTCAAATACATCCCTCTGCTCAAATACACACAGAACTGTCCTTGTACCCAAAACTACTCTGAGACCATTGCATGAAATATAAGCATGGTGGTGCCTTTGTGCTTTGTCCCAAGTTTTCAGTACAGCTAAGTGTTTCATTTTGCTAACTCATGGATGAGGGCTGATCCAGGTCTGGTTTGCATTATAATGCTTGAGATTCTTGTGTCTGTGCATAATTACAGTATGTGCAATATTCAGAGATGTAAGGCCAGGTGTATTTGTTACCTAAAGAAGGGCAATGTTTTCAAGTTTTTGGAGCTGTGAGAGTCGGTTTGCAGTGTTTTAAATATAATTAGCTTAATTTTCAGAAGTGCCGAACACTTTCAAATTTCACTTAATTAGAGAGGCAAGTACTGAGTGCACTTGAAAATCAGGCCAGTTTTATTTAGGCTCCTATTTTGATTTAGTCCAAGAATACATGAATTCTTGAAAAATTGGGGCAAAATTGGAGTTCAATGCCACACCTACTTGGACTTATGTGCAACCTGTTCCCAGGCAGTTGACAAACATCAGTGGGGCTCTGACACCACACTAGCAGATGCAGTTACTTAGTGTATGTAGATATACTTATATACTTAAGGTTACCAGGATTTCAAAGCAGCTCCATGACTGTATGGTTATTAACTGACTAACATACTTACTTTATGCTGCATTAGTAAGAAAAGTATCTGTCTTGAGTTTTGATGTCACTCTCTGCCTTGGGAATTTTTATTTAAGAACTTGCAGCCAAGTGTCAAAAATAAATAAACAAGGTTATATATGTGCTAAGCATACTTAGTTGCATAACAAGTAGGGAAAAGTTCTTTGCAAGATACAAAAATGTCTGGAACAATATTACAACAACAGCCTAATTGGATACTTTTTTTTCCAAAAGTATTATGATGGATGCCAGGGAAGGCTGCGAAATCTGGTGTCCAGATGCATTTGTTTCTTATGGCTAAATGTAAAACTCCCATTGACAGCTGGTGTCTGCAAATGATTCCAGGAAACAGATGATAGCAATGAATTACCAACGAGGAGATTTGCATGACAGCCAGATCGTGCTACTTTTTTGTATGCAACTCCTTTGCCCCAAGGCTCCCCAGCTCACTGACACAACGTAAAAAAAATTGTTTCAGAAAAAACTGCAGCTTACTGAATTCACAATAGTATGGGCCAGAATTTACTTGGACTGATTCCTACTGTCTTCAATGACAATGGATGAGTCCTCATTAAAAAAAGAAAGGTAGGGCCTTAGGATTTAACAGCTCACTCTGTGTAGTGCAGGACTGTGTTTAAGTAGAATTAGTAACGAGTAACAGTCTTGTTTTTTTTTTTTTAATGAATTGTGAGAATTGCATACATGAACTAAGGAAGGAAAATGCCACTTATAACCAAATTAAAAGAGAAGTGGACAGTTGACCATTCTGCCTGAGAACAGACATTGCAATTTTGTGCCAGGACAAGTTGTGCCTATGCTTATCATTAAACAGAGTCCTGGGTTCAGAGTGTATACACATTGGCCTTTCACCCAGGGTTTAGTGAGTGGCTGACTAATACAGACAAAATACTTTACTGTGCAGTTAATCAGTCAACTCCTCAGTAAAGCACATGTGTAGATGTACCCCAAATATAGAAAAACCAAAAACACTCCAATTTTAACCCTGCTTCATTTAGGGTCAAAGTTAGAGTGATTTAGTTCACTGGTATCACTACAGGATCATGAAGATGTAACAGTTACAGGATAACAGCTACATACTGAGCAGAAGCTGATCCTCACCTTTTAAAGCAGGTAAGATGTAGTTTTACACATAACTCAAGATTACTAAAATCTTAACTAACTATAATATGGCATCCTATTAATTGTTTGCTCTATTTCTTGTATATTCCGCTTCTTGGAGCCAGAAATTCATTTCTACTTGTCTGTATAAAGGTAACTGAACAAACATTGTTCCCCCTGCTTCAAAATACAGTCAAAGTATTCTTGTCCTAAATCATCCATGCATACTTGAACATGTTTCAGCTAATAAATTCTACCCCCTGTGCCCACCCCTCATTGTAAGGACTACAGGAATTGGTAACACCTTGGTCTGTTTTTTTGACTATGCTGCACAACAGTTCCTTCTGAGAACTAGTCTTTCTCCTAAACATCCTTAGCTGAAATTAGGTTGCATTTTAAAGGATGTCAGAAGCTACAGAAACACACTTGTTGAGCAACATTAAAAAAATCTCAGAAATCTCACTGAAATAAGACAAATTAATGCCTCCAAAATGAAGGAAAAAGTTAGATGATCCTTAAAACTATATCAAAAATTAAAAAAAAATCATTGGTCACTGTTAGACCCCGACTCCATGAGGCGCCCAAAGACTAGGGAGACGACAATTCAATTGCTCATGGATCCTGTTACTTATTAGCCACAGCAAGCACCAGCACAAATTTCTTGCAACAGCTTTATTCAGAAAGGAGACACCTTCGGGCCAGCTCCCTCACAGACACGCAGCCTGTGAACATGGGGAGCCACAGTGAACTTTAGTTCTTTTTACATTTTATACACCTGGGTTCATACTCATTAACATTTACTCCACCTTTGCCCGTCCTTTGGTTCCACCCATCTCTTCCGCCTCAGCCTCTGTTTACTGTTTAGTTCATTGGCATGGGATTGCCTATGCATTTCATTCATTTACATGTCTTTTTGCTATGAAGCCAGCCGTGAACCTGGCTTCTGTCAGTCAGTTGCTGTTTCTTGCTGACTCCTTCATCTCCAAGGTCTTGCTTCTGTTTTATCTCCTGATGATAGCTGGTGGGCTGCATCTTGTTCTCCTTACACCATATATCCTACACATTACCCCATTGTTAGGAAACTGTTTGTGTAAGCATTTGCAAAGTTACTTTTTAATATATCATCCTGCCTTATGACCAGCAGCTTTTGCTGAGACACAGGTAAAAGTCTTTATTCAGATGCAAATCCAGTGCTCCCCAAGATTCAAATATTGTCACCATAACAGTCACCATTTGAGGTGACAGTGTATTTTCATAAAAGGTGAAAAAATGGGCAATTAAGTAGAGAAATGAAAAAGATAGATAGTAACTACTCACCTGAGATAATTCACTTAGTTATTCAAAGTAATTGAGCCATGGAGCAAAATTAATCCTGAAGACAACTTTTTTATAATCATTTGGATGAAATATATCATTTTTACTTTTCAAGAGTCACAGATGCTATTGATATATATTTGGCATAAGAACTGTTTACAGAAAAGTATTTTCTTACTGTAATGTTATGAGTTAGCCAACAAAAAGAAAAACATTCACAAGTACCACAAGCCAGGAGGAAGCAACCCAATGGGCATGTCTACATGAGATGCTACTGCATGGTGGTTACTGCACATTTATTTAGTACTTGTATTATTAAGTAATAAATAAGCGTGCAGTAACCAGAGTTATTGTGCAGTAGTGTCAGTGAATGTCTTTTTACTGATGCTAGTGCGTAGTAGCTAAATAATACTATGCAGTAGCATATTAACGTTGTTGGTGCTGTGAGATGATACTGCACAGAATTATTCAGCTACTGCACAGTTAACATATAGACACACCCAGTATGTGGTAAATTTACACACATTTTTTAAATGCATGTAATCTTTATCCATCAAGGACTTAAGAATGATACATTTTGTTCCTGGAGGAGAGGCTAGGGTGTAGTTAAGTAACTTAGAAAACAGATATCTTTTCATTCATTTTCTATTTGGACATCTTTTGACAAGTCAGTGTGGTAGTTATTAGGGCTGTGCAAAATTTCTTCGGGTGTTTCATTTCAATGCTGTTTTGACTTGTTTTGAGCTCAAAACAGCAACACTGAAATGAAAGACTGAAACAGCCTCAAAATAAAACCAAGGCAGTTGAAATGTTTCAAAATGTTTTGAGTTTCGAAGCTGGGCTTGCTTGCAGGGAAACAGAAGCTAAGGAGAAGGAGGGAAAAGGGAGGAAGGACCGCTCTGATATTGACATGTGTAGCTGGCCAGTGACCATCCAGTGGCCATCCTTCCCTGAGGTCCCTTCCAATACCAGTGATCTGGGGGAAGGACGAAAAACAGCATAAAAAAGAAGCATTGTTTGAACTGAGCTTTCTGCCTTGGGGTCAGTCACTGAGCTGTGTTTTCCAGCAGCTCAGCAGTGTCAGAGAAAGTCTATCATTTCCTACTTGCTAGCCTGTTCCTAGCAAGTGGGATTCAATACCTTTTGCTTTCTATACCCTTTTATTATTATACATTCATTCCTTTCAATTTATTCCTCCCCCAAAATCCTCTTTTTGTTTTTGTTAGTCTATCTTGAATCTTTCCCCTAGAAAAGAAATCCGAGCTGTTTTCTCACAGTGTGCATTCCATTTACTCTTCAGGGAATTGCAGCATATATTGCATATTATAATATAGAATACATTCATATATTTTATTTATTACATAAATACATACATACAATTATCTACATATAATTACATAAATACAGATTGCATAACAGAACAACACAGATTTTCCAGCACACCAAGGCAAGCACATTATAAAACACACCACGAAGTGTGCTGGAAGGACAGCTGGCTTCCTTCAGGGTGGGGCAAAAGAGGGGGTAGAGGGAGAACTGTAAGTTCCACCCCTCCCCCAAACTGAGATGCAGACTCTTTCCTAATACTAGCAGGCATGAGGCTTCCAGTTCCACTGGCAGCAAGGAGAGGGGAGCAATACCATTGCCTGTGCCTGAGTCTGCAACCCCTCTGAGAGCACCAGCTATGACTCCCCCCATGACCACCATGACAACAAGCAGCACCAGCATGACAGTCTCCTCCACCCCCATTTTACTTCCCATGCTAATCCTTCCAGTGCCAGAGGAAGAGCTAGAGCTGGATCTGAATCTGAGTGCCATAGCAAGGGAAATTTTGGGAAAGGCGGGGGAATCATCTGAGTTTGGGCTCCACACCCCTCAAGTTTCCCCTAGACACAGGTATCCTTCTTGAGAAGGCACTTTAGAGCAGGTAGAGTTAGAGGTTGTGGAGGCAAGTGGCTCAGCTGAGTCCGCTCCTCATGTTGCTGTGCCTCTGCCTGCTGAGGAGGGGGAACAGGCAGCATTGACTCATGCACCCGCACCTCAGAAGCAAGTGGATAGTGTGGTCTGGGATTATTTTGAGCTTGTAGATGATCCCACATATGATATCTGGCTGCTCTGGTGAGACAAAACCAGCCGGGGCAAGGGAACAAAAAACATGAGCTCCACGGGGATGCTGATGTGTCTCCGCAGGCACCACCTCCTTGCCTTTGCTTCTCCTCAGCCTGGCACCAGTGGGAGTGTGTCCAAAAAGAAATCCCTCTCTCACTCCAAAGCCTCCGTGCCCCCAAAGCAGAGGCAGACCACCCTGGAACAGTGGGGGAAAGGGGGACAGAAAGGAGGGCACGTTGCAAAGGTGAACAAGATCACCCAGAGCACTGGGGTGATGCTTGCTGTGGATGGCCAGCCCTTCTCCTTATTTGAGCAGCCAGGGTTCAGATGGCTCATGGCACTCATGGCCCCATCATTCCAGTGTCCGCATGCACCACCTTTAGCAGAATGGTGGTGCCCTCCCTGTATGAACCAGTACTTGAGGGAGTAGCTGCACAAGGCAAGTCTGCAGGTGGCCTTACACTTCACCTCCGACATCTGGAACAGCCAGGGTGGAGATCATGCATACCTCTCCCTCACATGGCACTGGTGCATCCAGTCAGGCCATCAGTGGGCTCTCCTTCAAGACGAGGTGATGGATGAGTCCTGCGCAGCAACTGAGTTCATGGGGGCCATGAACCACTTGGTGCAGGGGTGGCTCATTGGGCAGGGCTAGCTCACCCATGTGTTCATGATCACCGACAATGGGGCCAATATGGTCAAGGCAGTCCATGATGCCAACTTCATCGGCATCCTCTGTGTGGCACACGAGTTGCACCTTATTGTCAGGGACCCTTTGGAGGGGGACAGGGCTGCCAGTGATGCCACCAGCATCACCAGCAAGATCATTCCAAATGCTGAAAGGTGGCAGGCTACTTCCACCGGAGCATGAAGTGGGGCAAGATGCTGCGGGACAAACAGGCAGAGCTGAACATCCCACAGCACAAAATCATACAGGATGTGGACACTCAGTGGAACTCCACATACCTGATGCTTGAGAGGCTGGTAGAGCAACAGAAGGCCATGCATGAGATGACCTTGCTCTGGGAGATTGGGATCAGTGGCCCCCTTAACAGAGCTGAGTGGGATACTACCTCCCAGATCTTGGTGGTCCGCAAGCCCTTCCTTCAGGCCACCAAGACCCTCAGCAATGGCGATGCCTTCCTTAGCCAGGTGATCCCCATAGTGAGGGAACTTCAGGGCCAAATGGAGAACTTCCAGGCTATCAATGTTCCTAGCTGTGGCAAGCCACTGTCACCAGCCATGCAGGCACTAGTGAGGTGGCTGAAGGAGGTCATCAGGAAAAAGCTTGATCCTTTGTGGTCCAGTAGGGTCCATGTGCTGGCTGCTATGTGTGACCCAAAGGTGAAAGGGAGCATCATTATATGTGGCAGCAAAACTCTGGATTAGTGGATGGAGGTGCTGGTGAAGAGAATCAGGGAGGCAGAAAGGTGGAGATGTGGGGACAAGTAAGAGGGGGATCTACTGTCCTATGCCAGCATGCCATCCACCAGCCAGTCTCCTCCTCCCCGACAGGTGCTTCCAATGTGGGGCAAGGGCTTGGCTTCCATGGTGGAGTCCAGAGGTGCCAGACCCCACCATCAGGCAGGTAGTGCTCAGGCCTCAGTGCCTGCCTATTCCACCAAGGTTGTGAAGCTGCTGCTGTGCAACCCCTTGACTTACTGGGCAAGCCACAGCCAGATGTAGCCATATCTGGCCATGGTTGCCCAGGAACACCTGTCCTGTCCACTGGCCAGTGTTCCATGTGAAAGGGTGTTCAGCATTGCTGGTGATGTAGTGACACCCTGCCGCATCTCCTTGGATCCTGGTTTGGTGAAGCAGCTGGTGTTCCTGAAGGTGAATCTCCCACTCCTGGGGTTCCCCAAGGCATGAATGCCACCCTCCTCACTCTGTCCGCACCAATTTCCTTTTGATTTCTGGTTTCAAAATCAGTTAATGCCCTGTTCTCAGAGGTGGAGGCGGCACTCACTGGATCACCAGCCAGCAGGCAAAGAACATTTCCCTGCTGAGCTCCCATGCAAAGACCAACTTGGAGGTATGGACAGGGCCTATGGGGAAGGAGGAAGCCCCAGGTCCTGAGCATGACCACTAGGCTTATCTGTGAAAATTGGTTTGTAAATTTCCCTTGAGGATAAGGCCTGAGAGACTGGAGACAGGTAGTTAGGTGTTCTTGTCTTTGATAGATTTTTGGAGTGCACTCATTCTGGTGTGCAGTTGTTGCTGGTGTTTTCTACATGTTTTCCATCAGGGCACTTGGTGATGGAGACATGTATTGTGAAGATATCTCCATATTGGAAATCTTGTTGGTAGGTCTTGCATGTCTTTTCATGGCATGGTCTGGATCCATTCAGTGTGTTTTGGGCTGTAGGAAGTTAGCTTCTGGTGATGAGGTTAGCGAGGTTCAGTGCTTGTTTGAATTTACAAACCACTTTTCACAGACGAGCCTATGAACTGCACTTCATCAACCTCCTAGGTACAGAAACTCACGGACTCAATTTAGACAGTGGAATTCTGGAATGCAACCTGCCATACATCTGACTTCCCAGGTGCCTCTCCATTTTTACCTGCTACATCCCCCTTTGCCTCTCCCTTCAGCCTGTTGCTCACCCCCTGACACCTCCATTTCATTTTCACTGACTGGCTTTCTTGCCTGCCAGCCTCTGGCTTCTTTACTATTCCTTCCATCCAGGAACAGCACACACATGAACTGCAGGTGCTTCCTCAGCCTGACAAAGGGTTTTTCAACCTGAAAGCTTCCTAAAATCTATTTCTCCAACTATACAGTTGGTCTACCAAACTATATCAGATTGACCCAAAGAACCTTGTCTGCCCTTGCCATGTCCTTAGACCAACATGGCTACAACCTACACCCCTAGCACCTATCTCTGGTCAGCTGACCTGAAGGAGGCATGGCCTTGGCACATCTAACCTCCAGGGCCGGGGCTGGCAGAGAGAGTTCTCTGGACATGCTGGAGAAGAAAAGAAAGGCTCTGTGACAGTTTGGCTGCCTGAGATGCTAGTGCCACTGTGCTGCAGTGCTTACCTATTGTTATTTAAAGTGGTGGACTGGCCTGAGGCTGGAGGGGAGAAGGAGACCTCATTGGAGCATGCTACCATGTTTTTTAGAGGCCCCAGTGCCCATGAGGGCACAACTTAACACACACAGTCACACGTCACAAGTTTTGCTTGTCAGCAGCTTCAGGTACAGTTTCCAGGGAACCTCTGTACCTATCTACTTGAAACTTGACAGGCTTCTGGATCTCAGAAGGGGGTACCATGCTTGCTGTTTTCACCCTGCTGCACCTTAACACATGGTGCATGTAGGTGAAATGGGGGCCCTAAATTGAAGTGGTGGGTTTTTAAAAACACCGCTTCAATTTAAGGCTGATTAAACCCCCGTGTCATGCACACACCCCACTGACTTACCTGCCTCTCCAGTGGGGAGTGGAGGGCGCGCTGCCAGTGGGTGGGGGGGTCCCCCGCCGGGACTGCAGGAGGGTGGGGAGGCTGGTTCTTCCCTCTGTGGCAGTGGTGGTCTACCCTCCCCGGTGCCATCTGCTCACAGGCATGTGTCTTGGGTGGCCCCAGGGGGCACCGCAGCCATGGAGAGAAGCACCAGGCCCTTGCACAGCTCAGGCAGGCAGGCTCCTGTGGAGGAAAAAAAAAGATCAGGCCTGCTGCTTTTCTTCAGCGGAGGGTGCTTTTCTGGGCTGCTGCCAGGCTGCCTGCAGGCCTTGCTGCAGAGCCATGGAGCTGCACAGAGCCTGGTGCTTCACTCTGCCTCTGTAGGGACTGCAAACTAAAACTCCTCAAACTTCTCTTGGGTCATTCTCCTTTTTTGGTGCTGTCTTCTCTCCCTTCACCAGCTCATCCTCACCCATGGTAAGTGTCATGTCTCTTTCCTGTTCTCCTTTACAGTGTAGAATTGGACATGTTCCAATAAGCATTTCCAGGACTGAGACTTATCTGTGATTTTTTTCTACATTTTTGCATATTGTGCAAATAATAAAAAGCATTTTTTCAGAAGTGACTGGATATGCCAACTAGGAATGTTTTTAAATGTTTATGCTCATTATCATACATAATATTTTTGTTTTCCATTAATAATATGGGAAAATTATTGCTTAGCAAATAATAAAGTGGGTTGCAAAACAAAAGCAAATTGGCTCATTTTAGTTGTAAAAAAAAGCTGGGATATTTTTACTGTTTTTAACCAGTCCTGTTCTTTATGTAGGAATTAGGCATTATTATTTTATAGCAGAAATGAATACAGCTCTTTTGCCTGAAGGTTTTATCATTAAAATACTCCATGAAAAAAAATGTTTTTAAAAAAATCTTTCTTTTGTGGATGATATTAAAGAGCCCAAATTCAATCACCTCACTAAACAATACCTGGGAGTCCAAATGCCAACATAGCAAATATCAAACATATAAATTAAGTTATGCTCCTTTTTTGCATACCATTACAGAAGAAGGATTGAGACCCATTTTATTTCTTAGAAGTCACCATTGATTCTAAAGATTACCTGTGAACTAGAATTCTCTTTTGATAGTGTTAAGGTAATGATATGGATTTTGGATGTTAGGGTAACAATATGGAATCTGAGTGTGCATCTGATTGAAGGCTTTTTCCTGTGTCTCAGCAAAAAGCTGCTAGTTACAAGGCAAGATGATATATTAAAAGTAACTAACTTTGCAAATGCTTAAGTAAGTGGTTTTCTAAACAAAGTAGTGTTAGAGCCCATTGTGTAAGAAGAACAAGATGCAACCCACCAGCTATTATCAGGAGATAAGACAGAAGCCAAACCTTGGAGATGGTGCTGAAATCAGCAAAGAACAAGAAAGAACCAGCAAGTGACCAAGAGCACCTGATTTCATAGTCTTACGCATGCACTCTTAGCAGAGAGGCATGTAAATGAAGGACATGCATAAACAATTCCATGTTAATGAAGTAAACAGTAAACATAGGTGGAGCTTGAAATGGGAGGAGAAATAGGTGGAACCAGAGGTGGAACAAAGCAAGGTAAATGTTAATGAGTATAAACCAAGGTGCATAAAATGTGAAAAGAACTATTGATCAGTGCAGGACCCCGTCTCTTATGGCGTGAGGCCCCTTGTCTGAAGCTGTCCCCATTCTGAATAAAGCTGTTGTGAGCAATGTGTGCTGGTGTTTATTCCCTGCTCTGTCTAATGAGTAACAGGATCCATGGGTAATTGGACCATTGTCTCTCTAGTTGTTGGGTGCTGTATGGAGTCGGGGTCTAACAGATATCATTTACCAACTAATTTTGCAGGAAGCTATTTCAAAATCATAACATTTATCTGGAGAAATATTAATCCTGTTTACCAGATGCAAGGACTTTTGTCTTCATCTATATTCACAAGAAAAGTATTATAGATCATTTTTTCTGGACTTTATTTAAGCAAACTCCTAAACCAATGGTATTTCCCCTAGTCAAAAGTTTAGGATTAAATACTCATATAAGAATCTGCAAAACATGTAGATTTTTAAATCATACACGTAAGAAGGTGTATAACAGTTTTGTTTTAAGCCACATGATAGTAGAACAGGTAATGCCTATGCAGACATTTGTTGATGCTGCCAAATTGGGAATATGACCTAAGTAAATTCGGGTAGAGGGCAGGGGTGGGTGGAATTGGGGGAGGTGGTAGGTGGGTCTGAGGTTATGGTTGGTGGGATTGCGGTGGGAGGGGGAGGCTGTCCACCTGGGGGTGGGTGATCAGGTGACTAAACGTAATCTAGCCAGGGTGGGTGGGGAGGGAGTAGAAAAAATGCATCCCCAGAGCTAGGGCAAACTTCAGGCTTTCCCAGTCCCAGAGCTGTCCACTGAATATGTAAAGATGGTCAGTAGTTGGGGCTAGCCTGTGCCCAATCTAACTCAGAACACATCCTCAGATGAGCTGAATTAGATTGGGCTTCTCTTTTTGCTCAATCGAATCTTCCTGAATGGATGTACAGGTAGGCACTTAGATTGATCCAACCCTAAGTGTTTGCATTTATCCTTAATGTGTGTACTGCTATGGAGTACTACTACAGCTATGGTAGAGAAACCTTTTTTCTTTAAAAATGACTTTTTTAATTGTTGTAAAATAGGAAAAATTACTTAGATTGCCTCAAAATGTTCTTAGCTGCAAATCATATCTGTCTTTTTGACAGTTATGAGAGTTAGTGTAGGACATACATTATTCCTTTGGGAAAGGAATATTAAAAATGTTACTCATAAAACGATTAAGCAACCAGCACAGAGTCATACCAAATGCTTGATTGCCAAACAGATTACAATGCACGTGTGCAGAAACACTAGCCAACAGGGTTTCCAGTGACAGAGCTTTCTATGGTCTGTGAGCCCAGGGAACCTGCTGCACTTATTACAAATTGAAATAAAACCTGTCGCAGAAATCTGAATAAGATGTGTAGGCACATTGCTATAATTTTCTTTGGATGGGTATCTTTGGGGAAATTCAATCTGAGTGCAGTAGGTAACTCAAAAACTGCCTATTTTATTTTGGAACATAGTTTACGATTTATTTGCAAATGATTGTTCTGGGAGTGAGTATTAAGGCATAACAGTGAAAGAAGAATAGGGAGAGATGGGTTTGGGGTTGTAAAGAAGGGATATTATGGTGAGGTTAATGACTAGAGATTCGTGGTAAGGAAAGAGAGATGGGTTGGCACTCAGGCCAGGAACAGGGGATTAGCAAAGTGGTAGGGAAGAGGAGAAAAGGATACTGAGCTGAGCAAGAGAGATGGGGAATTTTGCGGTGGGGGTATTGAAATCAGTCTCTCCTCCTCTGTGTGTGCACATATATTGGGAACTGGGGGCCCTGCCCCTATCCTTCTTGTAATGTATTGAGTTCCTTTTCCTGTCCATTGTGATTTTGGGAAGTCTCTCAGGCATGAACATTTTAAATTCCGAAATGAGGAAATTCAGGGCACTTTTACACATGCTCCAGGGGTGGAGCCAGGGCGGGGGGCAGGGAGGGGGAGGATGGTGCTTTAATTAGAGTGGGTCTGAGAGCTGCTAATTAAAGCAGTGCCGTGTCTTGTGTATCAGTATCCCCATGCTGAAAAAAGTTGGTGGGGGTGCTTGAACTAAAGCTTGTTCAACAAGCTTCAGATCAAGTGCTCCTGCCACTATTTTTCAGCACAGGGACACTGATACACAAGATGCAGGAGGCTGCTGGAGCACGGCAATTGCCACATTCCAGCTGACCTGCTTAATTGAGTCTGCTCTGACACACTGGACTTCTAGCGTGTCAGAGCAGCCTCACTGCTCGTGTATAGTTGCCCATAGTGGTAAGGTCTGTTCAACCCTCACATGGCATGATTGAACTGCCCAGAACTGGTGAGTGGGAGAACAAATTATCTTGGAGCAAAGGGGATTGTGTAGACCAGTAGCATAGCTGTGGAGCTGAATACACAATTCAGATAGGCCCCTTTCACAGGATTTGCTTAATTGCTAATTCCTAACAATGAAAATATAGACTCCTTAAACTTGGCAGTTCCTAAAATATTTCTAAGGAGAGTTCTCTCTTCTTAAACTCAGGTCTCTTAATTCCCTTATGCATAGAACGGAATTATTAAACATCACAACACACTACAAATTATTCAGGATCCTTCTGCAAATTCCAACCATACGGGTCAACCATAAAACCCTCACACATCTTGATTTGGTCTTAGATAACTTCATTCTTCACATACATCCTTCAGCTTTCAATGTTTCTGCAATGAAGTCTGTGAAATACCAGGTACTGTCACCTGCCATACTAATTAAATCACACACTCCCTTGCACTCTTTCAGTAATCTGTATGGTTGAGGCTGGCGAATACAGAAGTCTTAAATTTTGAAATGTTTGAGTTGAGCCTAATGTTCAGATTAAGGCTTTGACACATTCTTCACCTTTTCCTACTAATTCAGCCATTTCTAAAAATAGTTACATTGGACTAAAGTTGATATTACCTCTGACACCCAGGGAATTCACTGTGAGCCATGAATAGAAATTTCAGAAAGAATTCCTGAAAAATAAATACAGGTTTGATCCAAAGTCCAGTAATGTACATTGAAAGTTTCCTTTTGATATAGGTAAGCTTCTTCTGATCTTCTAAAACACTGAGGTCATTTACACACAAACCTCCTCAATGCAGAAAATGACAGTTAATACATACACAAATGTAAATTAAATGAACTTTTGAACACTGACCCAATACATCTCTGAAGTTGTATCAACGCACTTCTAAATATGTCTTTATTTAGGTAGCTGTCTAAAGATCTTTGGTATTGTAGTTACATACGGAAGGAGACAGGAGATAAAAGAAGCAGAGGTAAATGCAAGATAGGCTTATGTGTTTGTGTGTATATAAATATGCACACATGTATTTGTGTGCATCCATATTTACTTAAAATATAGTCTGTCAATAAGGGCAAGCAATGTATGTAGTTGATCTTAATGTTATAAAATCAGATCATGTGATAAATCTCATAACAAAAGCAAGCCCAGTTCAGCTAAAGATTTGACTTCAGACTAACATGGCTAACTACATCTCTCTTCTCATTGTAGATTCAGTTCAGTCTGTTTTCTTAGGAAAAGTCAATGCAAAAGTATAGATTTCATAGATTTCATAGACATCAGGGCTGGAAGGGACCTCGGAAGATCATCGAGTCCAGCCCCCCGCCCAAAGGGCAGGAAGTCAGCTGGGGTCATAGGATCCCAGCAAGATAAGCATCCAGTTTCATCTTGAAGGTGTTCAATGAAGGCGCTTGAACCACCTCCGGTGGCAGGCTGTTCCAGACCTTGGGGGCTCGGACAGTAAAGAAATTCTTCCTTATGTCCAGCCTGAAACGATCTTGAAGTAGTTTGTGACCATTCGACCTCGTCATCCCTTGGGGCGCTCTGGTGAACAAACGTTCCCCCAGATGCTGGTGGTCACCCCTGATAAACTTGTAGGTGGCCATCAGATCACCCCTAAGCCTGCGCTTTTTCAGGCTAAAGAGCCCCACGGCTCTCAGCCTGTCATCGTAGGGTCTGCTTCCCTGACCTCTGATCATGCGCGTGGCTCTTCTCTGGACTCTCTCAAGCTTCTCCACATCCTTTTTGAATTGTGGAGCCCAAAACTGGACACAGTACTCCAGCTGCGGCCTCACTAAGGCCGAGTACAGGGGGAGAATGACGTCCCGGGATTTGCTGTAATTTAAAGTTTACAGCTGCGCATGCCAGGACCTGAGAACTGTAATGCTGAACACCATCAGATTCTCGTCCGCCCACTTGCTGAGCCTGTCCAGGTCAGCCTGGATAACCTGCCTGGTTATTATTTTGTATAATAATTTGTTGAGGTAAAAATTCTGTCTGTGTTTCTACAATGCCCATTTCAAAGGAGCAGCATTGGACACAGTGATATAAATGATTAATTCAGTCTAATTATAACATAGCTAGTCATTTTAACATGGGTTAGAGGATAAAAAATACTATAAGAAATTATGCTTTCCTCTAGAATGGTATAGATTTTCTACAAAGTAGGCTAGTCAACAGAAATTGTTATGCAAAGTTTCATCAGAATATCAGTTTCTCCTTGAGTGAGTATTGTATTATTTTCTGTTTCAGTCAAGATAAACAATGGTGTTTGCTTGATAGTACAATGCTTTCAACAATGCTGACTAACAAGCTTGTTAGAAAATATAAAACTATATTGACAGTTCTATATTTTACATAAATGCCTTTTCACTATTCTAAATTATGTCATTTGACTTTTTCTGTAGCAATAACATTTTGCATTTAGAAATATCACATACAGCATCTTTCAAGAGTTTCATGCATTTAAAAAGCAGCTTTTTGAATATATTTATTCACATGAAAAAGTTATTTAAAAATATTATAGGCTAAAATGTTTCTTAAGGACAGTTCAAAGCATTTTATACATTGGTGATTTAGGTTCTATAGACAATAGGAAAGTACTGTCAGTGATGATGTAAAAAAAGCAGGGCCATATACTTAGCAATAATTCAGATAGTGCCTTGAAATTTAATTGAATTTGTTGGTGGAAGAAATTTGCTTAAGAGTTTGGATGGCATTCTACACTTTTCAGAAACACCAGAGGATTGTTAATTTCCAACCATCAGAAGTGTATTCCTTAATGTTCCCCTTCAGTATGGCAGGAGCATCAGCTAACAATCTAACTTTTTCTTATTATAGAGAGATTTTTCTTTCTTTGCATTTGGAGCTGAAGCTATATTTTCATTACAAACCTAGCTGTTGCCTTCTCCTAATTTCACTAAAAATAACATATTAGTCCTACCCTGAGACTACTGTGGAATGTTTGATGCCATTCAGAAATGAAGAGTTTATAATAAATTAAAATAAAAACAAAAGCAAACCTTAAGTAAAAGTGCCTTTGTTTTTTTTGAATGCCCTTATCTGCAAGTGAAAGATCAACAATGCAGAGTTAATATGGTCTCCAGTCACTGGTGTTCCTGGCCAAACTAACAAGCTATGATCATTGTAACAAACCTGCTTGTTGGGAAAGTAAAAATTGTATCTTTATCATCTTAGTTTTGTTTTGTCCAAGAGTGCTTAGAAGTCCTCAAGGCTACGAAAGATTAGGGAATGGTTAGGCACTAAAGGAGGAGTGGGGCACGTCCAGAAGAGTGCGCACATGCTTTTTGCCCTGCCTCAAACCCCTTTGAGGCG
This sequence comes from Alligator sinensis, assembly GCF_000455745.1. Lineage (NCBI taxonomy): Eukaryota > Metazoa > Chordata > Crocodylia > Alligatoridae > Alligator > Alligator sinensis. The sequence goes on from NW_005842010.1 coordinate 581,682, forward strand.
GGGCAACAAGCACGTGCAGGAACAAAAAATGTTCCCCGTGCTGCAAACTTGCAGCGTGGGGAGAAAATTAGACCCCTGGATATCTAAAAAAACCAAAGTTTAAAACAGCGGGGAAGGGCACAGTCCCAGACCATGCCCTGAGATAACCGGAGGCTGGGTCCTCCACAGAGATGCTCTGGCTGCCAGAGCATCTATATGGTAGGCCCCTTGCCCTGGTGCTGAAACATGTGGCTGGCAAGGCTGCATGTTTCAGCACCAGGGCTCCAGTGCTGTTGAGTAAAGGGTTGGGGAGGCTGGAGGAGGGGAAAGGGGACCATGGGGGGGACCCCTACCAGCCCTGCCCACTCCCCCAGCCCCCTGAACCCTGCCCTGGCTGGCCCTCCCCTTGCCAGCCCCCCTGAGACCCCCTTCCCCTGCCCCAGCTGGCACCATCTCTCCACCCCTCCCTGATCCCTGCCCCCCCCCACCCCATAGTTTAAAAAAAACACAACAAAAAAACCCCTGGCACTTACCGGCAGGTGGGTGTCGCAGAC
>NW_005842010.1:582376-593285 GCF_000455745.1 Alligator sinensis
GGCTGCAGCAGCTGGTGGGGGATGGGGTCAGGTAGGGCAGCAATTGGGGGGCTGGGGTGGGACATGTGGGCCTTTCAAGGTGGGGTGGTAGCTGCTGTGAGGGGCCATTTGGCTGTACCCCTTGTGTGGGGGCCAAATCCCCCTGTGTGGGGGTCGAACCCCTTGTGTGGGGGCCAACCCCCCTGTTGGGGGGCAGTACCCCTTGTGTGTGGGCCAAACCCCCTGTCGGGTAGCCAAGCCCCCTATTGGGGGAACAAGCCCCTTGTGTCAGGGCTGAACCCCCTGTTGGGATGCTGAACCCCTTGTGTGGGGGCCAATCTCCCTGTTGAGATGCTGAACCCTCTGTTGGGGGTCTGTACCCCTTGTCTGGGGGCCAAACTCCCTGTTGGGATGCTGAACCCCATGTTGGGGGGCCCTACCCTTTGTGTGGGGGCCAAACCCCTGTTGGGATGCTGAACCCCCTGTTGGGGGGCTTTACCTCTTGTGTGGTGGCTGAACCCCTGTTGGGGGGCTGAACCCCTTGTGTGGGGGCAAACCCCCTGTTGGGATGCTGAACCCCTGTTGGGGGGCTGTACCCCTTGTGTGGGAGCTGAACCCCTGTTGGGGGGCTGAATCCCCTGCCATAACCTCTGTGTGGGGCCATTGCCCCTGTGGGAGGGCAGCAAAATATGTATTCATGAATTCATGAAACGTGTATTTAGAGTTCACTTTACTATTATAATAAGTAACTTGCTTTAACACTGTAGGTACATCAATAAAACATTGTTCAGCTGATCACTGTCTCTGTCTCGCTCTCTCTCTTTATAGCGGTCTTTTGTTTTACTTGTGGAGGAACATGGATTTGGGGGTACTTTACAGAGTGAGTTTGGGATTTTTTTATCAGGAATTTTTCAGTTTTCCAATAGGGAACACCAGAATTCCTGTTAGGGAGGCCAGTGACAGGCCCCTGCCTGCTCGGAGCTGGCACCTTGGACCCAGCTGACTGTAGCTGATCTCCTGGCCAAATGGGACCAGGAGGACATGCTTTGACAGTTCAAAGCAGGCCGCCAAACCCGGAACATCTTCTGGGCGATAGCTTCCCAGATGGCCGGGCAGGGGCACATATGGCAGTAGTGCCTCACAGAGGCCAACTCTGCAGCCACAGTCAACTGGCAGCTGGCCAAGAGGGGCAGATGCCCTTACTCGCTGGGGAGTCCCCATCTGGGTCTGGCAGGTGTGCAGCAGGTCACAGTCAGGCAACAGCCCCCACTGCCAGACTGCTGCAGTGGGTAGAGGGTGCAGGGAACTCTCAGAGCTGCTTCAGCAGTCCAGCTGGCACAAGGGGTAGTGTCCCCAGGTACCAATTGGCTGGGCCCCAGAAGCTCCTGAGAGCTAGTAGCCCTGAGCTACTTGCCAGGGCGGCTTTTTATAATGCTGGGTCCAGCACAGGTGCTGGCCCCAGACTCTAGCTCCCCCTGGCTTCAGATCTGGGAGGAGCCAGGCAGGGTTATTTTGCCCCATGTGGCACAATTTGCTCCATATCAAAGTGCATGTCCAAGCACGTGTGCTGAAGCAAAAAGCCCCGGCTCAAATTTGCACTGCTTGTATTTGAGCTGCTGCAAGTGCAGGTGCTTGCATGTGTGGACGCGCCCATGGAAGCTTAGATGTTGTAGGGAAGAGTCTGAGATTATATAAAATCCTAAAGCCAGATCCTTTTATCTGAATTGACAAACTTCCTTTGATGTCAATGGAATGATGTTTTTTGCCACAACTGAAGATCTGGTCCTGTTAAATCAGAAACACAAAGGAGTGTGATTGAACTTTACTGAGACCTAAACCTTTTCCAGAAAGGATTTATTCCAGAAATGAATTCTCTTTTCTGCAGAGGTCCCAGGATCATAAAATTGGTAGCAGCCTCCTGGGCCACAGGATCTAGGCCTCTGCAATCACAGTCAGTTATTAAACCAAGGAATCTCAAAAACTGACACTTTAAAAGACATAGAACCCTAAGCACCATTAAGATCCAGTACCATGTAATAGGAATTATATGATGTCCAGACATTTCAGGGATAAGGTATTTTATTCTGCTTAGAAGTTTGCATTTTTCTCATTTATACCGATATTGATCAGTGGAAGATTTTAATTTCTATAACGTATTCTCCAAGATATGTTTCACCTTATGTATGCCATAACATACAGAAAACAATAGAGGAACAAGAGGTAGCTCATCAGAAGAAATGCAAGAAAAAACCCCCCAACTCAAAACAAAAAATAAAGACAGCTCCAAAAACATCCACAGAGAAACATCAACATTTTATATTCAAAACCAAGAAAATGTAGATTCTACAAACAAAATGCTAGGTAGGAGTGAAAAGAATAGTATAAAGTTTATCAGATCTCAGGCTTCAGGAAACTTGATTGATCTTATTAATAGCTGAAAGTTCAGAACAGTTTAGTCAAAAGATTTGCCAGCGTCTTGAATAAACCTCAGCCCAGTATGAATAAGCCATGTTATGCTTTTCATAAAAGCCATTTAGAACAAGGCAGTTTTGATATTATACATGGACTCTGAGGGCAGGTCCACACATGTAGGCACATGCACTTGCAGCAGCTCAAATAAAAGCGGTGCAAATTTGAGCCGTGGCTTTTGGCCTCAGTGCACATGCCTGGACATGCACTTTGGTGTGGGGCAAATTATGCCACTTGGGGCACAATAACTCTGCCTGGCTCCTCCTGGATCTGCAGCCAGGGGGAGCTAGAGCCCAGGGCCAGCACCTGTGCTGGCCACAGCACTATAAAAAGCTGCCCTGTCTTGGACCCAGCAGCATAAAAACCTGCCCCAGCAAGCAGCTCAGGGTTATTCCTTCTCAGGAGCTTATGGGGCCTGGCCAATTGCTATCTGCAGACACTAGCCCCTTGTGTCAGCTGGACTGCTGCAATAGCATCCCAAATCCATGTTCTTCCACAATTAGAACAAAAGACCACTATACATACATACATACATACATACATGTCTGTGTGTGTGTGTATGTATGTATACACACAGCACATATATGTACACAGCACAGCACATGGACTGCACCCCCTGCAGGGCCCCAACTCCACCCTGTAGGGCCACAGTCCCCCTGACAGGGTCCCAGCCACCCTGCAGGGCCATAACCCCCCCGTGCAGGGCCCACAACTTACCCCCTGCAGCAGCAGCGGGAGTGGGGTGCTCAGAGCCTGCTGCTGCCAGCCCCCCCATGGCACAGTGTGACATGGCTCTGAGCAGCTCAGAGTCAATGCTGCTTGTGCTGCTTATTGCAGGTGTCACCTGGGGGCCGGCACCACTCGTAGGAATGATGTGTCAAGCCGAGCCAGGCCCTGCCAGCACCGGGATGGCTTGCATTACCAGGCCAGGCCAGTTCCATGGCAGCAGGATGTGGCTTGGCATGTCACAAGCTCCCTTCACTCTGGGCTGGGTCCTGCCACCATGGAACTGGTGCAGCCTGGTAGCGCAAGCTGTCCCAGTGCTGGCAGAACCCGGCTTGGCTCAGCGTGCTGTCCCTGAGCACTGTGCTGGGTCCTGACTCCAGTTGCAGCACTGCTTGCCCCGTGGTGCCTGTGGGGAGGAGGCATGTGGTGGGACCAGGCACGTGGTGGGACCAGGCTCATTAGCCTGGCTTTGCACCAGAGTGGGATGCACAGCTCCGGGAGGTGTGGCTCCTGTGCAAATGCATGCTAGCTGTGTAGCCAGGGTGCATCAGGTCGGGTTGGAGCAGCGGGGCTCATTTTCCACGAGGCTTAGGTCTGGGACTGTGCCTTGCTCTGCTGTTCTGCGGCGTGGTTTTTTTTGACCTCTGGATATCTAGGGGTCTAATTTTGTCCCTGTGCTGCAAATATGTAGCATGGGGAACTTTTTTTGTTCCTGCATGTGCATCTTACAGCGTCTCAAAGGGGTTTGAGACGCTGCAAGGTGCATGTGCACATTCATCTGGATGTGCCCTGGGGGACCAAGAACTTATATGAATCAACAGAAAGAAAAAGGCAATCCAAATTTTGGCATTATCCTAACATCACTGAAGTTAGCAGACCTCTGTCTCATTGGGAGATAATTTCAAAGGTGCCATTAGAAAAGCACATTGGTGTCAAGTCAAGCTTAGTATACCTATAAAGCCCTTTCTATGTACAGGTAACAAACCCTGTTCCTTAGCCATATATATTTTACTTGCTCTTCACAGGTGTTTTCAGTGCTATTGAGGAAATAAAGCAGTGACAAACATTTGAGAGACAAAGTTATGCAGAAAAAAACCTCTCCCTTCCAATTTGTCATAATTAGGCTTGCCAAAATTTTATTTTTATTTTTTAATCATTTTGATGGATAATATTGGTGTTTATTTTTAAGCATTTATTTAGATTTTTATTGATCTAAACTTTCAGGATTGCATGAAATTTTCAGTGTTGGTGGCAGACAATTTATTAATTACAGTATAGCATTAAAATATTTATAAAAAAAGTCACATGTCAAAATATAAGAAGTAAATATCCATAAATGAATAAATATCCATAAATGAGATGGGCTGCAAGTAAGAGCCAGCCTTTCACGAAGAGGCTTGATGAAAGGCAGGCAAAGCACATGGTTGTGTAAGCTACTCTGAGATTTAGCAAGCTTTTATCAACAACTGCTTTCTAAGGGTGAGGTTACATGTTACAATTAGACTATATTAAAAAGTGAGCATCCACACATTAAGACTCTTAACACTTGTTAATACAAATGCTAAGTGCCCTCTCAAATCTCTAAGTGCTCACCTTAAATATCTCAAAAGGGCTTTCACTCAACAAGGACACTCCTCCAGAGAAATTGTTGCACTTTTGAAAGATACCACGTGAAAAAATGCTGCAGCACACAAAGAAATTCCCTATGAATTGCACACCCATAGTTATGATGTACCATCCATCCCTGGAAACTATACAGAAAATCTTCAAACAATTGCAATCCATACTAACAGAAGACCCCATTCTTAAAGAGATATTTCCAGAACCACCCATCCTAGCCTTTAAACATTCACCAAACCTCACTAATCTCATCACCAGAAGCAAAGTTTCTATGGCCCCACACACAACAAATGGATCCAGACCATGCCAGGACAATAAATGTAAACCTGCTGTCCTGGGGAGAACAAGAATCAGGACCAGGAAGCCCCGCCCACAAGGACTGGCACAGGAAAAACCCCCAAAAATGGAGAGGGAAAAACTGAACTTTTACTTACATGCAGAAGGAGCAACACTGGAACACTGAGGAGAAAAGCCCACATGGTTCACAAACCGCGCATTTATACTGGTGGGTGGCGTCACAGGGATGCACCAGCTGGCAAGGATAAAAGTGGCTGCTGGCAGTATGGCAGGGAGAGCGAGCGAGGAGGTGGAGTCTCTCCACGCTGGGAAGGGGTGGAGCCAGTGCAGGCAGAGATCGCCCGGACAGCGAGCGGCAGCAGAGGCTACAAGGGATCTCCCCACCTGGGGCACTAAAATCAAACCTCAAAAGGGGAGGAGCTTTGGGGGGTGACACGCCCCAAAAACTGCCGGGGACACAGGGCAGTGAAACCGCCGGACCATGGCACATCGAGCACGGTGACACGGAGGAGGAAACTGAAGCCGACCTCGAGAGATCAGCAGTCACTCCACATGATTGCCCTTAGGTACTAGGTCAGAGAACCGGGCTGGGGGCAGGAAGGATAAGGGGACCCCATGGGACCAGCATTGGAGGAGCACTGCCAAGCATGGGACATTGGACTGGAAGGTCCTTTGGGCTTTTTCCTGAATTTTCCTTTTTCTTCTTTTCTTCATTTTGTTTCCTTTACCCCTGCCCAACAGGGGCATCCCACCGGCTCCAGGAACAGAGCTGACCCACTCAAAGGGGGCTCAGATCTAGGACCTGAGGTGACCGGACATTCTTCCCCAAGGAGCAGGAGGGATAGTGACTAGAGAGTGTGCAAAGCACATCCATACCAGAGAGGGGCTGTTTCAAGACCAGGCGTCCTGCCAGAGGTTGGTGTAAGGTTGGGGTGTAGGGGAGGTGGAGCTCCATGAACATCCCGTGAGCAGAGTGGTCCTCCCTGGGGGGAACTTCGAGGCTGAACCCCACACTGACTTAAAATTCAAAGACATGGCAGGTGAGTTTGGGGAGAGCCAGAAGGACAACAGAAGTTCATTGCAGGGAACCCACGGAGTCAGAGAACAGACATCGTCTACAGTTCATGCCAAGGCGGCACACGAGTGGGTGTTTGAGGCAAAGTGGGTGCACCTGCCAACATATTTCCACCATACCCACAATAACTACACCTCACAACAGAACCATCACCATTCCTCGATCTTACACCTGCACCACCAGAAATCGAATAGTTCCCTGATGGAAAATACGTAGGAAAAACCAAACAACTACATACCAGAATGAATGCACATTGAAAATCTATCAAAGACAAAAATACCCAGTTTCCTGTGGCTGCACATTTCTCACAAGACAACCACTCTCTCTCCAATCTCTCAGTTCTAATCCTGAAAGGCAATTTACCAAACACCTTTTGTAGATGAGCCTAGGAACTTCACTTCATAAATCTACTGCATACAAAAAATCAGGGACTAAATATAGACATTGGATTTATGGCACATTATAACCTGTCTTCCATCCAATAACCCCAGGAAACATCTCTACATCTTACCAGCTATATTCTATCACCAGGTCAACATTCCCCCTTTCCCCCTCCATCTACCTGTCTCACACCTATTGTTTTCTATCCCCAGCAATCTTCCCTGCCACACATTTGCATTTTCATAGACCTGTATTTTGCATATTGGCTTAAGCTTCTATTCCACGCAGGAGAGAACAAAAACACCAGCAGACTCTCCCTATGCCTGAAGAAGGGTGAAAGCTGAAAGCTTTTAAAGAACAAATTTTCTAACTATTTACTCATTTTAATGAAAGATATCACATTTATCCAAAGAACCTTGTCTGCCAAGAGCCCTCTAGGCATCTTAAAGTTACACTACTTCTGGCAAGGGTTACCTTTGAACCCTGCTACCCAGCTCAAATTAATTTAACTTCTGGCTACTCTACTGAGATAAAATGACCAATTTCAGTATCCCAGGAGGCATCATTCTCAGTAAGGTCTAGCTATCATCCAGTACTCTACAGCTCGGGGTTGACAGCTGAGGACAGCTGAGCAGTAGGTGAGTGGATGGGGAGAGGGAAAGGATGAAAGGAGTGGATGGTGGCAGGGGAAGGGGGAATATGAGAAGGGAGAGAGCAGCAGTAGAGGAGCAGCATGGAGAAGGGGGATGGAGGAGATAAGAAAGAGGAAGAGGAAGAGGAAGAAAAAGCATGGGTGGGATGCTGCCAGGCAACTGAAGGGGAGGGTTGGTGGGACACGGAAGCTTCCCACACACCTAGATCAACCCTGTGCTTCCCCATTAGAGAAATGGGGGCAGGAGTGGGTGGGTGAGGAACTACTGGGCAATCATGTGTAGGACTGCACATGTTGATGCCTACTTCCTCTCAAATCTAAAATTTCCTTTGTGCGCATGACACCATTCTATTTTTCATTTCCCTGCTTTTGGACCAGCCTTGGAAGCTTTAAGGGAAAACTGAATGCCACATAGAGGCGTGTCTACACAAGATGCTATGTCTCCCATAGGTGATGTAGCATTTGCAGGCACAAACCATGATGTTGATGCTACATCATCATAGTGACAAACTATGTAACATCTAAGAATAACTGTGCACTGCCAGGACTGCACAGTACTGGTGTGTACTGCACAGCAGGGCTGTGCGAGTCTTCAGATCCCACTTCAGATCCGATGCTCATAATGCTTCAGCGTCCGAAGCTGCACTTCCAGATTGAAGCGGGATCCCAGTAATTGTGTCCAGAGTGGGTTGCAGGCATCTGAAGTGCTTCAGACCCGCTTCAGATACTTCAGACCTGCTTCAGCCATTTTCAGGCAATTAGAAGAGGGAGGAGGAGTGGGGGAGGGATGGAGAGTGGGAGGGGGAGGGACGGGGAGCATGGCGGGGAAGAATGACATCTGTAGGTAGCCAGTGAGTAGGATTTCTCCCTGGCTACCTTTCCAATGGCAGCGTCTATGGGGTGGGACTAAAAAAAGTATAAAAGCCCCTGTTTCCAGCCCTTCTGTGCCTTTTGCAGCTTGTTTCCTGTCAGCAACTGTGTGAGAGAGGAACGCTGTGACTGAGACATGCCTGCTACTTTTTCATGTTATAAAGGAGTGGTTAGGATTTAGCTTAGGTTAGCTTAGTTTATTCTATTGAATTATTAGTAGTATTACAATTATTCAATTTATACAATTTATTTCTTTGAATTATTTTTTTGGAAACTTGTTTTGGAAACTTTGCAAAAAGACAGTTGTGTTTTCCCAGCCAGTGTTATCTATCACTGTGCAGGGAGGCACAGATTGCTTGCACACATGCATGTATGCACACGCCTGCACATACACAGAGACCCAGAATATAGAAAAAAAAAATCACAGCAGAAGAAGACAGACAGATATTTACAGAAGAGCAAGACACAGATAATATATTGAGACACAGGAAGAGACGCAAATAATTTCATTCACAGCACAAGATAGACAATATCATGACACCCACAAAGAAGACACACAAATAATTTCATTCACAGCAGAAGAGGCAATATCATGACAGCCACAAAGAAGACACACATAATTTCATTCACAGAACAAGATAGACACAGATATTCACAGCAGAACAAGACAGATATGCAAAAGGATTCACACACACAGAGAGACCTTTTGCAGCACAGAAAAGGTCAATATGAAGCATGCTGGAAAGGCAGGTGCCAGGTCTTCTGGCAGGGGAGGGAGAGGGGCTATGGGGAGATCTAGAGCTGCAAGCCCCCACATCCCAAACACAGACGCATTCTATTCCCGAGCAGCCATGACATCAGTGCTGCCAGTGGAAGCCAGGTGGTGGGAACAGTGTCTACACCTGATGTCTCTGCACCTGCACCACCTCCACTCGGTCCAGAAGTGGGCACCAGAAGTGGAATCGCTGCCTCTTCCACTCCAATTTCAGCTCTCAGCATGAGCCTCCCACTGCCAGAAGAGGAGCTGGAGCTGGAACCAGGGATGCTGAGCGCACTGGCTCAAGCAATTCTGGAGACTGAGGGGGAATCAGAGTTTCTGCTCCACACCCGTCAAATTTCCCCTAGACCCAGGTCTCCTCCAGAAAGCAGCACCTCAGAGGAAGCTGAGGTTGTGGAGGCAAGTGCCTCACCTGAGTCATCTCCTCCTGCTGTTCAGCCTCAGCCTGCTGAGAAAGGGGAAAAAGCAGGATCATCGCCCTCAACCCAGAAGCAGGGGAGTAGTGTAATACAGGATCATTTTGAGGTGGCAGATGATCCCAGGTTTGCCATTTGCCAGCACTGCCGAAGACAATTGACCTGTGGCAAGGATGTGAGGCACTTCTCCACCGTGGCCATGCTGCTGCATCGGAGGAGGCACCACGCTCTTGTCCTTCTTCCTGCTGCTCAGCCTGGCACTAGTGCGAGTGTGCCAAAAGGGAAGTCCCCCACTCGCTCCAAAGCCCCCTTACCCCCAAACCAGAGGCAGGCCACCCAGGACCAGTGGGAGAAAGGTGGACAGAAAAGGGGGCATGTTCCTGAGGCCCATGAGGTCACACAGAGCATTGGGGAGATGCTTGCTTTGAAGAGCCAGCCCTTTTCCCTAGCTGAGTGACCAGGGTTTAGGTGGTTCGTAGCACTTCTGGCCCCATTTTACAAAGTGCCCACATACACCACCTTTAGCAGGGCAGTAGTGCCCTCCCTGTATCAGGCATGCAGGGAGTACTTGAGGGAGGACCTGCACAAGGCAGGGCCACAGGTAGCCTTGCACTTCAGCTTCAACATCTGGAGCAGTCAGGGTGGCTCTACTGCAAGTCGAGGTGCTGGATGAGTCCCACACATCAAGGGAGATCATGGGGCCCATGAACTGCATGGTGCAGGGGTGGCTCATTGGGCAGGCTGAGCTCATCCATAGCTTCATGGTCACCGACAACGGGGCCAAAATAGTGAAGGCTGTCCATCATGCCAACTTTGTTGGCATCCACTGTGTGACACACAGGCTCCATCTAATAGTGAGGGATGCCTTGGATGAGGACAGGGCTGCAGGTGATGGCACCACCAGTACTGCTACAAGCCAGCTGATTTCAAAATGCAGGAAGGTGGTGGGCTACTTCAACTGCAGCATCAAGGGTGGGCAAGATGCTGTGGGAGAAACAGGCAGAGCTCAGCATCCTGCAGCACAGAATCATACAGGATGTGCAGACTCAGTGGAACTCCACATACCTGATGCTCGAGAGGCTGGTGGAGCAACTGAAGGCCATCAATGAGATGGCCTTGCTTGTGGAGATAGGGATCAGCGCCCCCCTGAACAGAGCTGAGTGGGGTACCATCTCCCAGATGTTGGTGGTCCTCAAGCCCTTCCTTGAGGCCAGAAAGACCCTTAGCACTGGTGATACCCTTCTCAGCCAGGTGATCCCCCTAGTGAGGGAACTGGAGAACCAAATGGAGAAGTTCCAGGGGATCAATGTCCCTGGCTGGGGCAGGCCACTGTCACCAGACATGCAGGCAGTGGTGAGGCAGCTGATGGAGGGCATCAGGAAATGGCTGGATCCCTTGCAGTCCAGTATGGTCCACAAGGTGGTGGGCATGTGCAACCCAAGGGTGAAGGGGAGCATGTGCACTGGCAGCCCCAAAACCCTTGATCACTGGATGCAGGTGCTGGTGAACAAAGTCAGGGAGGCCGAAGCACAGAGGTGAGGGGAAGTGGAAGAGGGGCTCCACTTTCCCATGCCAGCACTCCCAGCACCAGCACTGGTGCCAGCACCAGCACCAGACAGTCTCCTTCATGCCAGCCACTGACAATG
>NW_005842010.1:593916-605297 GCF_000455745.1 Alligator sinensis
GAGCCCTATAAATGCCAAGACCAACGATCCCCTGGTGAAAGGTGGGTAGGAGGTGCCATAACCTCCAGCTAACACGTGCATGCACAAAGTCCTGCCTGGGGAACGCCCAGACCTGTCACATCTTTGACAGGCCTGACGCTTGCTGGTTGTAGTGCAGTTGAGTGACTCCCAGTGAGCTCAGCTTAGCTGCCTGGGATTCCAGCTTTAGGGTTGAAAACCCCTTTGTCAGGCTGAGGAAGTACCTGCAATTGGTCCTGGATGGGAGGAATAGTAAAGAAGCCAGAGGCTGGCCTGGCCCACAATGAAGGCATGAAAGCCAGTTAGTGAAAATGGAAATGGAGGCATGAGGGGGGGAGGGACAGACTTGGGTGGGGGTAGGAGGAAAGGGGGATGTAGCAGCGCAGGTAAAAGTACAGAGGTGCCTGCGTCCAGCAGGTCGCAGTGCACCAGAAATCCACTGTGTATACTGAGTCCATGAGTTTCTGTACCTAATACCTAGGAGGCTGATGAAGTGCAGTTCATAGGCCCAGCTCTGAAAAGTGGTTTGCATTGTAATTTGTTCCCTCTTAGGATCAGGCCTGAGAGACTGGAGGCAGAGTGCTTTTTGGTGAGGAATGTGCTCTCACAGGGAGTTGGGTTTTGTTGTCTTTGATAGATTCTGGTGTGCAGTTTGTGGGGGTACTGGAGATAGTTGGCAGGTTTTGTGTTTTGAGCTGTGGGAAGTTGGCTTCAGTTCTGGTGATGAGGTTAGGTGCTTGTTTGAATGTACAAACCACTTTTCAGAGCTGAAAATGTTGAAAAGTTAAAAAGTTACCGTACAATATAAATACGGGCAGAAAATTAGATTGAAAATAAAAGCTGGAAAAGAAGTTTCAACCCCTCTTGTTAGTTTTCAACATCATGTACCTGTGCTGCTTAAATTCAAAGTCAATCAGTGCTTTTTGGCTCAGACAAAAGGCAGCTTATAAAGTTCCATCTCCTGCACACCACCAATCAGGCACTGAATATTCTGTGTCAGTAACACAAACTGGAGGAGGTGGAATAATGGATTGGAGCTGCTGTGATTAAGACAAAAGCTTGTAAGAATGACTGACAAAATTTTGAAGTTTTTGGTATAGATTGAATGAAAGCTCTTGTGAAGTTGTCAGGTATATATTATTTTTTTTTAAAGCACACTGGCATTTGATTCTTCTTTCAATGCTCTCAGCTCCAAAATTTGAGGAGTTTATAGAACAAAATCAGAAGTAACACAAATGTATCAGAATTTGCATAAAAAAGGTTGAAAATGAGTCCCTGGGAGCAAGGTGCCAGGTAAGGCTTAAGTGAAAATCTATGCATTTACCTTGCAAGAGATCTTTCTTTTTGGGTTTGGTTTGCACAGCCCTGTAGTAACTAGAATTCTTATAGTCTATAGGGAGCTTTAATTCAGGACAAAACAGTTGAAATGACCCCTTTTATGGTCAACACTGTGCCAAAAGCATTGAGTAGAGGGGAAGGAGGTAATGCAAAACCAGAAAAAGCTCTACCATCCTCCTTTTCTTCTTCTTCTTCTCTCTCTCTCTTTTTCTTTGTAATCCAAGTGTCCATATGACATGAGTTGGAGAACCAACTTTCACATACTTGCTGTGTTACATACAAAACCAAATGCAGTGTGGGTGAAGCAGCAGTAAGAAGCAAGACACAAAATAGAATGAACAACTGTTCACTAGGGCGCCCCCCAGGGAGACCAGGACTAAACGATACAAACTCCTAGAAGGCTACTTCAGGCTTAATACCAGAAAAAAACTCCTTCACATCAGGGTGTCCAGACTGTGGAATAAACTCCCTCCAGAGGCGGTGCAGTCACCTACCCTGGAGATTTTCAAGAGGAGACTGGACAGTCACATCGCTAGGGTCACTTGACCCCAGGTGTCTTCCTGCCTACAGTGGCGGGGGGGCTGGACCTGATGATCTGCAAGATCCCTTCCAGCCCCTAACAATCTATGAATCTATGAGCCAGGGTTTGCAACTCCCCTGAAATTCCCATTGGATCCCCCTTCTCCTCCCCTACCTTACGCATTGATATTTTGGGGCCAGTAAAGCATGCTTCATTCCTGCCCCAGAGCTCTGAGAAAAAATATAATATGGAGGAGCAGCCAATCCAAAGACTGCCGGACGTTGAGAGAACTTTCTATACTTTTGACTGGATTTTCAGTCAGAATTATGCTAATGTCTGTTCCAAACTCCTTTCCCTCTTCCATTAGCTTTTTGTTGTTGTTGTTGTATAGTGGATCCCCTTCTAAGTAATTTTTTTAGACACCACAAAAAAAATCTTCTGCCAACACCTTGTTCATTATGCTTCTGTGTTATGTCTCCTGCCCCATACTTTGTCTTGTTCGATGCAAGTGGAGTGTCCTATAGAGTTACTTGAGCTAACTTTTAAAATAACTTGTTTGAGTACTAACAGCAGCCAATGCCAATCAATTAAAAGGTGTTTTCTTTAAAAGAAAAAAAAAACCCCTCAGATTTTTAAAAAGTATTTATGTTCATGGTTGAATTTTACTGAATCCCCTTTTTAAAAGTATATATGTTTTGTGCCTTTATAATGGTTGCAGGGTGAACCTCAGGTTTTTTTCTTGTTTTGTTTTTTTGTTTGAAAGAATGATCTTATCACAAGATAGATGTGAAGGTTATAATCTTAACTGGTTCTTAGATTTATTTTAAATTAATATCACATGGTTACTGCATTTTAATAAAATATATTTCTTCAAAAATGCAGTTGTTCACTCTTAAAAAATGGATTCTTTTGTAAGTACACATGGTGATACATCAATACCTCTTATAAAGAGCAAGTATTTTAAGGTCAGACAACGAATCACCATGTGTATTATTCACAAAAGGTCAACACCTCAGCTGCGGGGAAATATCTTCCCTTCATCCTTATGCCTCAAACGAGTTTCTGATCACTTAAACTGGTTTATGTGTATCTTCTGTCCCTCGCCTAAGTAACTGAACCAATTTAGTTGTCCTATATTAGATATGGTTTTAGCCCTCTGTTGCTTGAGGCCTACACTTACTCCCTAGGCTATTTCTGTTGAATAGTTCTTCACCATGCCACCTAGGAACTCATTTATCTGTTTGGTATTTTTTTCAGTGATGTAAAATAGTATAATTATCGCTAATAAAATAAGATATAATTAATATCCCAGATTCTGGAAAATATAACCATGCAGCTATACAATATATTGTATAACTCTAGCAGTTAATAAATAGTATCTTTCATATCTGTCTTTGGACATTGCACATGAATTGGGTATCATGAGGTAAGAGAGGATGGGGATGTACCATGTGTCAGTGGCTATATCAGGGTCGGGCGATTTTTTCAGCCTGAGGGCTGCTTACTGAGTTTTGGCAAGCCATGGAGGGCTGCATAGGTAGCTCCACCCCTTGGCAGGTGCCCCACTCCCTGGTCACCATATTGGAACTGGAATTCCTGCCCCCGACCTCTGCCACCAGAAGTCTCTCCCCTTGTCCCCCAGAATTGCTCCTTTCAGCAAGGGGTTTTGCCATCTCTGAACCAGAAGAAAACCAAATTATATTTAAAAAATCAGACATGTTCTACAACATTCATTAATTTCACTTCAAAAAATATTTTTGTCCTGATTTACACGTGTTTATGTAATGTATATAGAGGTGATAGTATAATAGCTTAAAATTAAGTCTTAATCCTGTATATTGTGTGGGGTGTGGGTGGATATAGGTCTGTGGGTATGTGGAATGTGGGGGAGGGTGTGTGTGTGTGTGTATGAGATTTGTAGGGGGTTGGATAGGTGTGGGTGTGTATGGGTTTTGTGGGGGACTGTGAGTGTGGGGGGTTGGTGGCTGCAGAGGGTTGTGGCTTGTGTGGAGGGGGAGGGTTTGCCCACAGCCCGTCCCCCCCTGTGGCAGGCAGAGCACCCACCAGCACTCCTGCAAGCCTGGGCTCTGCACTCCTGCTGCTCCTGGCCCCAAGGCACTGGTGTGGGTCCCGAGTTCCCACTCACTGCCATTTGCCTCCCATCTGCCACTACTGCCCTTCTCCTGCTGCTTCTCATCCACTACTGGATGCTCCAGCACCATGTCCCAGCTGCTCGTGCAGTCCTGGCATTGCAATTAAGAACCACGTGATGCTGTGCAGTGGGGGTGGGGAAATGCCTGTAGCCAGCAGGGGGAAGGGGCAGCGAGTGGGTGTGCAGAGTGCAGCAACAACCGGGCTGGAGCACAGGGCCCATGCCAGTTCACCAGGGCCAACATCTGTGGGATCCAGAATGGGGTGGCAGAAGTGTGGGACCCAGGCTGCCAGGGGCTCTATGGATCCAGGCTGTGCTGCTCAAGCAGGGAGAGGAGGGAGACAGCCTGGCTCCATAAAGCCCCTGGCAGCATGGGCCCCATGCTTCTGCTGCCCCATTCTGGGCCCTGCTGGTCCTGGCCACAGTGAATCGGTGTAGGCCCCATGTTCCCGTTCAACTGTCACTGCACACTGTGTGCCAGCTCGCTGCCCCATCCCCACTCCTGCTGCAGCCATTTTCTCCCTTCCCTTCTGCCTGCCTGCTTGCCTGTCCCTCTGACACCATGTGGTTCCCAGCTGCAGTGCCAGGACCATAGGAGCCGTCCCAGCTGGCCATGAGGACTGGGGCAATCACTCACAATTCTCACCTGCATCCCACCCCCCCAGCCTCTTTCTTATCTGTATTTTCCTTGGAAGGGGCGGGGTTGGACCAGATTTGTTGCTGTGGCTGTTTAGTTCTGCCGCCGGCTCCCTCTGGGTCCTACTGTACCTGGCCTCAGTCATCTTTGACAGTCAACCAGGAGCAGATAAATATTAATTTTCTAATTTTTTTAAGGGCCTCGTGGGCTGGATAGAATGGTCTGGTGGGCTGGATGTAGCCCACAGGCCATATTTTGCCCACCCCTGGGCTATATGGAAACTATATGCACATTTCTGTTGGCTGATGAAACTAAAGTGCATCAACTCATCCCTCTTTCACTGAGGATAGAGCTACTATGAATTAACCTACATTTACCATGGGGTTAGAATGTGCACACGAGCAGTTATTCAGGGCAGTTGGGGATCTTAAGGATGTTGACGATATTAAGATAGCATCACAATCCCTTTACTTGAGAAAATCATTTGCCATTGAAAATAAAATCATTCTTATATGCGACTACTGTTACAGTAATGCCATAAGTAAAGATAAATCAGCAGAAACATGCTATTTAGTTATTTGAACTGGCAACAAAATCAGTAGGACACTTCATTTCTGCACATACTTGTTAGTGAGGTACAGAAAAATTGTTGAGTGTCATATTTATTCTAACAGTAGACCTTCAAAGGCACATTAACATTCCCTGAAAACAATGGATTGCTAACTATTGCACCACTAGTTTTTCTAAGGCTTTTATTATCATATTAGACAAGCTCATTATCAACATTATGGATGTTAACACTCCACAGGATCTATCAGCCTTCATGAAAAATGAAGAAAATTAGAGAAGAACAAAAAGTTGTGTTTGCAGCATTGTAGTTTTAAGAAGCATTCATGCATATACAAGTGTTGGCAAGAAATGCATACCCAAGGCATGTATGAATATCATAATGAATGCATGTGCTGAAGTGTGGTGTTTGTAATAATTGAAAATGAGGGCAAACAATTTAAAATATTTCATTTAAATATGAATCCTGAATGGAAATTTTTCCATTATTATAGAGGTGCTCAACCACTGGCGCACAGCCAGACCTGGCCCCTTGTGAGCTGTAATCTGGCTCGTGGGACTCTCCACAGGTTCCCAGGAAGCTCTTCAGGCCATTGCTCTGTGCACTAGACCAGCTGCTCAGGATGGTGTTGGGCCTGATCCTGGCATCTGGAGGTGGCACAAGTCCTTATCCCAGTGTAAGGTCATGTGTGGCCCACTGCAGGCATCTGGACCTGATCCTGGGGCATGGTGTCTGATCTAGCCAATGGACCAGCCCCATGCCACTCATTTGGCCTGCAGGGCCAAAAGTTTGAGTACCACTGCATTAGTATGTTTATTTGCTATGAAGAATTTATTTTATGGATTTTATATGATGGTGTGGATAGGGATGATCCTGCCTCAGTTAGGGGGTTGGGCTATCTAGAAATCCCTTTCAGCCCTACTTCTCTATGACTTCTCTCATCTAATCCTGTAGGTACCCATTTCTTCTGGTTGCCATTTGCAAAGCCATCTAGGGGTGAAAAAGCTACACTGAGTACTAGCTTAGTACAAAGGTCAAGAGTCCCTGAAGCAGGTTCTCCTCTACCAATTCTGAGACTTTTATCTTGCCAGTGGAGCTGGCTGCTTTAACATGAGCTCTACTAATTATTGTTGTAGGTACACAGGAGTAGGTATTTGTGTGTATGTCTTATACTGCTGTCAGTCATTGTCTGAAGTTTGTGTTGATGGACAGTCTGTTAAACCTCAACCCCACGTGAGGCCCAACGACTAGGGAATTTGATGAATCAATTGCCCATGGTATCCTGATACTTATTAGCCAGAGCAGAGCAGGGGGCAAACACCAGCACACGCTGTGTTCAACTGCTTTATTAGAGTGGAGGCAACTTCGGACGGGTGCAGCCACCGCACACATACCATGCAGAACACTGCAAACACCACGCAGAATATCATTGCTTTCGTACATTTATACTTTTCAGTTCACCCTCATTAGCATTAACCATGCCCAGTTTCCTTCTGTTACACCCACAATTCCACCCCTGCATTTACATGGAATTGCCTATGCATTAGGAAACTTTCCACTCTGCACCCACATGAGGTCGTCATCCCTACTTCACCCCTACTGTCTTTAGTCACAGTTCTCAAAAGCCTTCTTTTATATTCTCATATACCCATTGGTTTCCCTTCCCTGTTTGGTTTAAGTTCCTCTACTTTACAATTAAACAAACAGTTAAACAAGTAAACAGACAATTAACCATTTAAAGCCCTAAGTAAACAGTGCCTAGTTAAATCTCTAACTTGAAACCAAGACCCTTCAGTGTTTAGATTCAGCTCAGCTCAACAAGGGAAAAGAGCGGGAGAAAGAGCGGATTGCAAAAAAGGCGGGAAAAAGCAAGTGTGATGGGCTCGCTGGCAGTGACTTAGCTCAGAGGTTTTGAAAGGGCAAAAGATGATTGGAGGACTTGGGATTCCCTTTCCTCACCAATCAGGCCCCAGAGACTCACCCTCCATGTCAGATGATTGGAGGACTTGGGATTCCCTTTCCTCACCATTCAGGCCTCAGAGACTCGCCCTCCGTGTCCCCTGATTGGCCCCTTGGAACACCTGGAAGGGGATAAAAGGGGCAGTGTGGCTGACTCAAGGGAGAGACCAGCAAGGGACCACAAGGAAGGAGCTTCAAAGAGCTGGGCCAGCGGGGTGGGAGCAGTTGCTCCAGAAGAGCCTGAAGGAGTGGGATCTGTAGGCAGCAGTTGGACCCTCAGCAGTGTGGTGTGTGGCTGGCAGGAGAGGCTCCCCACTGGGCTCCAGGATCTCCTACAAGAGGCTGTGGCCAGCAAGAGAGGCGCCCCCACTCCAACAAGGATTTGAGCAGTGACCTGAGAGGTTCCAGCTTCTCCAATAAGAGGCCAGGCAGCTCGACGTGAGGCCAGGGCTCCGGGAAGGTCAAGACCCCCAGCAGATTGAAACAGTACCAGTACTGGTGGCTGTGTAGCAGTGTTTCTGCCTACCATGTGTGAGGGCTGAGTTCAAGTCCCAGCTGGGATGACTTGGGGTGAGTGATCTAACAGGGGAAAAACCTACTTGCAGTAGAAAGGGGCCATTGTGCTTTCTCCCCCTCCAGGTACCTAGGCCCTATATTCCTTGTCATTTAACATTTTGTGCCTTTTTATATTTCACCAACCAGTATTGTTTGTTCTGCTGTTTGTGTTTTACATTTTGGTTAACCCTGTCTTTTGTCAACTGGATGAATGTCTATGCTTGTAAGTGTCTAACCTTTGTTGAATGCTGCCCCCTTGGGGCATTGTAGTGTCCCCTATACCCCCTGGTTTATACTGGTTATGTTTCCAGTATTGTTCTCTCATTAAAAGGTATATGGTTAAGTCTCCATTGGTGGTCTGGCTCTGCTCTATAGGGGGAGGAGAGTCCTTGCACTTCCCACAGCACTTGTGCACCTGCTTTGATCCCTTCAATTGGAGAGGGGGTACCTCTTGGAGTACTGCCAGGGTTACACAAGCATTAGCAAGCAATGCACTAGCTGCAAGAAATCAGCAAGAAAAAGGCAGGAAAATGCAAGAGACACAGGGCGGGAAAATGCAAGGGTTCACCATCCTAATACAGTCTAGTGAAAATTCCAGATTTTGAAAACTACATTAAAATGTCTGAAACCTGCACATGAAATACAACTAGTGTGAATATTCAGAGACAGACTGTAAAATTTAAACACATCATTATCTGTGTTTCTTTGCAGGCAACTTTATGCTGCTGCAATTTCACAATGCTGCAATTTCACATTTTTTGAGGATTTTGAAAATAAAAAAAATTGTTAACTCCAAAAGCACAGGGAAGCATGTTGTTAGCTATTTGAATGCCCCCACCTCCTGCAGGGAGCCTGAGTTTTCAAATATTTCATTTTCAATAAGTCAGTATTTATCATTATCACTGTCATTATTTATTTCAACATTTTAAATGTTTACAAAAGCACACTTCCAAATAAGTAAGACTTCAGTTAAATTGGAGGCTCAATGACTTTAGGCCAATTTCAATAATTGGAGATCAGCAGAAGAGCACTATGGCTGCTGACAGATGTAAAAAAAAAAAACCCAGAAAAAAATGGTGCTTTACTTTAAACTTGTCATACTCCCTTGCAGTAGGTGAAGGCATTGAAATAGCTAACAATATGCTTGCCTGTGCTTTGGGTGTTGAAAATAAACATTTCATGAAAAATCCTCAAAAATCATGAAATTGTGGCAGCATGAAATTGCCTTCAAAGAAACACAGATAACTACAAGTTTAAAGTTTACAGTCTGTCTCTCCAAATATTTACACTACTTGTATTTCATGTGCAGGTTTCAGACTTTTTACTGTAGTTTTGAAAGAGGCATCATGTTAGTTTGACCTGGCTTGCCCAAAGTTTGTATAGATCGGGTGCTTCAGTGGGACTTTTTTTGTGCTTTTATTCATTAGCTTATTGAATCAGTTATAAAAGTGTCAAAAAGTCCCACTGAAGTGCGTGATCTATACAGATGCTACAGAACTGGGTCAAACTAACGTGCCGCTTCTTTCGGTAAAGCATGTGGGTTTTTTTCTTCACGTCTGTTAGCAACATCTATACCTCAATGCTTGTTTGCCATCTTTCCCAACTACACACTTGATTCAGCAAGATATCATAAAACAAAACATACATTTCCTAAACCATCACAGCTACAGCAGTCCCACCTTCCTTCAGCCATTAAGTAACTGAACCAATTTAGTTGTCCTATATTAGATCTGGTTTTAGCCCTTTGTTGCTTGAGGCCTACGCTTACTTTCTAGGCTATTTCAGTTGAATAGTTCTTCACCATGCCGCCTAGGAATTCATTTATTTGTTTGGTATTTTTTTCAGTGATGTAGAATAGTATACTTATCGCTAATAAAATGAGACATAATTAATATTCCAGATTCTGGAAAATATAACTATGCAGCTATACAATATATTGTATAACTGTAGCAGTTAGTAAGTAGTAACCAGAAGGAGGACAGGTTTAAATTGTAGACTCTAGTAAGCCATAATTTACTTAATGGTTATATAGTATGGTATTTGCTTGACTAAAGTTTGAGTAGGAGAAAAAGAGGCAAAGGAAATGAACAAACAAGAGAATATCAGAGGTGAAAATAATTTTAGAAAGTTCAAGCATGATAGGTGAGAAGAAGGCTAAAAGCTACTTAGAGTATTTAGTGGTTTTATGGCGGTAAGATCTGGCTTAGGACAAGATGCGTGCAACTACACGTAATGTACCTTACACTGCACATTTAGTTTAGTATTTGCTTAATAAAGTACTAAATAAATGTGCAGTACCTACCTAGAGTTACTGGACAGTTGCACTGGTGCACGTTTTTTAATGACACTTACTGTGCATTAGCCTAATACTGCGCAGTAGACTATTAGCACGTTTTTTTGCCATGACATGCTACTGCACAGGGTTATTACGCTAATGTGTAGTAAGTGTCTCATGTAGACAAACCCAATATAGCTTAAATGAGGAATAAAAATGGGTGTATAAATATTAATTAGAGTGGAAACTTTTAGGACTGTTTTTTAAAATGTAGGCTTTGTTTAGTAAGCTTTTTGATACTGAGCAAGGCAATAGAGTATAAAAATCTAGGTTCACCTTGAAATCTTTCCTCTTCAGCCTTGAACTGTAGTTGTTGTTGAACAGCCCATCTGCAGATAAATCAACATAAGCACTCCTTTAAAACTTATTTGAAACCTAGGGGGTAAGCTCTTTTCCCCAGCAGGCTAGCCACCTACTAGAAGCTTTTAAAGACTTTAGGACTTAAATACATTAATTTTATTTAAAAAAAAATGTTAATAGGATTCTTATTTCTTTAGGTCAATAGTACCCAACCTTACCACCCCTGTGGGCTCAATAAGTGGTGTGGAGTTGATCTGAGGACTGGATTCAGTGCATGGGATCACTCCCTAGGCCAGATCTGGTGTGGGGTTGATGCCCCAATACAATCTGGCTTATGGCCCTGGCCCAGTGGATCAGGTCCTGGCCCTGACTGTGCATGCAGTGAATCATACTCTGGCCCTGTGCATATCAGATTGGGCCCACAAGCCCCTGTCCCAGCTGGCATAGAGGGCCATGTTATCTGGCCTCTGTGGCTTGGCAATTTGGCAGTTAGGAAAATGGTGGCAATGTTAATTGCTACCACACCATCCATCATCAAATTTTCAGACCTGAGGGGAGCCCCAAAGGTTGGATGATAAGGTTCATTGGGCTGGATCTGGCCTGAGGGCCAGAGGTTAAGCACTACCGCTTTCAACGAATGCATATTTTATAAAGTTTAATCATTTGCTTGATATGCTTTGTCTGTATTATTTGGTCATTGATATCTCATCTGTATTTCATGATTAAATTTTATATTCACATTTATCTACATTTCTGTTTATGAATATTTAATTTAAGGCTTTTTGAACCTTTCTTGATTCTTAGAATGGCTTTAGGGATCAGCACAAGGAACTGAAACTTCTGCTACCATTCCTTAGCATGTGGTAGTGAGGAAATTAGAATAAAAACCCTGTGACCAATTCAAAACAATTATGGTATGAAAACTACAATGCATTACTAAATATTGCCTCTATTTCCCCCCTCATTCCCCCCCCCCCCCCCCCCCCACCCACCACAGCA
>NW_005842010.1:605328-625536 GCF_000455745.1 Alligator sinensis
TCCCCCCCCCCCCCCCAATAAAGTATCAGTTAGTGTAAGATATCCATTTTGGTTCTAGGCACAGGAAGAGTTAATGCAGAAACACAGTCCAGGAATATCCGCCAAACAGACATTTTGCAGTCTACTAATAGGTCAGTACAGCTCCCTCCATTTTCTCCCCTCCTGCTTCTGCTGTTTGTACTTCCTGGGCTGACCTAGGACTAGGTTGGCTCTGTAAAGACAAAATACACTTTGCATTCAAAAGAAGTTGCCTCCAACTGGGAGCATCTACACATGCAATTAGCATGTAGCAATAAATTCCAGCACAGTTTGCACTGGAGTTTTTCTCCTAGGTGCAACTTTTTATGTTTGTGCCAGGACCGCAGCACATTGAGTCAGGGTAGAGCAGACCGAGGCTGGCAGAGGGCCCCAAGAGATCATCTTGCTAGCCCAGGGCTTCTCGGACCTGGCTCAACATGTTGCAGAAGGCCTGACTGGCTCACAACGTAGGCCCCATAATGTAGCATCCTTGTGCTCCAGTCAGCCCCAATCACCATCTATACATGCATTTTGGTGCATGTAACTACTACACTGTAGGATAGTACTTCTCCTGGACAGTACAGTGGAGTTAGTTAATTTACTGTGCTCTAATACTGTGCATGTGTAAGTGGTGGCCCTTTATGGCACCACTAATTAGCTCTGCAGTAAAGTACATGTGTAGATAGGCCCACTATCAATTAAAGTTTAGTAGATACACTAACAATATCTTTTCATAGAAATAGAGCAGATGTGAAAAACTCCTTATGTTCAAGTAATTTTCAATTTGAAATGGAATATTGCAGCTATAGCTTTGGCTTATTCATATATTTTCCCTTTTTTATATTGTTTAATTTTTGGTTAGGCCCTCAGGCAATGTGAAATGCCACATGCTGATTTAGAGTAGTTGATGAACTGGTCCACTAAGTACTACTGGAGATGTTTGCTCCGGTTGCAAGTACTTTTGAAAATTGTTTCAGTGAGAAACATAAAGAATGCTGTAAAAGGAAAGGCTAGAAGGAGACAAGGATCATCAAGATCAAATTAAAGAGAAGCTGGAGGGAGAGGTAAAAAGTAAGTAGCATAAAGACAAACTCTCAGTCCCTAAGTCTAGTCTCCTCCTCTACGCACATAGCTAGAGAAGGCAGAATTCCAAAGTAACTTTCTCTGAAGTTCTGGAGTCAGCAGTGCCAGCCAGGGCTAGTAGCAATAAATCTAAACTCTATTTCATTACTAGAGAAATAGCAGCAGCATAAGATACCATTAGAGAATTGTACTCATAGTTGTCTCTGGGTCTGACCCTAGGGCCACAGGCTCACAGTAACTTCCTCTAAGTCTTTAATAGGGGAGAGAGGGCAGTAGACTGGGATAGTAAATCTGAAATTTCTGCAACTACCAAAGAAACATGGGAAGTAGCAGCAGGAGTAGCAACTCCTCCATCAATGACAGAACAGAACCAGATCTCATAAAAGAATCATAGCTGTGTTCAGGTGTGGTAACTGGACTTATTTCAGACTTATTTCCTGGGGCATGAATCATCTCTAACAATGAACAGTACAGCAATTTAATTATTTTAAAAATAATGCTGAGCCTTCAGGGGCAAGTCCAAGAAGTGAGAGCTGTGATATTAGTATGGCTGCAGGATGCGTTGGCAAAGTTATGAATGAATAGTATATTAATTGATACAAGAGCACTACAGAGACAACAGGAGAACTTTGTCCTGATGTCATACTAATTTTGTGGTACAACAATAAAGATATTGCACTAAGAGGATTGCTATTGTTTGGTTATGATCATTTAAGCACATTTTTCTTAGCTGTTCTGGCTGACCCCTTAGTATTCTTTGAAGCATTGCAGGTATCACCTATGTCCTTCTTAATCCCATGTTCCCTTTATCAGTAAAATAGGTTTAAATATTCAAGGACATGGGGAATGGCTGCTAGAGTTGCCAAACCCATCATTATTTAGGAAGTCTCAGACCTATCCTCATAAAGTACTTTTGATTTTCTTGAATATGAAATGCACTCTAGTATAGAATTTGAAGATCTCTTCTTTTATGTGAAAATGACTGAGTAACCTAATCTAGAAGCTAACAGGAATCCTTTCTATCATGGTTAGCTACCAAAAATAATATCTACCTAACCCCCACCCCTCAAAAATAAAATGCATCACACCATCATAGCAGTCCAGTTAACGGTTCCAACACAAATAAATATGCATATTAATCAAATAGAGATTGTAAATTAGGTCATTGTTTGCTTTTAGGAAATTAATCTGAATCTTGGTTATGCCAGAACATGTAGTATAGCAATGAACAATGATACTGAAGGAAATTATTTTAACTTTTTTCCCAGTACTAATAGATTCAAACAAATAAAGTAGTAAACAAGCCTGTAGGACAAGCAAACTTTTATTTCCATTTTTTCTCAGCATTGGGAAAAACTGCTGTCCTGGAGCTTATCTGCAAAAACAGATTACGTCCTTTCTTGTTGTTTGGTTCTACTCATTTAGAGACTTATTTCTACTTCTCCTCTTGTCTATCTACATTAATTAAATAGTTGTTGACTTTTTTTTAGCTAAAGCAAGACCTGCTTAGTCCAGAAACACAGGATCCAATGTCATGTTTTGATATATGAAAGACAAACACTCTGGCTAACAGGTACTTAAATTCCTTGCAGAAGGGAACTATGCCTTCATTTTTCTTCTGATTTTTTTTTTTTAATTTTTTAAGCATTTTCCTTTAGAAAATGTGCAGTGACATGGATCATTTTGGTCAACTAAAATATGTGCAACAGAATGGCTAAATTCTATTAATTTATAAAATTAATAAGTTTGGGGCGGAAGGAGTTTATTGTTCTTCAAATAAAAAGAAATCACTTTAACAAGATGAAACTAGGAATACAGAAAGTTCTGTGAGTCTGGGCATAATCTTTTAGAAAAATATTAGTCACTGAACATTCTGTAAAATGACAAATGGTCCATCGGGTAGATGGAAGTTTATTATTTACACTGTCTGCACTTGCTCCCCTCCATTTAAAAGTACATATATGTCTGAGAGAGAGTCTGTATACTAAAGTATTTCTGAAAGGGTTAATATTTAAACTGTTGCCACTGTTCTTTGGCAGGTCATTATGACTAAGCCATTCATTGTTTAAGGAAGACAAACAATTTGCCTTGTTGCTAGTGTTAATTTTAATGAGTAGATGGAAAATGTGAGACCCTGGAGCTGGTGTGTTCAGGTACAAAGGAAAGGCATTTTAAAAGGGGGAAGTGTAGTTAGGGGAGATGGATTTATCCATCTGTCAAGAGAGAAACATTTGGGGAAAAAGAGAGAGAGGAGAAACTAAATGTTGACCTGGGCTTAGTGGGAAGAGAGAAGAAAGGGTGGCAGGAGCTAATAGACAGGACCTCAAAGGAATGGGCCTGTGAGTCTGTTCTGGAGTAGGGTAAAGCATGAATGCATCACAAGTACAGAAAATGAGACAAGGGATCAAAAGAAAAATTACAAGGTTAACTTAACAAAACCTGGAGTTGGGTCAGTGAGGCAGGAGTAACTTTGTGTGTGAAATCCTTCAAAAGGATAAAGGAATAGATATGAACCCAAAGTCAGATTTATGCCCTTGTGAAATGCTGTATTTATTGTGAAAGACTAAGAGGTATCATAGAATCTTTGTGGATAGAAACTCCAGGTTTCAATAGAAAAAATGTATGTCTAGGGATATATTGTCGACCCATAGACCAGGATGGCAGCAGTGAGCTAGAAATGCTAAGGGAGTTGAGATAGGTTGCAACAGCAGAAAACAGAAACTATCCACAAATAGACTGGGCCGATCTAAGATCAGGCTGGGATGCAGAGACCAAATGTCTTGATGTTATAAAAGACTGTTTCCTGGAGCAGTTAGTCTTGGAATCTTCAAGGGGAAATCCATTCTTGATCTAGTCCCTAAGTACTTGGGATTGCCAAGGATTTGGTGCAAAGGGTAAGTGTAACTGAGCCACTTGGCAATAGTGACCAGAATACAATTAGTTTTGAAATCCAGGTAGGAGGGGAGACAAGAAAAATCTATTACAGTAGCTTTTAACTTCAAAAAGGGAGACTACACTAAAATGAGGAAGCTAGTTAGACAGAAGTTGAAAAGGGGCCCTAAGGAGGTGAGAAACTTGCAAGCAGCATAGGGACTGCTTAAGAACACCATATTGGAGGCACAAAACAAATGTACACTACAAATTAAAAAAAATGGAAAGCGAAATGGAAAGCAGACCAAAATAAACCAGCATGATTTAATGGCAGAGTTGCAAATGCAATAAGCAGAAAAAAGGCTTCTTTCAAAAAGCTTGTCCAAAAACTCTCTCAACTATACAATTGATCCAATAAACAATATCATAAATATCCTTGTCATCAAATTATTTATCCCTTTCAATACCATTTAGGATTGCTATATTTTATTTCAATAAATAATGTGATGTATCATCAATATAACTTTTTATAGGTTTTCAAGACGTTTAAAGCATGATTGGTAAAGAAGTTAGAACACAATGTAATGGGAAACACCTCTCCCATTACTGGGTGGAGTGATTAAGTGAGGAAAAGAGCAGAGTGCACCTGTAAAGGAAGACTGCTGCAGGCTGGAAAGAGCGACCTTTGGAGTTATGTAAGCCTAGCTTCAGAGAAGAGTAGGGCAGTCAGGCCCTGGCAGAGCTGAGGGAAGCAGCTCCCTACTATAAGCTGATGCAGTTAAACTACAAACTGTGAATAGACCTAAGAGGGCTGGAATTAGGATAAACACCAGTGGAGAATGAATAGAAGCCTGGGGAGGGCCTGGGGAAAAGACACCCCAGTGGGAATCATTTGTTTGTGAGTTTGATTATTTTTGCAAGTAGACTTCTGGCTGCAGGAGGAGCCTTGCTGTGAGGCATGGGGCAGCCGGGTGGAGGGGATGAGAGCTCCTGAGGGTGCCGAGTGTTCTGTTCTGTTTGGGGGCATTTGGAACCAAGCCACACGGAACTGATGAGGAGGCCATGAGCCCTGTGGAACTTCTGGTGAAACAGACTAACCTGAGAGACATGGGTGGATTTTGCTGATAAGTCTGTAGGACTGGTAGTGGTCAGAGCTGTGTCCACTAACATTGTCATAATGCAGGCAGCTCAATGAGTGATGTGATCAATGAAAGAGAAGCACTTAAAGTAGTCCCCTACTGAACTGAAGGCCTACTCCTGTTTAATTATCAACATTAAGGCAAAGCTTGTGAGTAATGTCCAGGTCATTGGGATGTTGGCAGGGCAAGGAGGAGAGGACTACCCACCAAGGGGCAGCAGACAACAGCAGACTAACCCAGGGCCTGCTACAACAATAAATGGTAAGCAGCTATAGTCTCACTGAGCTTTTCAATATCCCAAATTGCAAATTATCAAGAAAAATGAATTACTACTTCTCAGGTTACTTTTCTATCAACCTAAGAAGTTTTGACAGGGTTTACTGGCAGGAAAATAGAAAAGGAGAATGTATTAATAAACTAAACAATTATTCTCATATTTTGAGAATATTAACTTTTGAGGTTATTATATCCTTGTGTAACAAAGTTAATTCTGGTGTTTCATAGATATATTTTTCTATTGTTGCAGATAAGGAAGGTTGTAGATCTTTGCATTTCATATTTTTTCCAGTTCTGTGATAAGGCAAAATGAAAGTGTGTATCCCTCTTCCCCCCAGTGCAATTTGGTAACCATAACATCCTTTGATTTAGCAAAACTAATAATGGTTTATTGCAGTGCTGTGCAAGAGAAAGAACAAGGAGAAGCAAAAGTTAAAGGGTAAATCCAGCATTATATTTGTGAGAATGGGTAGGAAAAAAATCAGGATATAGCAATGAAGAGTAGATACAGAAAAAGCTGGCATGCATTGACTGCTTTCATCAATTGATATTGAAATTGAGTTGTGAATATAATGCTCAGACTAAATATTTGCTACATTTTCCTGAATGCTAGTATTATCAGCATACTCTTTAGAATTCTAGTAAGTTCAAATTTTCTTACAGAGTGATACACAACTGGTAACATGCTAAACCAGACAGGTAGGTCACTATTTTTAATTGTTTGTGCAAAAAAATTGCTTTAAAGAAATGATTAGTGAAGTTATCTTTATATTATTGGCAATCTTTCTATCCCTTCTTTTGGCTGCACCACTGCCATTTCAGCAACTGCCACTGCTTCTTTTGTTGCTAAAATAATAAATTAATATGATGAATAGTCTAGCTTTGGATAAGTTTACTGCTACTATTGAGAAGCTTCCTTGCTTTTATTACCTATGCAGACACTAACAGTGTATCTTGCTAACCTCTCATTATGATCAAGAGAGAAACATTGGTGGGAAAAATGTATTCCTATTTCATTCTGTCCTCCACCTACATTTTTTTTTGTTTCTCTGTTGTTTGTTGGATAGTATAGAGATAAACACGATATAAATACCCAGACAGACAGTGACCAATGGAGCATATACAAAACTTTACAAGTTAGTACAGGGTGTGCACTCTTGTAAATTCAGTCAGTGGAGAGGAGAATAATCGAGTTTGATATCTGAGGTACTGAAATAATGGTATATTAGGTCCTTGAACCAGGGGAAAAGAAACCAACCCAATGAGCACTGAAATTTAAATTAAGCAGAGATTGACTTTACTGGGACAAACATCAAGTTTTACTGACTGAAGAGACAAATATTGACTGAAGTGCCCTAACCAAATTCAGATCCCCCCCCCCCTTTGAAATAGCATCCTTTCTTTTCCCAAGACCCATCAATGAAAACAGAATCTTGGCCACTGCTTCTCTGATCTCCTGCTTTTGCCAAGCTGGCACATTTTCCAAGTGACTGTTATAAAAATTGGAGACAAAAGAAATGATTGTGACTTTTTAAATCAATAAAACCTATGGCCATGTCCAAATTAGTACAGATGTTTGGTTCCCTGGGGACAAGTAGGAGTGTCACAAGTTACCCTTTGTCATGTGGCAGGTTACCCCAGGTGGGGTAAGGGAGGCTGGGGCCAGCAACTGTGCTGGCCCCAGTAGCCTTACCTAGAGTCATGGGGGCTGTGGAAACTGCAGCAGTGGCTCTCCAGGAGTTTGGAGCCTGGTGGCAGCTGGAGCATGACTCCAGTGGACCAGGCTCCAGTTTTGGGGAGCGTGCAGTGCAGCCATGTGCACCACCTTGCTTTTTTTCCATGTGGGTTTTTTGACCCCAAGATCTCGCAGGATCAGTCCCCTCCCCATGCTGCAAAGGTAGCAGTGCAGGAAATGCCTAAATGTGTTGTGTGTGGTGCTTGTCTGGATGTGGCCTACATGGTGAAATGGTTACAAAAGAACAAAATCAAGATATTTTGTAAATCACAACAATGTTTATAAAATAATAATAAAAAGCCTTCCTAATATAGCCAGAAACCACAATGACAGCAGATGATGGAATGACATGATTAAAGAACCCAATTCTGCAAGCTGTCACTGGGAATTTATATGCAAGAGGTTTTCCAGAATGACCTCAACAAAACAGTAAACTTTTCTCTTTAAAAATGTTAATAGACTTTATGGAGAAGAACGAGAATGCCAGTACTGGAAACAGAACTCTTATATGTAACAGGAGACAAATTACAGCAGATGAAACAATGGTGCAAGTTATCACATGTAGGCATCCTGTCATCTAGTCTCACCCTAATATAGATGCAGCTCCTACAAACATAAGGAGATAGTTCAGTCTCCTACTGATTTATCATTACCGTGTCTCTTGAGAATCTGAGAAACAGGCAGATGAAAACCAATTGAGACTTTTTTTTTCTGATAAGGTATACGTTGTTTTAATTTATGATGCATTAACTTAGATCTCACATCCTTTTATGAGTTAATTTACAGAAAAAAAAACAAACCTGACTTTATTTTCCTAAAACATAAGGGAGATTATTGCTCTATATCAGACCAGATACTAACTGGTGGCAACTGGTATCTGTAGTTGCACCAGCTAAGGACATCTCTTTGGATTTTTTACCATGCATTTTAACCTTTCAACACTTATACTGTTTTTTGTATTATATTATCAGTGAGGATTTTTAACTTAAGGGAATGTTAAGCATAGCAACAGTAATTTTATAATATTTGCTAGGAGATGCCCAGTGGCGATGCATAGGGGGTGAACAGGGGTGCATGTGCACCCTCTGAGAGTGCTGATGCACCCTGTCAACCAGCTTTCCTGGGGGGGGACAGGTGAGAGCATTGGTGCCTCCCTGAGAGCCCTGCCGGGGAGTTGGGGCTCACCTGGAAGTGATAGCACTCTCCCAGAAATGTCAGCCAGGCACCTGGAAGTGACAGCGGTGCACCACTGCCACTTGTGGGTTGGCAGGATTGGCTGTGGGTGAACCCCTGCCCCCGGTCAATGACTGGGCACTGGGCGGGCAAGTGTCCCCCCTGACTCAAGAGGCAACAGTCGCCCATGGAGATGTCACTAGAATGTGTTCTTTGAAAAAGTTGCAGTGACTGCTAAAATATCTGGACTGTCAATCTATTCTTACTGAAAGTTTGTTTTGACAGAAAAAAGACATTTACTTTCCAAATATTACATCAGGTTTCTTTCACAGGTTTTTCATCAGAAGACCCACAATTACAAAGCAACGTTCTTCTATGCTGTAGTCATCCCTGGCATGAAAGCCATAGCAAAACTTTTCATTTAATGTCATTTTGTCAAAAGTGCTTTCTTCATCAGGAAAAAAAAAGCCTCTCTTTATGTTTCCTCAAAGAGCACCTAATCCAATTTCTCTGCTTGCCACTTGCTGTTGTTGTGATATAATTATTGATTAAGAATGGTGATATCTTGCCTGAATGTGTCTTTTTTTTTTTTCTGGAAGAGGTTTCTGAGAGAATACAGTTTTGACAACAGGAAGAAATCGCATTCTAAAACCTCTCACTTAAATGTCCAATAACTCTTTTCTTCACAGCTTTTCTATTTATTTGTCACATTAAAACCTCCAGAATTCATAACATTACTGCTGTAAACTACAGGACTGCAATAACAAAAGTGAGTCAGAGTATGGACTCCTGTAGTGCACCAACTTAAAAGAAACATAATGAAAAGAGTAATAATTCTAGAAGAATCAGAATGTCCTAAAAATATTCAGTTTTTAATGCAGAAAGTGACACCTGAGCCATTGTTATACATGTATGAAGTGATATACTGGAGAAGACTCCTATAAGCCCTTAGTTAAAATTCCTCCACCTCAAGGTAAGGAGTGGGATGGCTTCCTTGTGTCTGGAATTGACAGTCCCTACACCCTATTATTTTAACTCTTTTTTGCCAAAGATGGTGCAACTGGAGAACTCATTAAATATTTCTGAGGAAATAGTCCAGATTGAACCAAATGGTTGGGGTGCCTGCCACTTTAACAGGTCAGGTAGCCTCTGGCAGATGCAGGACAGAGCTGATTAGGAGTCAGCTAACCTAGGGAGCTGCCAGGTGAGGGAGTCACCTAACTCAGGAGAACTGGACTTAGAGCAAGTATAAGCCCAGGTCCTGAGAGAGCCCAGTAGTAATGGGTTGGACCTTGCTAAGTGAACTTCACCTCAGCAGGAGGACTGCAGCTCTGGAGCACCATCTCAGAGAGGGCAGCTGAAGCACTCTGGAGGTTTGGGTAGGAACTAAGGGCCTGGAGGAGGTTTCTAGGGACCCAGGCTGGGGCCTGGCTGAGCCCAGAAAGAATACTTAGAACATAAGAGCTATTTTGAGGCCTGGGGGAGCCCAGATTGAGAGGCTCAGCATAGAAGACTGATTGTGGGGTCCAGGTGAAGCTCAGAGAAAGGGGCTCAGTGTATAAGATCTATTATGGGGCTTAGGTCAGCCCAGAAACTGAGGCTGAGAGCTTAAGAGATCTGCTGAGTAGCCTGAGAGAGTGGACCTGTGAGTGAGTGAGTGAATGAGGGTGGAGAACTGGTGAAGTAGGCTGGAGAACTTATCCCTATAGAATTTCACTGCTCTGCTGGCAGGTCTAAGGCCTAGAGAGGGGCTGAAGGCCAGAGGTGGCCACAGCAGGAGACTGGCAGAGCCAGAGAGGGGCCTGGAGTTGCAAAAGGGCCCAAGGCAGTGCCACGGCCTAAGAGAAATCAAGGTGGGGAAGGACCATCACCAGAAAGGAAGGGGAATCAGGGGCCCCCAGACCAAAATGAAAAATGGCTAAGTCAGAGCTATCTGAAGAGTAGGAGGGCCCAAAAGACAAGGTGGTGAAGAGAGCAACCAGGTTAATCTTGCTGGCCTGCTAATGGGACCAGGGCCCAGAGAGGGCCTGAAGGCTGGGGGCAGCCATAGTGGGAGACTGCCAGAGCCAGAGGGGGCCCAGAGTTCTTGATTGCCCAGAAGCGGGGCCAGGGCCTGGGAGAGGCAGAAGGTACAGCTGTGGCCAGAGCCAGAGAGCAAGAGGTCAGAGAAACTGAGGCCCAGAATGAAGATTGATAGGACAGAGCCATAAGATGTAGAGGAGGGTCCAAGACAGTACTGACAACAGGGGGCCCAGAGATTGGAGAGCCTGGGCCAGAAATAGCCTGGAGGAAAGAGATAGCTGAATTCAGAAGGGGGCTGTATGAGAGCCAGTGAGATCAGGACTCAGAGGGAGCCTTTAGACCAAACCCCTGAGGTAATTTGGGAAGCGCAAGACCTGGAGGTAGCAACAGGGGAGGCGCTGTCATACTTCCTGAGAAATCAGGCCAATAAACTAGTTACTTCAGGTGCCTGTTCACAAATGCATGGAACCTGGGAAACAAGCAGGAAGAATTGGAAGTCCTTGCAGAGTCATGGAACTATGATGTGACTGGAATAATAGAGACTTGGTGGGATAACTCATAGGACTGGAGCACTGCCATGGATGGGTACAAACTATTCAGGAAGGGCATGCAGGGGAGAAGAGGAGGAGGAGGTGTTGCACTTTAGGTAAAAGAACCATATGATTACTCAGAGCTCCAGTATGAAACTGGAAATAGACCTGTTGAAAGTTTCTGGGTTGGAGTCAGAGGGGAAAGCAACAAGGGTGATGTCATGGTGGGGGTCTGCTATTGACCTCCAGACCAGAAGGAAGTGGTGGATGAGGCTTTCTTCAAACAGCTAGAGGAAGTTTCCTGATCACAAGCCCTGGTACTTACTGGGGATTTCAAATGACCTGACAACTGCTGGCAATGCAGCGGTGTGCAGGTAATCTAGGACAGAAACTCATGGACTCACTATAGATTAGGCAGTGGAATTCTGACACACTACAACCTGCTGGCCATCTGACTCCCCAGGTACCTCTGCACTTTTACCTGTGCTGCTACATCCCCCTCCCACTCCCACCCCTCAGCCTATCTCTCACCCCCTGATGCCTCCATTACCATTTTCCCTGACTGTCTTTCTTGCCTGCATTGTGTGCCAGGCCAGCCTTTGGATTCTTTACTATTCCTCCCATCCAGGACCAGGAGACACCAACCGCAGGTGCTTCCTCAGCCTGACAAGGTTTTTCACTCCAAAAGCTGGCATCCCAGACAGCTAAACTGAGCTTATTTGGAGCCTCACAACTCCACTACAACCAGCAAGCATGAGGCCTGTCAAGGACATGACTGGTCTGGTCTTTCCCCAGCCAGGACTGTGTGCATGCATGCATTAGCTAGAGATTATGGCACCTCCTACCTGCTTTTCACCAGGGGATCATTGGTTCTGGCATTTACAGGGCTGCCATGCCACCAGCAGTCCCACCAGGCCTCCCTACCCTGGCAGGGTGCAGTTTTAGTGGACATGCCCAGGACCTGGGGCTTCCTTCTTTCCCATAGCCCCAGCCCATACCCCTGAGTTCATCCTGGCATGGGAGCTCAGCAGGGACATGTTCTTCCTCTCCTGTCTGATGTTGCATTGAGTGTCCCCTCCAGCTCTGAGAGCAGAGCATTACATGGTTTAAAAAAACTTAAACAGAAATAGGTGCAGACAGAGTCAGGAGGGTGGCACTCAGTCCATCTGCAGGTGGAGCCTGGGGAACCCACCAGCTGCTCCACCAAACTAGGATTCAAGCAGGTGCAGTGGGGTATCACTACATCCCAAGCAATGCTGTACACCCTCTCACTTGGAACATTGGTTGGTGGACAGGACAGGTGTTCCTGGGCAACCATGGCCAGATCCAGCCACACCTGTTTGCGGTTTGCCCAGTAGACCAAGGTGTCACAGTCCAGTGGCTCCACATCCTCAGTGAGACAGGTAGTCGCTGAATCCTCGGTGCTACCTGCCCAAGCCTGGGGTCTGGTGCATCTGGACCCAAGCATTGAAGCCATGCCCTTGGCCCACATTGGCAGCAGCTGCCATGGAGGAGACTGGCTGGTGCTGTTACTGGTTGTGCTGGCATGGGAAAGTGGATCCCCCTCTTCCACATCCCCTCGCCTCTGCCCTTCTGCCTCCCTGACTCTGTTGACCAGCACCTGAGTCCAGTGATCAAGGGTTTTGGTGCTGCCAATACACATGCTTCCCTTAACCCTCAGGTTTCACATGCCCATCAGGATGTGGACTGTACTGGACTGCAAGGGATCCAGCTGTCTCCTAATGGCCTCCTTCAGCCACCTCACCAGTGCCTGCATATCTGGTGACAACGGCTTGCCCCAGCCAGGAACATTGATTCCCTGGAACTTCTCCATTAGGTTCTCAAGTTCTCTCACTATGGGGATTACCTGGCTAAGGAGGGCATCACCAGCACTGAGGGTCTTGGTGGCCTTGAGGAAGGGCTTGAGGACTACCAAGATCTGGGAGATGGTACCCCACTCAGCTCTGCTAAGGGGACCGCTGATCCTAATCTCCTTGAGCAAGGCTATCTCATGGATGGCCTTCTGTTGCTCCATCAGCCTTTTGAGCATCAGGTATGTGGAGTTTCACTGAGTCCCCACATCCTGCATGATTTTGTGCTGGGGGTTGCTCAGCTCTTAAGTGTTTCTCCCACAGCATCTTGCTCCCCTTGATGCTGCGGTTGAAGTAGCCCACCACCTTACTGCATTATGAAATCAGCTGGCTTGTAGTGGTGGCAGTGCCATCACCGGCAGCCCTGTCCCCCTCCAAGGCCTCCCTGACTATGAGGTGCAGCCTATGTGTCACACAGTGGATGCCAAGAAAGTTGATATCACGGACTGCCTTGACCATATTGGCACCATTGTGGGTGACGATGAACCCGTGGGTGAGTTCTTTCTGCCCAACAAGCCACCCCTGTACCATGCAGATCATGGCCACCATGTGGGACTTATCCACAACCTCAGCTTGAAGGAGATCCCACCGACAGTCTGACTGGTCACACCAGTGCCCTGTGAGGGAGATGTAGGTGTAATCACCACCCCAGCTGCTACAGATGTTGGAGGTGAAGTGCAAGGCTACCTGCAGCCCTGCCTTGTGCAGGTCCTCCCTCAAGTACTCCCTGCATGCCTCATACAGAGAGGGCACCATCACCTTGCTAAAGGTGGTGCATGTGGGCACTACATAAGATGGGGCCATGAGCACCATGAGCCACCTGAACCCTGGCCACTCAACTAAGGAGAAGGGCTGGCTATCCAGAGCAAGCATCTCCCTAATGCTCTGGGTGATCTCACTCACCCTTGCAACGCACTCCTCTCTGTCTGCAGTTTTCCCCCACTGCTCCATGGTGGCCTGCCTCTGCTTTGGGGGGATGGGGTCTTTGGAGAAAGTGGGGGACTTCCCTTTGGGCGCACACACACTGGTGCCAGGCTGAGGAGGAGGAAGGGCAAGGGGGTTTTGCCTCCTGAGATGCAACAGCATTGCCGTGGTGGCAAATTGTTTCACCTCTTCACCCCAGCTGATCTGCATATGGTAGTGCTGGCAGATAGCAAGCCTGGGATCATCTGCCACCTCAAAATGATCCCACACTACATTACTCCTCCACTTCTGGGTTGAGGGTGAGGCTCCTGCCTTCTCCCACTCCTCAGCAGGCTGAGGCGTAACAACAGGAGGAGCTGACTCAGCTGACCCACTTGCCTGAGCCTCCACAGCCTCAACTGCAGTCTCCTCCAAGGTGCTTTCCTGTGAAGGAGACCTGGGTCTAGAGGAACTTTGAGGGGTGTGGAGCACTAATTCAGATTCTGCCTTGGTCCACAGAATTTCTTTTGCCAGGGTGCTCACGTCCCCTGGTTCAAGATCCAGCTCCTCTATCTGACTACTTCTTGTGTGTTGTCTTTAGTATGTATATTACTAAGTATAACTAATAATATTAATAACTAATAATTATATATAATCTCTTCTATGAATGTCTGACTACTTCTTCTATGAAGTATGTGAGTGTGTGTAATGTGTGCTTTCCTACACAGTGATGGATCACATTGCCAGGGAAAACACAGGTTTCTTTTTAAAAAGTTTTGGGGGAAAAACCCCCAAGAACAAATATAAATTGAAACAAATGGATTGGATAGGAATAAGTAAAGTAGAAGGATTCTAGATAGTAAGCCAAGATAAGCTATATCCTATCCAATCCTTTCTAAGAACAAAAAGTAGCAGGCAACTGACTAGGAGGCCAAGCCAGTCCAGTACCTTTCTGGCACTTTTGCTCACTCAGGCAGAAACAGCTCACAAAAGGCACAGAAAGCCTGCAGACAGAGGCTTATATGCTGTTTCCATGTCCCTCCCCCAGACACTGTTATTGGAAGGGGACTCAAGGAGAGATCACAGTCACTGGCCAGCTAGAGATGTCAGTCCTTCTCCATCTGCTCCCCCTTCTTCTTCACAGTATCTGTTTCCCTGAATGAATACCTCTGAATCTCTGAATCTTTTCTGAATTGATTTGGAGGCACCGAATCAAGTTGGAAATTTTTAAGCTTCTCCTGAGTCCATTCGGATTTAGAGATTCAGCCTCCAAATTGGGCCGAATCTTCTCCGTATCAAATTGTGAACTGAAGCTTCGCACAGCCCTAGATATTAACCACAAATGATAGTAATATAACACTTGTCCTGGCCATTGTTTATTTGCCAGAGAATCTTAGAGATTTTATATTATTTATATGTTCCCTATATTTGTTGTATAGCATACCATGAAATATGTTGGCTTCTGATTACTTGATGAAAAAAATATTTTAAACAGAACACATTGGTTGGACTAATGGATTTGAACACCAACCTTATTAGTAACTTCAAAGGGAATACTTTGCATTCAGTAGCTCACACAAGTGTAACCTTGTTAGAAAACTCACATTTAACCTTTTAAAGTTTGGAATTCTAAATTTAATCTCACCTCATTCACATTATTCATGTTTTCTGCCTTCTTGAATTAGAAGCACTGTCTTCATAGAATAAAGTGTTTGAGTACAATTTCTGACAAGCCTGAGGCAGGCAATATCAAATCCCTCAAATATTACATTTTCATCCTACTTCCAGTCCAGCTTAGTTAACCTAATAGGCTCAAGTTGCTTGGATCAGAGTTTGTGTAAGTAGCCAAACCTTATAATTTATCTAATCCATCTGAACCACCAAAACTCTGAATGGCAGCATGCTCTACGTTACTTTCCTTGAAACTTTGATTTTTTAATATATTTAACACTAAAAGTGGAGGGTTTTTTTAATTATTCTAGAAAATGCATAGATTTTCAAAATTTATAGTTTGGCACATTTCAGTTTCTCCTGGCTCATTTGAAAGGAATTAAAAGATCAAAACAGACATTAGAGGTTAAAAAATATTTTCTAAGAAATGAGGACTGGAACTGTGTAGCACACTATAGGAAATCCCAAAGAGTCTTTAATGACGTTTGTATAACAACAGCCAAAATCAATATCCAAATTTGCAGACAATGATCTACCTGCAGCACAAGTTAATTGCTTGATATAAGATCGAGTATGTTTCAAAATGATTTTTTTTAAGTCAGTTGGGCCAGTCATGACTGCAAACTGAATTACCTTTGGGTATTATTGACTGTCCTTCCTGTATTTTCCTCTTGGAAAGTTTCCTGGTGTGTTTTTCCATTAAAACTAATCAGGAGGACAGAAAAAGGGATGGGAGGGGGGAAGGATTTTACAAGTTTTCTGTGGCTTTTACCTTTATGCCTCTTTCCTTTCCCTGTTCTTTATGACCTACTTTCATTTTCCCCTTCCTTTTTCCACTAAAGGGACTTACTTTTGAATTGCTTGTTCAGTAGTGAATTCCAGTTTGCTCTCTTTACAACCCATGGTTGAGCCTGTTGGTGACTGACTTAGAGAGGGGTCGAATCAGCATCTCCTGGCTGGTTGGTTTCTTTGCTGCTGTGTCTAATCTGTGCCTTAATACAGCCATTCTAGCCACCTTGTGGCCTCTGTTCTTGTAAAATATGCAGTTTGTCATACCCTCCTCTTCAGGTTGCATTTACTGGCACTGAAGAATTCTAATATGAATTGTACTTGAAATAGTAGAAACTTTGGCTCCTTTGTTTCCATTCTTCTGTAGACTGAGGAAGGCAGTGTTGCGCTGTTAGAGAGAGAGAGAGAGAGAGAGAGAGGGGAAGAGACACCCTATTTTTATTTTTTTACATTCTGTAGGAATGAATGAAATCATCAGACAAAGCTTGGGATGGTGTTCCAACCTATCCCAGCTTACCACTGCAACATGAAGAAGGGCTCTGAGTGCCTTATAATTAAAAATTTATAAATCCCTCCCCATATGTTTAAGAGGGCACATTTTCATGATGTCTGTTTTGATACTGTGTTTTGGTTATATATACCTGCCCTGAAGTTTAATGCATGCTTATTTGTAGGCATGGCAGAAAGGAATTATTTTTTGTTACTATTATTATTTATTTCAATGGCTAAAATCAGTTGTTTATTTTTAATAATTTGTTTTGATTGTTATAAATCCCTGCCCCTCCAACTCCTCTCCCACCAGAGCCTTACTAGCACGACCCCTAGCTCCTGCAGTGGCATGTGTGTATGTGTGGACTTCTTTACCTCTGTCCTGGATTTTTTTTTGTCTTCTTGATGTAAATGTTTTTCTGGCAATCTGTGAGTATCAGGTGAAATCAATGTCCATAAATTTTTATCTACAGACATTGAATCCTGCTAAGTCTATTTATTTATGATACTGAATTACCAACAAAGATGATATTTTTGAGAGAAAATTTGTTAAAATATTTTTTCTATTTCACAACAATATCTAGTTTGTTCTTCTAATGAGCAGTGCTACCTCTTTTTACCAGTAGAGGACACATAAGACTGCTGTCTAGGCTATCAAATTTCATTCTTAAAAATCTGTGAAATAAAAATGATAGAGAAATGTAATTAGATGTATTAGCCTGAAGTCATGCAGAAGGCACGGTAGATATGTACCTTTAAAACTAGCTAAGTTATACATAGAGCATAAGCTTTTGTGAGATGGAGCTCATTTAATTGATGCTGTGAAAGGAAGTGTATAGAACAGTGTATAAAATGAAGAGATGGATTTGAATACAAAAGGCCAGAATAGAGGCAAACAAGTAAAGAACCCATAGGAACAAAGGGGTCACAAAAGCTAATCCACGTAATGGGATAAGAATCTGTAGTCCCTATTTAAACCATATTTAACACCGTCAGTTCTCTGTGTGATTTTTTTTTTTGCTCCACAATTTCCTGTTCAAATAGGTTTTTAAAAACTTGCTGCCTAAGAACAGCTACCCTGAGGTCAGTGATGGAATGTCCTGGGAGGTTTAAGTGTTCTGCCACAGGCCTTTGTGTCTTTCTGGAGCTGGTGGTAGATTGGTTTCCATGAATTCCTAAAAAAGATTGAATGACTCATGATGAGAACACTAGAAAGCTAGTTAGTGGAAAACCCCTGTAGTGTTTTCTTAAAAAAAAAGTTTTCAACAATTTAATTCTTTTGTTCTTATTTCATATTCCAATTATCCTTTTGCTAATGAAATCCTTCCTGAAATGCTGCCATTCTAATCACCACTCTACAGTCTGTCCACAGTGACTTCTTGCTCTTAAAGTCAATTTCAGAGGATTAAATTAAATGAATCAGACCTCCTGCTGGGTCATGCATGAAGCACAGATCTTATTGTAAATGTGACACCTCACTACATATTTGAACTATAGCCATTACGTTTCTGTTGGATTAAGGGAAGAGGTAATAATAATTAAAAAAAACTTAAAAAAAATTAATATGCCACATATACATGAAGTATAATTTTGTTAAAAATTTGTATAACTTGACAAAACAAAGGTGATTCCCCTGAACACTTGGGCTGTTTTCTTGCCAGGTTTCAGCTTTCTATTCCATATCATTGAAGCATTCTGGAGGTCAGGGTGGACTACCCTAGACAGGTGGGCAGGCCAATTTTTTCACTAGCCTGGGGGTGGTCCCCTGTCACAAAGTGCTAGAGATATTAATTAAAAGACAAAATCACTTGACTTTTTCTTATTGGGAAATATCATGGTGTGTTTTTTTGTTATGTTTTTTGGTGTTTTTTTTTTTTTAATTGTTCTTATACTCATTGCAGAAATGGTTTTAGTTACATTGGGCAAGACCTGGATGAACTTATACCTGAAAGATGAATGAATAAGAAAGTTCATAAACTATTAGAAAAGGATTTTTCTAATAATTTAAGATGATTAATTTTAACAACAACTAGTGCTGAATGTACCATTGGTAATGAATGGATTGTGAAATTTCTGTGTGTACACAAATACTGATTTCTGGGATTATGATCATAAAAATACCCAGTTCATTTTATGAATGAAAGAAAAAAAAAGAGAGAGAAATGAAAGACAAAGCTCTTATTAAATTTGAGCCTACCCAAGATTAGTTTTTTAAACATATTTTTTCTAAGTTTAAGCAAGCTGTAATTTTATCTCGTTTATAGAACCAAAAGCTATTGTTGCTGGGATACCAAACTTAAAAAGAATAGTTTATCCTTAAAGTTTGGTCTATAATTCTTTGAAAACAGGCATACATTTTGGATTTTTGTTTAGAAATTTAAGGTGCTATCTCCAGAATCAATCTTGAAGTTAAGCACCGCATTCTACCTCATGAAAACTGATGAAAAGACCTCCTATTGATTGAAGGGCTTTGTATGAGGCCCTAGCTCTGCCAAATACACTACCTCTAATCCTGTTTAAAAACTTTACTTTGTCTTTGTGTTGAAAGCAAATGACTTCTTTTGAACAATTTATTCTTGGAGTCCAGAGTTACAGTAAGTTTACTCAAGTGGGTGAATCCTATTGTTTCATTGAATATATTAGGCAGCATTAGAAGATATTTCATATGGTATTTCAGTGTTGCTGTTGGCTACATTTTGAAAGTTATAACGGTACAAAACAAGTGAAGAAAAACATTGTAAGAAAATGTTAATATTCCAACAATTGATTTTGTAAATATATTTAAAAACTATTAACCACAGAGAAACTAAACCACAGAGAAAGTTTAAAAGGCTAGTTTAATGTTTAATAGGCACAACAATCCACTGGTTTAATGTAATAGGTTAAAATCAATCTGGGCATAGTTTATTCCATCCCAAATCCAAAAGGAAAAAAGAAAGCCTCATTAAATGTACAGATTTTATAAGAATGCAGGATAATATCTGGTTGGCTTGAACATTATAAATGAGTTTCTCATGTTAACAAAAATATGCTCCGGTTAAATAGCTTTGCAATGGTTTCAATGTTCATTTGAGTATTGACTTGATTCAGTTACTAGAGAGAGGTAGTTAGTCATGTTAGTATGGAATTAGACAGAAGGCAGGGCAGCATGGTACCTAGTAGACTATTTTGCTCAGAGATTAAATGAATTCATATAATTGTTTAATGAAATAACACATTAATGTTACGGTGGGACATCATGAAAATCCATTGTAATGTTTTCTTTCTCCTTTTATAGTTGGCATTACCATCATCTCAGGTGCAAAGGCCTATAACCTAGGGGCACTTGTACATGTGATGAAATTGGCCTTTAAAGTGGCTTAATTGCCCTTTTGCACCACTTTAATGTCACTGTTTATACCTGAGGCAGCATAGTAAAACACATCCAATGTATTTTAGCTTCCCACATAACAAATTGCAGTGACACATCTAGAGAAGGTGGTGGGAATGGTGCATGGGGTGCTGGAAGCTGAGCCTGCTCATGCAAACTGCTGTCAGGTTGCTCAGCCCCTGAGCTGCAGGGGGGCTGGTTCTTCCCGCCATGGTGGCAGTGCCCTCCAGGACCCCCTGGGAAGGCTGCTAGTGGGCTGGGGGCATCT
>NW_005842010.1:625546-630475 GCF_000455745.1 Alligator sinensis
GGGGGGGGCCCCCCTGCCGCTGAGGGAAGAACCGGGGCCCCCTGCATTTCAGCTCCTGCTGGCAGCTCACCTGCTAGCCATGGAAGGGGTGGGCAAGCTTGGGGAGTGGGGGTGCGGAGATCAGGCTCCTCACTGATTTCCAACCCCACCCCTCCTTGGCAGA
The DNA here is from genome assembly GCF_000455745.1 of Alligator sinensis. NCBI lineage: Eukaryota > Metazoa > Chordata > Crocodylia > Alligatoridae > Alligator > Alligator sinensis. Next base: position 625,710 of record NW_005842010.1, read on the forward strand.
GTCTGCCTGCAGTGGCTGGGGGAGGAGGGGGTGTAGTGAGCTGACAGCAAGCCATCACTATTCCGTCACAGCGATAAAGTCCCTAAATTGAAATGGTGGGTTTTTAATCAACCCAATTAAAAACCCACTGTTTCAATTTAGGGAGAACTAAACACCCATCACATGTACAAGCGGCCTAGGAGTCAATGACTTGTCTTTCTTTACAAAATGTCTTCAACACACCTTTCATCTTCTCCCCCCTTCATTTCTTTCATTAGGGGAAAGATGTTCTCCTCAAACATGTTGAATAAACCATCTAGTTCATATTTCTCCTCAAAACTAATCTGTGTTGTCTAGTAGAATTAAACGTGTAAACTTGGCAGGATGGTTTAGTCAGGGATGATTCTGTCTTGACCCAGGAGGCCTGGTTAGGTGATTTCATGAGGTCTCTTCCAGCCCCAATTTCTGAAGATTCTAAAAAATAATGTTACTTTTTTTTATCAAAACAGTTGATGTGTACATATGTGTCTTATGTTTTTTGCCTTTGTTAGCATGTTTGATACTTGACATATTAAATTTAAACCCTGTCCACTGAAACTCTTTTGTACAGGCATATGCCAAGTATTTGTGTATGCCCACTGAAGTCTGTGGGACTTCCCATATACTTAAATTTAAGCATATTGAGGTTTTTTTGCAAAGTTAGGGTCTTAAAATGTTTTGCAGGAATGGGACTATAATATTTTGCAGTTTGTAGGATACCTTTAGGCTTTTGAAAAGGAATAAAACAAAAACAAAATGGATCCAACTTAGTCCTGATTTCATTTAGTCCCAGATATACAATCCTAGTAAAAAATAATTTTATGGACTATATGGTCTCACGGATAGCAGGTGAATCTACATAATTTATTTATTCATGATAGTTATATGCCAATCTTTCCAACAAAGGCTCGAGAGGGTGGCAGCATGGCAAATATTTTGCTTTATGGTAAACTGTATTAGTAGACTTTCTCATGCATTATATTTTTCACTGTAAACCAATCTGTATCCAGTCATAGTATCTATTGTGAAATTTGACCCTAAGAACTGGTCTGAATTTAAAGTATTTTTCAGGGAGTTTAAGCAGCTGCAGTACTCTGTAGCACCAGTAAGCGATGGATTCTCCACAACTCTTATAATTTGGTTAGTAATTTACAGTAACAATATGTTTCCCACCTATTGCTGTCCTTTCCAATTATGCACTACATCTACTGAGACGAGAAATTCAGGAACTGATCCATTTTATTAGGAAGGCATGCATGGCCTGATGTTCTGCTTTTGACCATAGATGACATGTGTACAGTAATACTTAGCAACACAGATTCATTTTTAAATTAACATTAATTCTGAGCTTCTCAGTATCTGTTTTATGCTGCTTCTCCTAGAAAACTTAGGGTCCTGGTTAGGAAGCCTCATATTTGAGAGTTCATTACAGTTTTTGTAGGCACAGTTTCATACTTTTATGGGTTCTTGCTTTCAGCTTTTGAATCCTTCTCTGATTTCTTGATGATAGAATTGCATCACATCATTAACTGTAAGATGTATGGGTGTAAATGGTCAAAGAATGATGGATTTTATTACACTGCTGATCCAGCCATGTTACAACTGCTATTTCTAATATATTATTGATGTTCTAAACCATAATTTTTAATATCATTGTGTACTAGGAAAAAAACCTGTGGAATGGCAGCATAGGTGAAGCCGATTACTAAGGCAATAATCCCTCAGAAGTCAATCTTTCTAACATGTCTGTTTGGACAGTAGAGTACGTATACTTGTTTTATCTTGAATCATTAGCTACACAGGAGAAATGTGCTGCTGTAAATGGGAGATTACATGGTGATTAATAATTAACTCCCAATTTTGAAGAATTGCTTAGGATAAGACAGTACATTATAGATATTTGTTGGTGTTTAAATTTTTCTGATATATTCCTAGTGGTGGACATTATAATTTTAAACGTGTGGCCTTATGATTTGTGGTATTTTCCCTCAGTTGCAAAGTGGATATTATTTCAATTTAAGTAATCTTTACAAAACTGAAAAAATAATAATTTCATTTTCAAACTCCACTTTATTTAGGCAAATCTAAATGTGTAATTATTTAAGTTTACTAGAGTTTTAATTCCATTCCCCTTTTATTTTACAAAAATAATTTTCCAGAATGTTCTCTGTATCACAATGAAGATTTCAGTAGAGCTCATCTCTACCCAAAGGTAACTTTTTTATTTCTAAGACTAAGGATGTGTTGACCTGAGATGCTTTACTGCACAATAGACTAAACTACTGTGCAATGAGGAATCGCCATCTAAACATGCACACATTAGTCTACTGCATAGTTATTACCCATAAATACAGGGGAACTCCTTATGGAGCCCAGAGCTGGCTGGGAACTGCCCTAGAATGGGACAGTTCCCAGCCAGCTCCAGGCTGGGCAGGGAAGCAGGGAGCTCCTGAGTCATGGCTCTGCTTGGCTTCCAGCTCCTGTGGGGAGATGGGAACCAACTAGTGCCAGGATGGGGCAGCTCTCTGCCCCCTCCCCACCCCATGCCAATACTGCTTAGCTCCCAGCTCCCCTCAGGAGCTGGGAGCCAAGCACCAGGAGTCAGGAGCTCCCTGCTTCCACACCCAACCCAGAGCTGACTTGGAACTGCCCTGCTTGTGAGGCAGGTCCCAACCAGCTCTGTGCTACGTAGGGATTTCTCCATGCATCTCAGAACTGTCTGGGGCCTGCCCCAGAATGGGGCATTTTCCAGACAGCTCTGGGTTGGGTGGGGTACATGTGGTGCACAGTCTGGAGCTGGCTGGGACCCACCCCAGAATGGGGTGGTTCCTGGTCAGCCCCAGGCTGCTCAGGGAAGCCCTACTGGGCACAGGGCTTGTCCCTATGTATGGGTGGGACAGCTGTGAAGAGGCAGCTGTATCCCAGCCCTATGCATATCAGGACCCCTTCTAATGTGTAAGAGACCAGGAGACAGCTGCTGCTGCAGCCGGCAGAGCTCTATTGGCCCTGTACTCATGGGGACTAGCTCTGTGCTCCCTTCCCACCCTAGGCTAGCACTTAGTTTCTGCTCTGCCCTCCCCACCCCAGCTAGTTGAGGGGGGCAGAGCAGGGAGGGAGAAGCCCTGTACCAGGGTAGCAAATCTCCTGGGAAGGATTACTGCACAGTATTTTTATTGCACAGTAAGCCTATTTGGAATCAATAGCATGTGTAGATGCACCCAGAGAGAATGTAAAATGCCATTTTATAATAGATGATGGTGTCATGTCATAGGAATGTCATCTGCAAGAAGTCCAAGAAATAGGTGATTAGGCAAATAAGGTAACAAAGGAGGCCCATAAAAATGTGTGTGGACATGCATAAGTCTTGAGTGAACCTGTAAATCTTACTTAGTTCACCTTTTGAAAAAACAATGATTTACATCTTCCTGATTACTTAAGCACAATATGGCAGTGCACTTTTGGTGCCTGCCACTTTAAGGGCAGGGGCAAGCAGCTGCCAGGTACCTGATGGGGGTGGCCATTTTCAAACATAGACCAGAGGGGCAGCAATCTGTGCCGGGCAGCCAAGGAGGCAACACTGGGCTGAGCTGCTCCTGGAACACCTTAGAGGTAAGGGTGAGGCTATGGGGATGGACGAGGCCTCATTGGTCCTGGGCATGAACTGAAACTGTACCCTGCTGTGATAGGGAGGCCTGGTGGGACTGCCAGTGGTGTTGCAGCTCCACTTAAATACTGGGACCATGAATCTCTCCAGTGTAAGGCAGGTTGGGGTGCTTAAACCCCATCCCTCACCTTCAGGTGGGTTACTAAGAGGGAGGAGTGGGACCAGGCACAGCTGTGGCCACCTGAGTCCACAGGGGTGCAAGACCCCGGAGGCCCCAGGAAGGGGGCAGTTGAGAGACCCTGAGAGAGCAGGTGTGTAGGTAGGCCCACCCAGAGTAGGGTGCATCTTCACAACCTGAAGGACTAGGTGTAATTTGGGGTTGAGTAGGGCTGAAGGGAAGGTCTGAAGAGGAGCCCCAGGGGATGTGTTGACTAGGACTGAAGGGTGGCCAGAAGGGCAGCACATGAGCCAACATCCACAAGATCATGGTGTAGTGTATAAGAAGCCCAGTGAGGGGCTAGGGTGAATTTGGCCTTCCATTTGGTGAATTGGCTGGCACTACCCAGGTGAGGGTTGTGGGAGAGGCCCAAGAGACTGCATGTCACCAGCCAAGGCATGAGTTGGATAAGCCCGATGGCCAGAAGAATCGCTCCAGGAGAGAACATGGCAGAATGGAGGGGGCACAGTATGGTGCATCAAGCAAAAGACCCTGTGAGACAGGGTGGAGTGTGTGTGTGTGTGTGTGTGTGTGTGTGTGGCCTGGTGGAGGACTAGGTTTGGTCTGGCATGAGGCCAGGAGTATGAAAACATCTTGGATGCTATCTGTGAAGCATGGGCCACAGTATAGGGAAGGTACAGAGCCATGGATTGGGGCATGTAATGGGTAGCCTCCCACATTATAACACCAGTTATGGGAACAGCAAAGTTGTGGCAGGCAGTACTGGGCTGACTGTCCCATAGACAGGTAGGTGGGCTGGCTTGAGACTCGGCCCCGAGCGTGCCCCCTGTGACACACAACAACCTAGGTTTGCACATATGCATCTTATTAGGGTCAAAATGAAATGACAACCTTAACATTCCACCTGTCTCACTGGAGTTGAGCCTGTTTGCCTCTGCCTCTCCCCATCTCTCCCTCTGAGAGGGA
>NW_005842010.1:630485-660603 GCF_000455745.1 Alligator sinensis
CATATTATAATAAAGTCCTGCTAAAGTTGCAGGAGAAAATCCACTATATATCAGTGATAATAAGTTAGTATTACTAATAATAGCATAACAAACTTAATGTAAATTAATAGATATTAACAAAAACAGTGGTAATAAGATAGTAATGAAAATAAGTTATAATTTCTTTTGTAGGTTCAAAACTAAGAGGTGAGACAATCTCACAGAATTGAACATATGCCCTCTATCAGTAAACAAATTCTATTTAGCCTAGCACTTTAGGGCTTTGCTACATGGTAATTTTAGGCAGCTTCTAGAGCTCTTAACCCCTGGATTGCCACATGTTAACACCTTTTAAGTGTTAAAGCAGTGGTTGTCAACTCTTTTTTTTTTATACCAGGACACTGCCTGGTATGAAACAGGCGATGGGCTTGTAAACTTTGATGGCCAGTCCCAAACCCGTAAATAGTTTAAATAGAAAACAGTCCCCTGGCCCTGCTGGTGCCACTCACTCCCTACCCACTGCCCCCAGGCCACAGCCACCCCCACCCCCCGCAGTGTATAGGGCAGAGGGTGGGTGTGTGGGGTGGGGTGGGAGGGGCTCAAGCAGCCCCTTGCAGGCTGGAACTCTGCTATCCTGCAAGGGAAAACACTTGGTTTCCCACATTTTTCTCCTTTAAAGCAAAGTCCATTTTAAAGTTTGTTGATCCACTTGTATTAAAGTTTGTTTGTGACCCTTTCATATATTCCTTTCGTATACTACCCTTTTGGAAGTATTAAATGATGGTGCAGTAAAAACGGTGCCATACGGCCACATGTAGATGTGCCCTATATATACCACAAATTGCAGATACTAGCACCCAAGTCCAAGTATGAATATAAAATTTGTTTTAAAATGAATAGTCCACAATATGGATTATTATAACTAAATCTCTCTAATTATATTTCAAATTAAATATCTAATTTCTACTGAACACCTTTTGAAAGAAAATAGTATATTATATCCATATACTATGCAAAATTTTAAATTAGTGACATTAAAAAAAGATAAAATCCAATCAGTGTCAGTCTTGCAGAGGTTTAGAAAAAAAGCTTGTTCTGCTCTTAGACTGTGCAAATTAATGCAGTCCTTTTAAAATTTTCTGCAGAGGTTTTAAATCTTTCCCTCTGTTTATAGGATGATGAATAAGACCAACACAAGGATGTCTGTAAAACTGAAAACTATGAAACCGTGCAACTACCTTGTCTAAAGTAGCCTATGTTTCTGGGGTGTTCTTTTCTCAGCTCTTCCTTCTGACAGAGAAATTAAGAAGGATGCTATGATCCAGAACTAGGTATCAAAATATTAACTCAGCTCCTGCTGTTAATCCTACCTTGCTTTGTCAGAATTAATGCTTCATTCAGGTTTGAAGGGTTACTACATTGCTTCTTTCAAGGACCTAGTCTATACAAGATTTATTAGAATTCCTAAAGAAAGTATTTGCTCCATCTGATAAACCTGACTAAAGAGAGTCAAGGTGCTGTTACAGAGCTCATGTATGATCCATCTATCATTTTTAACTGTCAAAAGAAGGCTGATATTAGATTCTATAAGCTCTAATTCCTCTAGTAAATTTACTGTCATTCCCAACTTATTTCATGATTGCTAATAGGCCTTTGTAATAACATCCATTTCAATCTTTTGAAGGACAAGGAAAAACAGGAAAAGTTCAAGAAAACACCATTGTTAGAACAAATTCTAGAGTTCTAAGCCTTGCTTTTGTTCATTTTAACTTTCCACTATTGAATAACAATTTTTTAAAATTTTTATTACCCTTTATTACCCAACCTGAGACTCAGTTTTAGTATGTCTAGATTGCAAAACTAATAAAGTTAAAGGACAGCTCTTGCAGGTTTAAAAGAAAAAAACAATATCTATAAATAATAGCACTTCATTTATTGAAGCTGCAATGTTAAAATGTCACTACCAAGGTAGAAATGAAACCACTTGGAGAAGACTAACGTTCTCTTAAAAAAAAAAAAAAATTGGGCAAAAATTTTACTTGGTTAGTTTTGCAGCCTTACTAAAAATCCTTCATCTGTGGAAGGATTATTGGATGGTGGGTCTGTAATTCCATGACATATAGGCATTTTTGTCTTTCAGGGAGGAGGCATTGTGAGAGGTTGGTGACATGCTTCTGTTTCTGCCGGAATGGGATGTGTACTGTCCCTAGAAACTCACCTGCCACATGTTAATGTTAGAAAGAGAGGTTCCAATACACTATTTTTGCATGTCAAATTATCTCTTATAGGTTCATGAGGTCAGCTCCTCTTTGCAGGGCTCCACCATCCCCATCCCCTGCCCTAACCATACCTGATGTTCTGGACATGTTCTTCTTCATCTATTGGACTGAGAATTCCAGTCCCTGTTTTATGGACTTTCTGTTGAGGTTATTCCTCTGTCTCAGCTGCTTGCCTTGTTCTTCCCTGCATGCAGGTCCCAAGACAACTGTTCCCAGTTTAAATCCCACCCTTGACCTTCAGGGTCAGCTGGACTTACCCTTCTTGGGGATGTCATCTTGTCCCTGTCTCCTTGCTTCTTTAAATTCATGAAGAGGTTATCTTCATCCTCCAGGACTGAACACACCAACAGGGAATTCTCCTCTGTCTCATTGCTGGCTCTCACCAGGTAAGTCAGACACTGGGACTCTCCTCTGAGCCCCAGGGTAGGTCCCTCCTCACACTGGCTTTCTTTCTTCACCATGTCTTCTCTCCTCTTTTCTTCCCAGGACTGACTCTGACTGCATTCTCTGAGTCCCTTTAAATTTCCCTATGACCAGCTGTGCTTGCCATGGCAGCATGTGATTTACTGCTTTCCTGGCTTCCCAGCTGTTCCCTCTCTGGTCTTCAGCATGGCTCTTTACTTCTCCCTGTTCCAGGCTTGAACCAGAGCAGCTGGGTTTGCTGCGGTAGCCTCTGATCTGCCACGGTCTCAGCCATTTCCCCTGATGAGCCAGAGTGTGGTGTCCTTCCTGCCTGGGCTCACTGTAGTTCACCTTTTGTCTGGGTTCACCACTGGTAAGTTTCTTTTCTTTGTTTCCCCCTGCATTTTCATGATGGGGTGTTTCTGCCACCCTGTCACAAGCATAAATTAAATTTTCTACACAATGGACACATCTACACAAGACGCTATGGCGCAGTAGCAATGAGCTCAGTCAGGCTCGGAGTGGTGTGAGATGTGCAGGTGCAAGCCGGTTGAACCTCTACACTCCTGAAGCCCCCCAGTGACCCCTAACAGCCACAGAATGCCCCTGCCAACCCCCAGCATGGCTGGAAGTAAGTGGACCCATGGTGGGAGGGGACTAACCCAGCTCAGCTGTGGGGAGCAGCTGAGCAGAGCCGAGGAGGGTCTCGCCCCACCCCAGCTCCTACTTTGCCCAGCCTCCCAGGGAGCCGCCCAACCGGAGCCATGAAAACAGGATGCACAAACAGGCATGCTTGTCTGCCTGGTGCGCAAGTTAGTGTGGCAGTTTGCACAGGAGGATGATTGGAAGGGCCCAAGGCCCTGCCAGTGAGCCCTAGGGAAGCTAGTCCCATCAGCAGCTGGCCTCCCAGTGGCATGACATGGATGGGCACATGGCACATGCCAAGAGTCCCCTCAGAGTCTGTGGCTTCCCCCTCTGGCACTTCAGAGGCCTCCACCCAGATGGAACCCATGGTTCCAGGCTCCATGCAGATGGATCCCCTGGCTCTTGGCTGTGGGAGCTGTCTGGCATGGTTCCAAGCACATAGGACCAGGAGCATGGGCACCTCCCCTTGCGGGGTTTGCTCCACTTTGGAGTCTCTGGGTTGTCAGATTGAGGAGCTCCAGGTCTTAGTCCAGAGACTGCATGCCATCAGAGATGATGAGTGGGAGAGAGACTCCTACTGCCGGGCCCTTCACCCACTGGACATGGAGGGTAGACCAAGGTCACCTTCCAGGACAACGAAGGACTTGTGGATCTCCCATACTGTCCATCCAGGGGGTTGGACCAAGGTGGTTAAGGGCCTCAAGGCCTGCTGCACCAAGGTCCCCTCCCCTCTGGGACTTTGCAACAGGTATGAACCTCTTGCAGCCCCAGTAGAGCCTGTGGAGATACCAGCTTCTGCAGGCAAGGGAGGATCACCCACCCCTACTCTCCCTACAATGAAACGCAGTGTGCTCATCATGGGAGACTCCCTCCTGAGGGGGACTGAGGGGGCAATCTGCCACCCCAACCCCCTAGTCCGGTAGGTCTGCTACTTCCTGAGGGCCTTCATCCAGGACATAGCCGAGAGGATCCCAAAGATTCTCCAGTCCTCCGACCACTACCCTATGCTCCTCATCCATGTGGGCACAAATGACATGGCTCAGAGCAATCCCAGCCAGGTCATGAGAGACTACAGGGCACTGGGAGTGGGGCTTAGGGGGTTGCAGGTGTAGGTGGTCTTTTCCTCGCTCCTCCCGGTTGTAGGACATGGGCTGAGCCGGGAGAGACGGGTCGAGGTAGTCAACCAACCAAAGACTGCAGCACTGGTGTCATCGTGAAGGCTTCGGCTTCCATGATCAGTGCCCGCTGTTTGGTGAGAAAGGCAGTGGTCTGCTGGGGAGAGACATCCTCCACTAGGGGGTTGCAGGTGTAGGTGGTCTTTTCCTCGCTCCTCCCGGTTGTAGGACATGGGCTGAGCCGGGAGAGACGGGTCGAGGTAGTCAACCAACCAAAGACTGCAGCACTGGTGTCATCGTGAAGGCTTCGGCTTCCATGATCAGTGCCCGCTGTTTGGTGAGAAAGGCAGTGGTCTGCTGGGGAGAGACATCCTCCACCTCACTCCTCGGGGGAGGAGGCTGTTCTCAGCCATACTGGCTGACCTTCTCAACTGGGCTTTAAACAGTCCACTGGTGGTTGGGGGGATTTCCACCACTGCAAGCCCACTGGGCAACCCTTGTAAATCCAGCAGGCTAAGGCTCTCCAGGGAACCCACCCCTACCCTAGCCCCAGAATGATTTGTGGGAAAGACAAGGGCCCTCAGTGGGACACCTGCCTGCTTGTATACCAATGCCAGGAGCTTGGGGAATAAACAGGAGGAACTGTTCCTGCTGCTAAACAAGAATGACTACGACATCATAGGGATAACGGAGACCTGGTGGGACTCCACCTATGCCTGTACCACAGGTATAGATGGCTATACCCTGTACAGGCGTGATCATGCAGATAAAAGAGGTGGGAGTATAGTTCTCTATGTCAAGGACTGCTACACATCCCTGCAAATTGACATTGGCACCCAGGAAGGATGATTGGAGTCTCTGTGGGGTAAAATATGTGGGGAATGTGGCACAGGGGACATCATGGTAGGAGACTATTGCAGACCTCCTAGCCAGAAACAAGAGCTGGACAAGGAATTCACCAGAGAACTGGCTGAGGTGGCATGCTCTCTGTTCATAGTTGTCATGGGCGACTTTAAACACCTGGACATCTCATGGGAAGAGCAATTGGCTTGCAGACCTCCTAGCCAGAAACAAGAGCTGGACAAGGAATTCACCAGAGAACTGGCTGAGGTGGCATGCTCTCTGTTCATAGTTGTCATGGGCGACTTTAAACACCTGGACATCTCATGGGAAGAGCAATTGGCCAAATCTGATCAGTTTCAAAGCTTCCTCACATTCATGGATGAGCTGTACCTGACCCAAGAAGTCTATGGGCCAATGAAAGGTAAAGCACTGCTGGACCTAATACTGGCCAGAGGGGATGATCTAGTCATTAGCCTAAGAATTGATGGAAAGCTGGGTGACAGTGACCATGAGCTGATCACCTGTACTATCCATCTCAAAGCTGGCAAGTCAGTGATACAGGAGTCCTTGACGTCAGAAAAACTGATTTTGACAAGCTCAGGAGACTCACTGTCGAGGCCCTAAGGGATCATGACTCAACAGGCAGATGAGTCCAAGAGGAGTGGTTGCTCCTCAAGGTAGCGATTCTGACAGCACAAGGGATGCGCATCCCATCTCGGAGGAAGGGTAGCAAAAGGGTGCAGCAAACCCCTTGGCTCAGCAGGGAACTTGAGGACCTCCTACACCTCAAAAGAGAGACTTATAAAGGATGGAAGGTTGGAGTACCACCAAGGAGGAGTACTCAGCACTGGTCCATACCTACAGGGAGCAGATCAGGAAAGCCAAGGCTGCAACTGAGCTCCATCCGGTCGAACACATGAAGGATAGCAAAAAGTCCTTTTTCAGATATGTAGGGAGTTGGAAAAGAAGCAAGGGAACTTAGGAAAATGCCAATCTGCTCAATGGATACTTTATGTTGGTCTTTCTTCAGTCCAATGGGACTGCCCTGCCTAGCAAGATGCGGGATGGCCAGGGTGAGGGCATATTTATACCCAGCATCAGTGTTGATCTAGTAAAGGATCACCTTGAGAGGCTGGGCACCTTCAAGTCAGCTTGTCCTGACAGATTACACCCTAGAGTACTCAAGGAGTTGGCAAGTGTCATTGCCCAACCATTGGCAAAACTATTCAAAAATTCGTGGTGCTCAGGTGAAGTACCTGAAGACTGGAAGAAGGCCAATGTGGTACCCATCTTCAAGAAAGGACTGAAAGTTGATCCCAGGAATTGCAGGCCAATTAGCTTGACCCCAATTTCCGGTAAGATTCTGGAGAAAATTATCAAGGAGACCCTTCTGGATAAGCTGGCTGAAGGCAACATCCTGAGGGATAGACTGACGGGTTTGTCATGGGTAGGTCTTGCCTGACCAATCTCATCTCCTTCTATGACCAGGTGACATATCACCTGGACAAGGGAGGAGAGATTGATGTCATATATCTGGACTTTAAAAAAGCTTTTGATCTGATGTCCCATGACCTCCTCACAGAAAAATTGACTAACTGTGACCTCGGCTTCACCACAGTCCAATGGCTGGTTAATTGGCTCTGAGGTTGGACCCAGAGAGTAGTGGTCAATAGTAGTGAATCATCATTGTGCTCTGTGACCAGTGGTGTCCCTCAAGGCTCTGTCCTTGGACTGGTTCTTTTTAACATCTTTATCAATGATGTGAACATTGGTGTCAGAAGTACCCTGGCTAATTTCACTGATGACACTAAACTTTGGGGCATAGCATCCACACCAGAGGACAGGCTAGTGATCCAGGCTAACCTAGATGAACTTAGTAAGTAGGCAGATACAAACCTGATGATGTTTAATATAGATAAATGTAAGGTACTCGACCATGGGAGAAAAAACCGGCAGCATGCTTATAGGCTCAGCGGTGCTACGCTTGCTAGCACCACAGCTGAAAGAGACTTGGGGATCATGATTGACTACAAGATGAACATGAGCACCAATGTGATGTCACAGCTGGGAAAGCAAACAATACTCTGGCTTGCATCCAGAGATGCTTCTAAGTAAATCTCAGGATGTCATCCTCCCACTGTACTCGGCCTTGGTGAGGCTGCAGCTGGAGTACTGCATCCAATTCTGGGCTCTGCAATTCAAAAAGTATGTCAACAAGCTTGAGAGAGTCCAGAGGAAAGCCATGTACATGATCAGAGGCCAAGAGAATAGGCCTTATGAAGAGAGGGTGAGAGCCATGGGACTCTTCAGCCTGGAAAAGTGCAGGCTCAAGTGGTACCTAGTAGCTGCTAATAAGTATATAAGGGGTGTACATCAGGCTCTGGGAGAACATCTATTCATCAGAGCACCCCAAGGAAAAACAAGGACCAGCAGTCATAAACTCCTCCAAGACCATTTTACGTTGGACATAAGGAAAAAATTCTTTACTGTCTGAGCTCCCAAGACCTGGAATAGACTCCCTCCAGAAGTGGTGTAGGCACCTACTCTGGACTCATTCAAGAAGTGTTTGGATGATTATCTTGCTGGGATCCTTTGACCCCAGCTGACTTTCTGCGCCTGGGGCAGAGGGCTGTACTTGATGATCTTCAAGGTCCCTTCCAGCCCCAACATCTATGAAGTTACTGTGCTATAGCTCATTGCTTTCACACAGCATTGCTGGGCACTAGCCATGCAATGATGGTACTGCAAAGTAGTAACGAGTTACTGCACAGTAGCTCATTGCTACTGCTCAGTAGTGTCAGGGGGGAAAAAAAACCATGCAGCAATGGTACTGTGCAGAAATGCTGGTTACTGTGCAGTCATTTAGTACTTGCTTATGCATGAGCAACTACTGTGCAGTATAGTAACTGTGCAGTCCGCTGCACATGTGGATATGGCCAGTGGGTACATACAGACATTCATGGAGGTTAGGAATAGGTTAGATTGCGTTAAAAAGAGCCACGTGATCTAACTTAGTTTGCCCAACTAACCTTACACTTGGATACCTAATTAAGTCAATCCAAGGGTGCAGACAGAAGTGCAGCTCCCAGCTGAAACTCAGAATGATTTTTGCAACATGTTCCAAGTTGCAACATTACCCCAGACCAAACAAAAATTCACTGTTGGTTCCACAGGGGATGGAAATCTAACTGCCAGCTGGGAGCCTGCAACCAGATTCCTATAACAACAGCCAGGGTTTTCTGCCAGTGCTCATAGTTTTCAAAGTGCAGTGGCGGGGGGAGGGGCAGTAGAAGGAGCTCATTCTTGGGGCTCCCCAGCTGGTGCTGAAGGGTGGGCATAGTGAACTGGAGCCCTCCCACCTGGGGGGGCGCTCCAATACACCCATCCAACCCTCTGGTGGGGGGGTGGGGAGAGGCTGAATGCCCCCCTGCCACACACTGAACTCCTTCTGCTTCCTACTTTCTCTCCTCCAATTCTGAAAACAGCAACATGCAGGGAGTTTTGCAAACACAAGTTACAAAAGACACTAGATTTTGAAATGTTTTTATTGCATGAGGTATCAGACTTTCACCCAGTCGGCCATTTTTAGAGCTGTCTGCAGCCATGCACTTGTATTTGGTCACAGCTATAAACTGCTTTCTGTGGCTAGATCAGGTGAAAATTAACACTTCTGTCTGCACCCTAAGTGTGAACTGTACAGAAAGTCTGGAAGGTTAGATCAGTCTAAAAATGCCTGATACAAGTTAATTTTATGTTGGAAGTAGTTGATTTAATTGAACTTCTGTATAGTTCATAGTGCATCCCTCATTCTGGGACAGCACAACTGCTGGCCCCAGACCTGATACTGTGCTTTTCCTACTCTCCTGGGTCCATAGGAAGACTTGGCGGGGGGGGGGGGGGGGGGGGGGGAGGTCCCCGGGGGGGGGGGGGGGGGGAGAGGAGTCTCTCCCCCATAAGGGCCATAAGTGCCCCTGTCCTGGCACCTGGTTATTTTGAGTCTTTTAGTCTTCCCACCCCTGGTTGCACCCCCTACATGGACAACAGCCCTCCACCCCAGCCCACCAAACCACCTATCCTGAAAGCCATTTCAAGTGCTGGTTTTACCAGCATTTGTTAGTGCTGGGAGCCAAGGAAGTGTGTCAAGATGGATGGGAGGTTTGGTTTGCCAGGGAATTGTTTATCTGGGGCTGGAAGGTCAGGGAGCTGAAAATAGCCCCTGGTCCTGAGGCAGGGGGGTGGGGGGGAAGAGAGTTCCCCCGCCCTCCAAGTCCCCCATGCAGCCCCTGCTAGCCTCCCTGATCCCACCAAACCCTTACAGATCCCACTTCTCCCATGTGATCCCTCCCCCTCATTATCCCTACCCATCCTTATTTATTGTAGATTGGATGGCCATTTTTAACTGCATATAACCTCCTCAAATGTCTGTACATACCCAATGTTGTTTTTCATGTTAGCCTTTCAAAAGGTAGCTGCTGTTTGATCTGCAAAGATTAAAGTAATCTTTGTCACAAGGCATTCTTTTTTGATGATTACATGGATTTTTGGTGGGGTACCTATATCTAGGACCTTCTTTTGTGTTGGGAGAAGATGTGATGCATGGAAAAAACTTCAGTTCTCATTATTGTTAGTTTCCTATTGTTAATTATTTGATCTGATTCACTTCATACTATCCCTAATTAATTTCCTGTTGTACCTTGGGGAAAGTTATAATACATGAGACTTAAGATGTATGTGGGAGAAGTTTTATTCTGCTATATTGTAACAATGACATTTTACATGATGTAAACCAGAGTAATTGAGCCAAATGGCCAATTGTCATGAACAAAGTTTTCAGTTTGTAATACAATTACTTTAAATGAGGATGATGGAGCACCCACAGCTCCTATTGGCTGATTTAATGAAGAAGCTTAGCATACATTATTAGCGTTGTAATTTATCACAGCAGTGCATTTTATTTCATTTAATGGGGTTGAAGTAGACTGCAGTGATGGTTGTTTAACAAAGAAGCAGGTGATCTGCACCTCCAAGTGAGTCCTGAAGATCTTCCAATACTTCCTGTAATAATCCTTATCATCCTTCATGCCCCAGATTGTATGAAGTTCATTAGAGATGGACAAGTGAGTTATCTATTGTGCATCAAAACCATTAAAAAAGCTCTTTAAAGAAAAAAAAAAGAAGCTTTTTCTTTATGAGCATAAGTCAGCTATGAGAAGAGTGTGTGGATGACAATAGCTCCAAAACAACTTCCCCCCACAAGTGAATTTTCTTTCAAAACATGTATTTTTGCCTGGGAGGTCTCCCCCTCCTTTCACTTTTTATTTTCATGTCAATGCTTTATTCCTGTGCACATTAATCAAATCTGCATTTCATAAGCAGCTCTGTACTCCTATGCCCTGATCCTGCAACAGGCTCCTCACCTGTGAACTGCTGCCATATGGCAGTGCGTGATCACTGAAGTTACTAATTCTAATGTGAAGCTCAGTGCAGGGTGGGGCCTTTGGTTGGCATCAACTCTTTGTTCTGCCTACCACCTGCCTAAATGTTTTAGATCATTTGAAGTCTCCTTCCTTTATCTCATTTCCACTTTTTTTCTGTAAGTCCCTATATTTTTGGTAGGAGAACTTTATGACAATATAGATATTCTTAAAAAATAGTGACTAAGTATAGCAGAAAATGTTTTTATGTCAAGCAACAGAAAGGAATCTGAGAGCATCCTGTGTGTAGTTTCCTGTTTTCTCTGTGTGCATCTTACATGCTCTATCATTCTTCTTCTCCAAAATATTAAGTATGGGAAATGCTTCCCATCTTCTCTCATTTTCAGTGGTAATGCCCAATGGTCAGTGAAAGGTAATGGGATAAAATATATCTGGATCCACACATGGTTTGGCTGTGGTTAAGTGACCTGCCTTGTTATGTGTTTCTGTAAAATGGGTAATAATAGGCACATATTTACATTTTTCTAGGGGAATATAAAAACATGAGTGGAAATAATCACATCGCTTATCAATGTAACCTAAATCTAGATGGTTACTGTAACAGGCTTACCTTCCCAGGCAGGTCTATGCCTCTGGTCAGTCTGCCTGCTCCACTTTCCTGCCATGCCTTGATGAAAATAATGTCCAGCTGTTACTTGAGTGGCAAACTACCTTTTGTACACCCCCATGACTAGGGCCATAAGTGCACACTCGACCATCCCTGTACATGCCCTGTGCCTTGCAGATGTTCCACTGTATGTTACCTCTCTGGCCTAGGCCCAGAACAAACTGGGCACACAGTTGTAGCACTACCATACTACCCTAGACGGCCACTCTCATGCCACCCCTCTCTCACCGGGGTCCCACTCACTCCACCGGCTCTCACCTGGCCTTTTTCATGATGCCCTCTGTCCTCGGCCACATGCATACCACCAGGCCTCACCCAGCTTTAGGCTTGTCTCTCCATGCCTCAGTCAGCCCTGGTGCAGTCTGTTGGGCATCTCCCGCTGCCCTCACCTGAACGTTTTCTGAGCGACTCTACAACTGTTAGAGTACTTTGTTCCAGGCCTTTCACTGGGCCTCCATGCCCCCACTGGGCCTCATCCCTCTTCACTATGCACCTCTCTCAGGGCCTCTACTCACTTGCCAGCTCACAGGGCCCCTACTCACTCTCCCAGTCTCAGCATCTCTCTCTCCACCACCTCTCTCTCTCAGGGTCTCTACTCCTGCCCCGAGGCTTTACCCTGTTGCCTGGGTGCAGCTCCAGGTCCCTCATCTGGCCTGGGCTGTGCTTCATGGCTCCTAACAAGCCTGGGCTCCCCCTGCTCTGGGCACCCCTTCCCATCTTTCACTGAGGAGGTAACATGCTTGGCCATTCT
Organism: Alligator sinensis; assembly: GCF_000455745.1. Lineage (NCBI taxonomy): Eukaryota > Metazoa > Chordata > Crocodylia > Alligatoridae > Alligator > Alligator sinensis. The sequence goes on from NW_005842010.1 coordinate 642,602, forward strand.
GGGGGCTCCCATGCCACTAGGAGCCCCACCAGGCCGCCCTTCCCTGGAAGGGTGCAGTTTCACATCTTAACCAGGAAAACAGGAGCATCCATCTCCCCATAGCCCCTTCCCTTACCTCCAGGTCCCTAAGCAGAAGATCAGTCAGCTGATGTTGCTGCCTCCCTTGCTAGAAGCCAACTGCCCTCTTTATATAGTTGGCCTGTGTTTGAAAATGGCTGCTGCAATTCAGCACCTGAAAGCTGACTGCCCAGTCCTTAAAGTGGTAAGCACCAAAGGTACACTGCCACAGTTACCATATGCATTATTAAATAAATGCTAAAACACTTCTATGGAATTCTTTCCATTGTGACCATTCATTTTTTAAAACATGTATCCTCTGAAATTTATTGTAAGGGGCAGACAGAATAAAAAGTTAGAAAAAAAAATTGTATTCTTCTAAGACGTACATCATCTTCTAAATTCTGCTGTAACTTGTGAAGGTGTGTTTTAGAACTTAATGGGGTGGGTGAGAGGAACCCCCCACCCCAACCCAGGTATCAATTTCTATGGTGATATGATTATTAAGAACCCAGGATAGGCCATGTTCTTCTCCAAGTGATTTGTACCTTAATTAAGATTTGTAAAGATTTTTGATCTCTGTGTGAAAAGGGGACTGTACCATCTCCAGAAGTCTTTGACAGATAGTACAAGTATCTTCTAAACAGAAGTACCTGGAAAAGTACTTCTACAAGTGACAGTGATAGAAAGCTACTCTTCTTTCTCTAGGTCTTTTGACAGTTAATAGACATGGTACTGATGAGCAATGATCCACTTTACTTATTTCATCTCAGTTCTTGCCTTTGCATTAAATTAGTATATTAGGAGCTTTTCATTTCCTTTAAAAGTTTATCTGTCAATACACACATACATGCACCTGTACATGCACTGTGTGTGTGCATGTATGTATGTATGTATCATACATACATACATACCTCTGAATATATCCATGTCTTGTTTATTAAAAGACAGTGTATTAGTATACATTAACTGATATAGAAATGACAGCCAGTTGTGCTGTGTAGATTGGATGCTTATTATGGCATATAGGGCAATTCCTCTAAAACTCTACATGTTTTTGGTTTCTTTTTTTAATCTAGTCTTTTATATTACAGAAAACTAGCTTTCATGACCAGGAGCTACCAAAAGGAGAAGCAATTTTGAAATGAGAACATAGAGGAATCACCTCAATTAGTGAACATTCAGTTTCAGACTTTTACAATTCCAGAGTTTGCTATGTAGAACTTAACTTCTTATTAAGCAATGTTCAACACCAAATTATTGTGCAAAAATAAATATTCTGCAAATTCCAGTACAGCAAAGAGACTGCTGGAAACCTTTTGTGAATGTTTGTCTCGCATAAGTGGTGGGAGAAAATAATACTTGGGGGAGCTGGGCAGTGTGGGGTATGCCCACCTGATGCCCACTCTTCCCTCCAACAGGGCTATTGTGGGGCCCAGCATGCACTGGTGCTGTACATGTGGCAGCAGTGGATTATATGGTGGGGGCTCTGGAAGCAGCACTGCGGTGTTGGGCTGTGGCAGTGCTGCTGTTGCCAGCTGCTGTGTAATTAGTTTGGGGAGGCTAAGCCCCATTAGCCCCAGCCCTCTGCCACCTACATGTCTGTCTATTGCCAACTTAGAAGGCAGAACTTTGATACTGTCCAGGACCTCTGTAATGGCAGCGACTGGATAATGCAACAAAACCAGCAAGATATCAAACTTACCAAATTGAATGCATTCAGATTTAAGTATTGCTAAGAAGGTGGAAACATAAAAAACATTCACCCCCCCGCCAGCAATAAGATTATTATTTCATTTCTGTAAAAAAAAATGACAAAATGCTATGTACTGTAGTAATAGAGACTGTGAATTGCTAGCAAAAGGTATAATGTAATAAGTACTCATGTTATACAAAGGTTTTCATATTTCTATGGAGTGGTTCCCAACACAAAAGGAGGAATTCTATTTCCCTTTGTGTGTCTAACCAGCAACTTAGCTATATTTAAGGTGCAGGCAGAAGTATAGCTCCCCACCGTAACTCTTAGCGCTTTTGCAGGAAGTGCTATGAGTTAGTGATCCACCAGACCCAACAGATTGTTCACTGTTGGGTCCCAGGGGTTAGGGGATTCAGCTTCAGTTTGGAGCAGCTGTGATTCTGCAGCCACTGTCCTCTAACCCCACCCTTTCCCTGTCTGAACCCTGGCTCTGTCTTCAGAATGGGAAAGAGGTAAGGAAGTGGAGGGAGCTCCCCCCGCCCCCACGCTGTGCCAGATTTTTTTCATTTGGCACAGCGTGGGGGGAGGGGAGGGGTTCCAATCCATCTGCCTCACCCTCCAGCACTAACTAAAAATACCCCAAACTGAACTGCCTCTGCTCCCTTCCCAATCTCCCATTCTGAAGATGGCATTGTGTCAGCCCAGCCCTGCTCCTGGCATGAGCTGACAGATGTTAATGAAGATGCTCCATTTTGGAGTGTTTTCATCTTAAACCTCATACAATGACATTGTCACAGGATTGATCCCTTTTAAAGCATTCTTTAGACATACACTTCTGTTTGGTTATGGCTGTAGAGCATTTTCAGGGGCCAGATGGGGTGAAAACTGTCACTTTTGTTTGCACCTTTAGTGACATTTTTGGCACTTATGTGTAGCTTCTAGAAACTCAAGTTTTTCCCCTTTTAACTGAGGCAACTTGAGTATTTATGTCTCTGATAACAAAGCTGGCCTCAGGGACAGCTTTGAGAGGGAGATATGTAGAACTAGGAGGAAGAGAAGAGTCCAGCAGAGTAGATAGGCTTCAGTGAGATGAGTTCTGGCCCTTTGCTCCTGTTGGAAAGAACAGGTCCTAGGTTGTGTCCTGGCCCTTTGCTCCATTGAGGTAAGAACACTGCTTTCCACTCAGTAACCCTGAAACGTAGTGGCTCAACCTCAAAAAGCGTGGTGGAGTAGGTGCCTGATCTGTGGTATGGTGCTTAGACCACTATACTTGGAAGTTGGAGAAATGTAAGCTCAAACCCTACCTGTGTAAGGGGGACCCAGGACTTAAGTTTTCCTCATTCCTGGGTGGGTGTCCAAAGCATTCAGCAGAAGAGCTCTCCTGCATCATTTTTTCCAGTAATTGCACTAGATACTTTCTGGATATATAGCCAGTGTGTGTTTTATACAGCCACAGCATTAAGCCAGGGCCCAAAACAGCCAGGTAGACAGGTATAATATTGTCATTTAAGGTGGTGCAAGTGTTCAAATGAACAGGTAGAAGTTTAGTAGTTTAATTTGAGTAGTGGAAAACCCTATTGCTAGAGCACTACAACCATTACAGGACCTGGCTGGGTGCTTTGCAGACAGCCTGCTCTGCCAACATCACCAAGCCAGGGGGACCCAGTACACACATCTCAGCATGCTTTGCAGGCTCTGCTGTCTATCTGGAAACAGCTGACAGCAGTAAAGGGCACAGGTCTGGCTTAATTGGCCAGCCACCACAGGGAATCCCCCCACCCACAACATTCCCTTCTTTCCTCCCAACTATTAGGCTTTGATTCAGCTAACCTAGACACTTGCCTATCAGGTGATTAAAGAGATGAATGGGAAGGACCATTGTCCTGCAGCAGGCATAGGCAACGCGTAGTGGGGGCACATTCCCCCTCCCCCCTCGAGATTGGCCACTGCCGGCTTCTACAGGCAGTTGCCACCTGCCCCCCCTTGCCACCGACATTGCCGCCAGTGTCAGGTGGGCAGTCCCCACTCACTGCTGCTAATACCGATGCCAGCGTCTGCAGGTGGTCCCCGCTGGCTGCTCACCAGCATAGTGCCCCCAGTCTCACGTGGCACCAATCGTTCATGGCAGCAGGAGTCCTCCAGAGTCCTAGGAGGGTAGCCAGCATGACAGAATGACTCCCTGTCCCTGCCCTCCTCCATGGACAGAAGTGCAGGGGCATGAGGCAGCTGGTTATTTTTTACCTACCCTTATGTTAGGGTTGCTTGCTTATGCCTGGAACTACTTTGCACAGCAGAGGCTGACATCCTTTCATTCCAGCTGGGGAAACTGCAGTTAGAAGGAAATGGGCATAGGTGTACTGAAGCAGAGGAGCTTATCTATTTGCATTAAAATAAAAAAAGATCCTGTCTTAGGTTGTATATGAAACAAGGAATATATTTTTTATAAGATTTCTCTATTGTGGCCTACATTTTGTTTACCCAAACATTTAAATTATTTATATCTTTAGCATAAATCAGCCTCTCAACCCTACATTTTGTAACTGACCTAACAACAATTCTTCTAGTTTAAGAAAAACTTGAATAATGCAACTTCTAGCAATAGAAAGTGATTGTGCAGCTTGAAGCAATTTTTTTTTTTTTACATTTCTCTGTGCTTTTTTAGAGTCCATAGACATTGACATTAGTTCTCTCCTTCTCCAAGCTTTTTTTGATTATGCACCTGAAGATCACTTATTTTCTAAGATCAAGCCTCTGGAGATATGCTTTCACTTCTGTTAAAGTTTTGTTTAGCTTGTGCAACCCACACAGCAGATTCAGTATCAAACACTCTTGACGAGGTGATTGCTCATACCATGAATACCCTTTCAGTGAGAGATTTCTTGATGCCTGGAACTGTAAATAAAAAAAGAGAAGTCATTTAGTTTTGTTTGTACCTACAGAATAACTTTCAGGAGATTTTCTTAAAGGTATGGAATATTTGTTCTTGTTAACATGCAATATATCTTCCTCTTGCTTTACTTTCAGTAGCTTCTATTATTTTAAAGTGGGAATTTTTTGAATACTAAGTTTGAGGGGAAACTGAACTTTTCTGCTGAAGTGTTGGAATTGGTTATGGCAGTGTTCTATCTGGAGGTGCTGAAGAAACTTGAGGTTTTTATACTATTTGTGGTGGTTCCTGGGTAAATTATGAAAGTCTCAACTTTTTTCAAGGCATAAAGAATTTTATAAATACTTGTCAAATGCAAAATATCACACTGATGCATTTTATTTATTATCATAATACCACCTGGAAATTACTTAAAATATGTTGTTTTTTAAAATGTATTTAGTTTTTAGATCCAAATGGTCTTGTTGAGAATAAAGTTCTTTCATATTCTAGCCAGAGAAAAATAATTCTGAAGTAAGGATTCAGTTAATCTCTTGAACTGGTGGTACTTCATGATAACTCTTATAACATTTGTATTGCTACTATAATTCTTAGAATCCTAGAGACACTGGGCTGGAAGAGACCTCCAGAGATCACCTAGTCTGACCCCCTGCCTGAGGCAGGATCATCCCTATCCAAGCCATTCCATACAAACTATAATCTAAGCTTTACATAAGCCTACCGTTAACAAATGGTAGGCTTATGTAGAATATGATCTTAATATGTCTAGCCCTTTTTCTGTCTTCCCACAGAACTAATAAAGACATTGCACTTTCTAGCATTCCTTAAGAAAAAAATATTGTACTTACCTATCTGGATTTCTAAGCTCATTTTACATTTGTACTTTAAGAGATCAGTGTAGCATTGTGCTCTTTCTTGGAAGCATTGATGTCTTAGTGAATATAGAAATTGGCATCAGTGTTTTCATATGAGCTCATACATAGATCTCTTATTGCCACCTTTTACAGAATATAATTACAGTTCCATTTAACCCTTCTCTGTATTTCTGTTACTAAGTAGATTTGTTGGAGACTGGGCAGGGGGAAAATTGCTAACAATTGTTCAGATAAAAACCACTGGGTAGATCTTCTGCTGAAGTCTACTGGCATAGTTTCACTGAAACAGCTGCGTTTACACTAGCTGAGCATCTGGCTTCAATAATTTGCTTTAACAGCATTTAATTTTTCATCTTTGTCTTCCATGTTATATAAACTGAATTTTTGTTAACTAAATATTAGTGGCAAAAGAAGGTGTTGCAGACACTAACATTTCAATATGTGTTCACATTCAAAATGCTTGTATGGACATTTTAAAAATTATTTATGGAAATGAGAATTATCCATTCAAAGAGCAGATAAAATATTATGTGACATAGGTAATAGCACAAATCACAAATTACAAAGAACAAGTGCCTGAAACAGTCTTTCCAGCAAAAAAAAAATCATCAGAAGTCCATATGTTGAGATACGTTCAAGTATACCACTTCTTGATTTTTAATGAAAAAAATGTTCTGTAGAAAATGGGCATAAAACATGTCCAATGCCTTTTTATGGGCATAAAAAGTGTCCAATTATTTAAATAAATTGTTTTTGCTCCTAGCACAGTGTATGCTCATAGAGCATACTTCTCCAGTGTGATCACACATAGTGTGAAGAATATGTGCAAGCATCATTCTATAAATATACCAGTGAAACCAAGGAATTTCTAGAGGGAAAAAAAAGACCATGCTTTGAGCTATAACAGCAGTACTGTACAGTTGCTTAGGAGAGGCTATACAGATTCTTTTCCATTGGAAAATCTAAAATACATTTAGTTTAGGCAGAATGTAATCATCCAGGTTTGAAGACATTGCTTTTGCCAAAGATACTATGCATCTTTAATATTATAATACTATGGGTATCTTTTGATTAGTCTATACTTGGGAAACTTTACTATGTGTCATAGTATGTGATCAACCAATGAAAGTCTATATTAAGAGATTTTTAAATATTTGTCACTAAGGCTAATTGCAGACATTCAGGGATGTTAGAGGGAGGTTAGATCACATAAAAATGGCAACCTGATATAAGGTATGTAGGGACTGGGGGGGTGGGGCTACTGGGACAGTTGGGGATATGGGGGGCAAGCAGACTTGGGGGAGAATTGGGGGTCTTCAGGAGGGATGGGGGTAAGGTGGTCTCCACAGGAGTGATTAGGGGTTGTGTGGGAGGGCAGGCAGTGTTCATGGGTGGGATCGGGGGAGTAGGGTGAGAGACACAGCATCTTCAGGGAGATCAGAGGGCAAGCAGGATCCTCAGGAGGGATTGGAAGCAGGAAGGATCCATAGGAGTGACTGGGAGGACTGACCTGGTTTGGGTGGAGGCTCTTGCTGAGGTTTTGGAGGGTTTGGCAGGATAAAGCAGGTTACAGGACCTTCAGGGAGGTTGGAGGGGATTTTTAGTCCCCCAACCCCACCCTAGCAAACCTATACCCCTATGCTTCCCACCCCCTCTCCCACTGATGCTTACTATCTTGGGTCCTGGCAGTGGTGAATGCTGATAAATCTGGCACCTGGAGCAACTTGCAGGATGGGGGTGGGGTTGAGGTAGGGGACTGGCTGGTCCATGGGAGTGGGGGGCAGGGGGCAGGGGGCAGTGAGAGGTTGAGGGGGCTAAAACTAGCCTGGTGCTGGGTGAGGGAGGTAAGAAAAGCACATCCCTGGGGCTGTGCTTTCCCAGCACTAGGGCTACTAGGGCTGTGCAGGTAACTGTACAGAAGTTCCATACATTGGTCTATCCTAGATCAATTAAGTTTGATGGTACATTGATCCAGGTCTATCTTACATTGGGCTCTGCCATTTTTAGCCCAGTCTGTGTGCTTGGAACTTTTGTACTGTTATGTGTTTCGATTTCTTTTCTGATCACTGAGACTGGGTCTAAGTGTAAGGTCTGCACTTGGTGAAATAAGTTAGATTGGGTGGCCATTTTTAACCTTATCTAACCTCCCTTCTAACTCTCCTGCACTTAGCCTAAGATTTCAAACTCTGTCTATGGATTCACCTCAGCCTTAAAAAAATTGAATTCTACCTGCTAACATCAAGATAGGAGGTGAAATAGGTAAAAATGCACTAGAGACACATCAAAGAATACCATGATATTTAAGATTAGATTATATATTTCACCAGGAAATACAACATATTTGTATGGGAATTATGCCATTCTAACTTAAGTCTGGACATCTTTCAGTCTATGATTCTGTTATGTTGTTTCAGGGAGACTGACTGAACTGAATGCCAATGTTTATAAGCAGTGTTTTATAACTGCTTTTTATTTCCTATTGACTAGGGTTTTTTTAAGCAAAGAAGAGTTTTGTGATTAAGCCTCTAACTCCCACTGAAATGAATCAATGGCACTTCCAGTTTCCCCTGTCATGAAGCAAATGTGTCTTAATTCAGCCAGAAGAGGGGGTGCCTGATCCTAATCACTGTCCACACAGGTCAAGAGAAAAGGAATTAGAGGGCTAAAATATTCAAGAGGAAGATACAGGGTTAAAAAGAGTACCCATTGGACCAAAAGAGTCCTGGCTGACATCATAGCCAAATGATTCTGACTGAAAAAGATCCATATTTCAGTGTAACCTGAAAATAAGTTGTACTGTGAGCTGTAAATGAAAGGTAACTGTTGGGCAAACCCTGTGTAGAAGTACTGTCAAGGAAAGCAAAACTTTGTTTATCTTCGGTTTCAGTAAATAAATCCTAGGTAAGGTAAAAGGTTTCAAATTAGACTTGAGCCTTGGTGCCTATTCTCTGATGTACAGGAAGACAGAACAACTTCAGTAAGAGTAGAAGATAAATCAGAGACACTTTAAATGACCTGAGCAGCCAAGAGGTGGAGCTCCAGAAAATGGAGTGGGTGACAGGACCATATTATACAAGTATGGAAAGTTAGACACACAATTAGCACTTTTCTGAATCAGCATCTTAGCAATAAATTGTTTACAGGACTGAGAATGCTAATATTTCTCACCAAGACCTCCCTGCCTGCCCTCCTGCCCTCCCTCCCCTTGGAGCAACCTAAATAATGCCCCACTACCTTTGGTATTTTCTACCTTCAGGTATTTGCACTTGATCCTCTCCCCCGTAGTCATTGTTTAGCTAAGCTATACACAGTTAGCTTTTTCAAAATGTTTCCTCATTAGCCAGTCTCTCTTGCCCTTGATTCACTTTACTGCTGTTTCCTGAATGCCTTCCAATTTTTCTACTTTCTTTTATAGTAAGCAGACAAGAACTGGTTTATAACATCATCTGAGGAGCAACTGAACACCCAGAAAGTAAAATGCAATACCAGAAAAATGGCTTTTTTTAAAGGTTTTGTGATTTTGTATTTGTATTTCAAATTAATGTTTATGAAGTAAAAACTGAAAGAAACTATTTCTAAGTGTCTCTTAAGGATGGGTTAACTTTAACTGAAGGTAACATTAAGATTTTAGGACTCAGATTTGATTCTTAGAAATAGCTGAGTTGAAAGGCAATAACTCAAATTTATTCCTTGTGTAAGCAAGCACAAATCCTAATTAGTTTGGTGGAAACTATGCCGCAGCCTCTCCAGAAATGAAAGGACATTAGAGGAAATGGAATAGAGGGGACATACAGTGCTGACACTAATGTGCTGTTCAGTGTTGTGAGGTATGCTGGAAAAGTCTTTTGTGGTTGAAAAGAGGCAAGTCTACACTTCCTTCATGCCATGAGGAAAAGTGCATTCTGGACACTTCCTGCAATTCCAAGCATACAAGATGCCAGACATAAGTCTGTGTAGCTTCCTTAGAGCGGCCCTGACTTTTTTCGCATCAAAAAGTCTCTCTCACACTTGAGAGAGAGCCTGTGAACAGCACTGGGACTTGTGTTTAGGATTGCTGTAAGCCAGCTAAACTGTCTCCTTTCTGGGATTTGGCACAGCATGAAGGTAGCTTGGACAAGCCCAGAGTTTAATAACAAGCCTTCATGGGAATTAAATGAGATCCCATATGTCTGCATCTCCCATTTCTTTCTTCATTTCTTCTTCCTTGTTATTGCTTATGTTCCAGAAGTCCTCAAATGATGGTTTATGAATCCATTGCATTTTTAACAACTCTGTTAAACAATAAGAGAAGCACCAATGACAATATTTAAGAAGGAAAAAAAAATCTCCTGCCACTCTTCCAAACAATTCTTTCTGTTGAATGTCCTAGTGTGTTCTGTTTCACCTGTGTATGTTTAGTTTTGAATTATAAACTCCTTGACTATGGATTGTTTTTCTCTTCTTCCTGTATAGTATAGATCACAAAATAATCATGTTAGCCTAATGCACGTGTCCTTGTATACAGGCTACATCTGGCCCCTTTTTGCTTAGTTGTTGTTTAGCACAGAAAGCAGTTTAGGGTATAAATATGCCAGTAAACCTCCTAATGGAGATCAAGCTTATAACTGCAAAACAGGTTTTTATATTTTAGTATTTAAAATTTTACCTGAAGGAAATAAGTTCTACTGGCAAGTGGGTTTATGCTGAAATAAATATGTCATTTGGCGTGAGGTAATTATTTTCACACCCTTCCCCCCCACACATGCACGGTATTCCAGAAAAAGTTGAATGCTCTGTACTCTGCACCTAGAATGCTCTTTCAAGATCTTGTTCATCCTCAGTTCTTCAAACTACATCCAATATAGTGACTTCTGAGGCTTTCACCGGATCAGAGGGGACAGCAGTTTGTTTGGGTGTCTCTGATTAGAGGGACGCTATTGGCTTGCAATATTTAAAGCCAGAAAATGGCTAAAGCTAGTTACAGAGGGTACAAAAGATGTGGGATTTACTGGAAAAATACCACTTAGAGGTAGTGATTCTGACAAGAGTTAGGCAATAGGAGAGGGAGATCAGCTAATGGGATTTAAGGATCTTTTACAGGTTCAAAAAAGAATCATAAGGTTCCTGTGGGCAATGTTTAGAAGGGGTATGTGGGGATTTTATGTCTCGTTGCTCTCAGGTAATGGGATCTGAGCATCATGAAGCATGTCAGTGTTAAGGGAAAAATGCTGGGAGTTGATTAGAGAGGAACTGGAGAGCAGATGAAGGAATGAAAGAGGATATGTCTGTACTGAAGAAAAAGGAAGAGAGAGGATGTTAGGGTCAGAAAGAAAAGTTATTCTCATGTCTTGTGGACAAAGTGAGATAAGTATTGAAAACGTAAGAGCTATTTCAAGATCCGGTTTCAAAGCAAGACATGTTATTTACTCACAGATTCAAGATGTAGAATAACAAGATAATGAACACTTTTACTGGTAAAGGTTAAGGTTCACATTTTCTAAAGAAGGTGATAGCATTACTAAATTAATATTCAGAACATAAAAGGAGCTAATAAATTTTAATTCAAAGGATATAGAAAAAAATCACCGCCTTGGTTTACTAAATTGTTCTTTTATTTTCATCTCACTATTGCCTTATCAGTACAAAGACATTAAGTAACATAAAAGGTTTCTCTTAACTTGCCTTTTAAATAGATTTTTTGCAGATTACTTGTTAGTAGGGAAGTCATTGGAATCATCAGCTCCTTTGCACTGGAAAACAAACTATTAAGCAAAGAAGTCAGCAGGATTGGATAGACTCGGTGATCCAGAAAAACCATTAGACAAAGAAGATAGCTTGATTATATTTTTTGGCTTCAATACGCTTCTGAGAAATGTGGAAAACAGAAGAAAATGGGATGCTGAGATTCCTTACATACTTTTGAATAAGGATACTTGTAGCTGCTGGTAAGTTCTATCAACAGACACAGTTTCAATGGGTGTCTTAAGGTAATGGTAATTTAGGGGGGCCTGTAACTGGTTAGAGAACTTTGTAACTCTCAGTTACCAGCTGAACTGTAGAACAGGCTGGAAATGAAATCTGTTACCATCTCTTTGGTTATTTGCTGTCCTGTGTAGAATATATTGGAAGTCTCCGCTCAATACCTGGTAGACAGGTATCCACATCATGAAAATTATTACAATTGGCATTAATTTGTACCTATATTAGCCATCAGTCAGAGCCAGCACTAAGTGTAAAAGGGAAAGTATCATTAGTGCTTGGATACGAAGTTTAAGAAGAAGATAACAAAATGTTTTTCTGGGTTGTTTTGCACATTCATGGGCATAAAAAACCCATGACAGTGCTGGGTAGTACAAAAGTTTTGAGATTTATTAATTTATTGATTCAAATAGAGATAGTTTGCTTTACTTCTAGCTTTCCCTTCTTTTTCATTTTGGGGCACTTAGTATTCTCTTGGGTCTTTTTTATATCCCAACTTAAAGAGCCTATTGCAAATATCTTACTGATCAAACTTGGTGTGGCATACCACAAACTGTTTTCATTATTTTTAGTAGTATTTTGCTGGAGTATGAGAGTCATAATTGTATGTAGAAGTGTAGCAATGAGCAGTTAGTTACTCTCTTACCACAGCTTATATTTATATACAGTGATCACATTAAAAATGCTTTTGATATCATATGAGTCTATCAGTTTGATATATTTTTACTGCATTAAAACGAAGAATGCTATAGGAACTGGTAACATTTCTCATCACTGAAGAGGCTTTAAACTGGTCACTGTATGTTAAGGGGAACTGAAGACTATAATGGTATTTGCTTTAATTCATAACTATGAAAATGCCACTGATTTGAAAATAACGTTTTCCATCAGAAAATATGCTTTGAATTCATACATTTCATAAGTAAAAAGAACAGTTCCTGATATGCTATTGTTTAAAAGGGGCGTGCTATACATTAGATCAGTTGTTTATGCAAAAAAATGAAGCTTTGTGGAATTTTAAACCATATTCTTCAATTAGAAAATGTTACAACTACAAATATATTTAAATATGTAACTAACAAAAAGCCCAAAAGTACTATCAAATGGCTTGTTTGGTGTGTTCATATGTTCTTTCAGTTCTAGAGATGGGTTTAAATTGCATTTAGATCAATCATTAGCCTCACACTAAAATGAGTCTGTCCATTTCACAAAGGAACATGCACAGAGATAAATTAAATAATCTCTGTGCAAGAAAGGTTCAGCACCAAAGCAATAATGGTAATGTACACTGGAACAGAGGTTCATTGCTGTAAACCTTTGTCACCACTCTCCTGCCCTATTCCTAGTTTTAGCTGGTCCCTCCAAAAGAGCTAGTGCTTCACTAAGAGAACTTTAGAGGAGGTGCATAATACCCAGCACAAACTTTTTATTCAACCTGATCTTAACTTAGATTGACAGTAGATTGAGTCATGCCAAAAGTGAAATGTGTAGTAACCTTTCACTGTCATTGGTATGACTGAGGGATATGCCAATAGGAAATCTGAACAAAACTATAACAGTCCTGTATAAGCTATATAAAATAAATATAATTTGAAGTAATCTTAAAATAGCACCAAAAATGGATTGAATTAAGGTGTCTGTCAACACGGTTTCTTTTCTTAATATTGGGTTGTAGCTGTTATATCCTAGAGCTGCTGTTGTTATGATCTTAATAGTGCTAGATTTTTTCTGGCCTTTTATCATAAACTCTTTAAATTTTTATATTAATTATGCAAGTAGGGATTGTTAGACCTTGAATTCATGCAATACCCAATGACTAGGGAGACAACGGATAGATGCCATCACGCATCACCTGCACACACTGCTCATCAATGACTTTATTCAAAATGGAGACAGCTTTGGACAAAGCTCCAACAAACCGGGGAGCTGACACAAACATTAGGTTTTTTTCCATATTTATATACCTTGGTTTATGCTCATTAACATTTACCCCACCTTTGTCCCTCCTTTGTTCCACCCTTAGTCCTTCCCATTTTAAGCTCTGCCTCTGTTTACTGTTTGTTTCATTAGCATGGAGTTGCCTATGTATTTCACTTATTTACATGTCTTTTTGCTATGAGAGCATACCTAAGACCCTGACCCCTGCTTCTTTCGGTCTTTTGGGTGGACTTGACCAAAGTCTGGAAGCTTCGGAGGTTTCTTTAGCAATCACCATTCACCTTTTAGCTTATGTTTATCTCGGATTCTGTTACCAGTTACGTGCTGTCTTTCACATTCCAGTCTGTTTTTCAGTCCCATATTGTACCATCTCCACATTCCTAAGACTTCACCTCATTCACAGCACACAGATTTACACAGACTCACTTGAAAATGGTTGACACAGTTAAGATGGCTACATAGGATAAGCGAATGGCTGGCTTAGCATAAGCATTCATAAGCACAATCTGCTTTATCTTCTAATAATAGCTGGTGGTTTGCATTTTGTTTCTTTTACACAATGAGCTATATATCTTACAACTCAACTATATTATTAGGAAAATGTTTGCCTAAGCATTTTGCAATGTTACTTTTAACATACCATTCTGCCTTGTAGTTAGCAGCTTTGCTAGGCCACAGGTTATAGCCTTGTATTCAGCTGCAAATCCAACGCTCCCCAAGATGCAAATACTGTCACCCTAACAGGGATGTAAATGTTTTTACTTGATATAATCTGATAAGTGCAAGTGTAAATGACTGTAGCAAGCCCCAGGTGGGGCACTATTGAGAAGCCCCAGCGCAGGCATGGCGAGCCCCAGAATGGGGGCGATATTATTAGAAAAGCCCAAGTTGGGCACGGCGAGCCCCGGAGAGGGGAGCACCTTATTGAGAAGCCCAGTGCGGGCATGACGAGCCCCAGAAAGGGGGCAACTTTGAGAAGACCAGGTGTGGGTGCGGAGAGCCCCAGGAAGGGGGCAATATTTGAGAAGCCCAAGTGTGGGCAAGACGAGCCCCAGAGAGGGGGCACTATTGAGAAGGCCCCGAGAGAGGGCGACAGTGCAGAGAAGGCCCCGAGAGAGGGCGAGGAGAGCCCCAGGAGGGGGCGGCAGTGTACGTAGAAAGAGAGAGATAGAGACAGACCAACATCGATTCCATCTGCGAGGCTTGGGGTGTGGTATCAGGGGTGGTTGGAGCCACGCATAGCCCCTAAGGCTAGGGTGCCCCTAAAGCACCCATCATACAGTGAGACCCACGAGGAGTCCAGGAAATCACGGGGTCCGAATAAACATGGAGATGTGTCAGAGGGCGTAAGGCAGCCTCCCAACCAATTCAAACCATCAAAGATATGGCGGGCGAGAAATAGAGGGTGCCCTTGGGCCAACTTGACATGGAGAGAGGGCCTTAAGGAGATCACGTCCCTCCTGCAGGACCCCGCCGTGACAATGACGTTATGCAAATATAACTATATACCTTCCCCCCCACCCCTTACTAAACCAGATCAAGTTGAACTAGCATAGGCAATGGAATACAAACAACAGTGTCCATGTGGAGGGATGGGTGAAATTAGGTGCGCTATACATGGAAAGTATATTTAAAGCACCACGCATTTCGAACACAGATCCATTGTTGAAGACTTGTAGGAAGCTATTTTGGGGTCTCAGATTGTTATTTCCTTTAAAAATATCAATCCATAATGCTCTATAGCCTGTGAATGTACAGGAAGTGAATCATTTATGCAGAGGAGATATTTATAAGTTATTATGGGAGGAGCAGCTGATAATGTTAGAATTTGTTTATTGCATTATGGCATTACTATACTGCTTTTACACTAACAACAACATAAATTAAAATTTAAAAATGATTTTTTTTTAGGAAACATCAAGGTTGAAAAGCAATCATACAAAAGTTAGAAAATGTCAATTAAGCTGTCTGTGCAAACTCAATTTGCACCCCACCTCTCTTTCCCATCCTCCTCCCCCCTGCATCAACATGTTGTGTGACTTAGTCTTTAACTGCAGAATCACATACTTTTCTTCTCCTAAAAATGTAAGGAACTTAAATAGGGTCTTGTTATGCAAAATGTTGGGTAGCCAGTATGGGTGACTGGTGCCTCCTGAATCTGGTGGGGCACCCATAGAAGCCACTGATGGTGTTGGTGGTGGGGACGGGGCTGGAGAGCACCCACAGAAGCTACCAGTGGCAAGAACCTCCCTGTCTGGGGAGACACGTGCCCCTCCATAACCCCCTTATCAGTCGCCTATGGTAGCCAAAACTTCGTGATGTTATCATCATTGCCTATTTTATAGATAGTGAAAGATTAAAAGCAAAGAATACCCATACCCAAAATTTCTTATGATTTTAATCAAAGAGAAATTGGGAAGGGAGGAGATTTGGAAAATGTTGCAGTATTTTGTTTAAATAGCATTTTATTTAACACACACATATTTTTAATGGAAAATTTTAAGAAACGTTTAAATAACTGAACAAAATATTGGCAGCTCAAAAATATGTTTTGTTACCAAAAAACAACCAATCAAATGCACATAGAAGATGATTCCCCACAGTCAACCAAAATTTCTTTTCCAGTTTGTTTTAAGCAGAATCTTATCTATTTCTTGGCTTATTCATTGTATCAAAAATTTAGTGTTTTGCTCAGCTCTAATTATACTATATATCCCTTGTTGACTTCATAAATGGGCACATCAAAAAACCAAAACACATACAGATAACTGCAATTGATTTAATTCCTTTATTAAGATTATTTTATTGTCATTTTAATATAGCAGTCTGTAAATAGAACTCTTTGTATATATTTTCATATACTATCATAACTATATCCTACTCCATTTGCAGAAAATAAAATTTTAAGGTATTAAAGAAAAGGTAAAATGTACATTTGTACCAGTTGCTATCTCAACTACAATTAATGGTAATAGGCCAGATTCTGAAAAAAGCTGAGGAGTATTTCTCCATTTAAACAATGGATGAGGGTAAAATGAAGTAGATCAGTTTCTCTATAAAGCAGAAGTCAGTTAAATGTATCATAAACAATGCATGAAGGAGTTGAAGTTTATTATACAGTACATAATTATCCAGGAAACTTGGCTGAAAGGTAGTTAATGAAACAGGCATAATAACTATAGCTTCAAAGGGCAACAGGATATGAAAAATAATGTATTTCTTGAGAAAACAATATATTTTGGGTTAAAATATTTAGAATCTTATTATTGTAATACTCATATATAAATATAATTGCCAAAGCATAATTGCAGTCATGTTTCAACCTCATAAAGACATTTTCCTTCAATTAAATATTTAATTGCATTCAAAGAACCATGTTAAATGAAGTTAAAGTTCCAAAGTGAACATGTAGATATCAGAAAATAGATACATTAAAAATATTTATACAGTTCTTTCCTGACATCTTTTGTACGTTTTGCGATTTACCTTTATTACATGTTATAAATTCATATTATATAGCATATCATATTTTGCCTCCCTAAATTCCTAAATCTTAGACGCCTATATAGGCTATACATACAAGGTTAACATTTAGGGGGAGGGGGAAACAAAACTTCTCATTCTGATGTGGAATGAAAATTAGAATTTTCAAGCTTTTCCTTGAATGGAAATTCTGAAACAGTTTTGCTTTGGAAAAACCAAACCATTCCAGTTATATTTTTATTTCAAAACAAAATAAAGATGGCTGCCTTGGCTTGCAAGATTTCCTGTATACTTCTGGGAAGTCTTGGAAAGACTTTTACAAATACAGAAACTAGAAGCTTTTAGAACCTCAGTGTAAGCTATGAGAGAGGATCCTGAAGCCTTGAGCGGCCTGGATCAGATGGGGTTTCCCCTATAAAAAGATGATTGGGTCAGAGTTGTCATGGGAGCAAGCCTGCAGGGAGCAGAAATTCCATTGCAGGGAGCAGCAGCAGCAGTTCCATTGCAGGGTGCCCCCCAGCCTCAAACAGTGTGTCATAAGCAACAGGCTACCTAACTTCCAGCCTCACTAAGGCATCAGGCCTTGCAATGAACCCAGATACATTCTGTGCTCGAGCATCAATGCAGACCACATCATCACAGGACCGAATAACATGGATTATAACATCCAAGGTTTGTTCATTTGCAGCTCTACCAATGTCATATATGCCATCACCTGCTGACTGTGCCCCACTGCTGCCTACACTAGACAGACAAGACAATCCTTACATGAACAAGTTAATGAAAACATATGACATCAGCTGTTAGTAGATTCACTTATAATATATAATAACACATTTAAAATTTTTCCATATATAATAGCTAATTATTAGTGGGTTGTCTTAAATTCAAAGTTATCTTGGTTTCAGGTAAATGGTATAATTTCACTATTTTCTACTCGTTGTGAGAAAACAAGCAAAGGCCAGCTGTTAGTCAGTGTGTAATGTGTAAATGAAAGACGATCAGAACTTCAGCAGGTATAAGAATCTAAACAGAGTAGTATTTTTTTTCTATCACAGAGCCTATAAACTGAACCTGGGATCTGGAATTCCAGATGTATTCATTCATC
>NW_005842010.1:660634-663036 GCF_000455745.1 Alligator sinensis
TCCTGCTAAAGATTTTATAGTTAAATTTCTTCCCTAAAATATGCCAGTTGAAATCCATTCATTTTAATTAGCTTGTACAGCTGTAACTGGTCTGATTTTTGAATCAGCTGTTGAAGTTTACATGTATGCAAACTGCCAGTGATAAATAAACCAGAATAGAAAATGGTCTCTTCCACAAATTTTAGCTGACACTCTAGCATATAGTTATTTTTACTATGCAAGGAGATATGATACTAAATACTCACAGAAAAGTAATCGGCTGATTAAGGTGGTGTTACTTTTGCATAGGCATGCGCAATTATGCTTTTTTGGAAGTAGAAGTGGATCTTACTACTTCTTCCCCTTGCAGCCCTCCTGCTCCTCCTGACATTTGCAGCCCAGTTCCCCCCTGTCTCTGCCTCTTCCCCTCCCCCTCCCCCACCTCCATCCCCCGACTGTCAGATGTTGCTCGGGCTGCACATTGAAGCTCAGCCCCTGCCTGGCCATACAGCAATGTTGGTGCTGCTGACTGGCCAGACAGGGGAAGAAATTTCCATGTGTTTCCTGCCCGGAGAGACCCCAGCCCAGGCTGGAGCAAGCTGTGACTGAGAGCAAGGGGGAGAGAAGATGCTGGAGTTGGGGGCAGAAGCTACAGAGGGGAAGAGGAGGGGAAGGGCAGGAGGCTGCTATGGGTCTGACTCTGGCTCTGACCCAGGCTCAGAGCCAGAATAAGATCCATAGCAGCTGCTTGCTCCCCCCTTCACTTCGTATGTGATTATAAGGGAAGAGGCTTTTTCCCCCATGCTGGTGGGGGTGGGGAGAGCCTTATCTTACATTCAAATAAATACAATAATTAATTTCTAGAACTTTTATTTTCCCCCATGAAAGAATATAATATTAATTATTGATTTTTTTGTGACAAAAAATAATGGTTTTGGCTGTGCTGATGATGTCTGTATTTCGAGAAATGCATAATTTGGGATTTTCAAAGGAGCTGAAGGAATATAAGTCATATCCTTAATGATATTTACCACCCATTAAAATCTGTATTGTAGTTAAGATGTGTTTAGTTATAAAGTATTTTAAAGGGCACTGTCTATTTCTTGTTTCATCTTCCTTTAAAAGCCAGTTATCTATTCACTTTCTTCATTCAGTTTCTACTTGTTACAGAATGGCAGACAAGCCAGGGCAAACACGGTGCAGGGTGTATGTTATATACTTACTTATTGATTGCTCTGGTAGTACAGCATGTATAGGCAGATGACATATGTTATCTGTTCCTCTATTTCAGAACCTCTCCTGACTTCAGTGGGACCAAGGTTTGGCATTTAATATCTAGTACAGCAGTTGCAATCATGCTAAAATCGTTCCATATTAAAATATGTATTAATTTTATCCTTGCAATATGATTACATGTCAGTAAATTACCATCTCCCATAATAAAACTCTGATATACCTTGTGGAGGTAGAGAAGGAAATAGGGGAGAAAGGTTGAGACCTAGGGATAACACACTCCTGTCACTCACCTCAGCTGAAGCAGAAAACACCATTAGGAAGCAGGGTACTGGGCAACACTTCCATAGTAGCTGCCTCCTTTGGATCGATGCTTGGTGGATCCATGGAGGTACTTCTAGGTCTGGAGAGGGGCCATCCAGGGGAGTCCAGGGTATCAGTGGACAGAAGACGCTGGTAGGACTCTCCTT
This sequence comes from Alligator sinensis, assembly GCF_000455745.1. Classification (NCBI taxonomy): domain Eukaryota; kingdom Metazoa; phylum Chordata; order Crocodylia; family Alligatoridae; genus Alligator; species Alligator sinensis. Next base: position 662,317 of record NW_005842010.1, read on the forward strand.
CAGAGGGATACAGGCAGCTGGGGACAATGGAACAAACTTGGATGCTCTGATCGGTGATCAGAGGAACTCCAGAGAAAGCAGACACCCAGCACTGGGCATTGTGGCAGCCAGTGAGAACTCCAGAGCAGACAGCTTCAGAGGAGAAAAATTAAGGTCAGATGTGGCCGGGGCAGGCATGAAGCACAGGAATAGATCCTGTGCAAGGAAGGTGACCTCAGAAGGGTTCTTCTCCCTGTGAGGACTATGGGAAAGTAGGTGGAAGAGACTGCCTTGAGAGATCAGAATCTCTCGAGAAAATGTATTTCTGAACTGAATTGAGGACAACCCGGATGGGGTTTCCTCTTTTCCTAAGGACCTTGCTATAATTTGGAGCAGGCAGTGGAATTTGCCCACCTTTTGGGACATCAGGAACTGATTATACATAGAGCTGACCCCAGGAGGAGCCTGCTGGGGAGCAAGAGTTCTGGTTGAGCCTGGACGGGTATGCCTGGCAGTGGGCCTCATTTCAGTTGGATTTGTTCCCCAGGAGCTTTTGTCATATTAACTATTCTGATTTTTTTTGCCCTTGGCAGGATTAGAGTAAAAAAGGAACTTGAGCTGGAGGGCTGGCCTCGGCTCAGTATGTTCGATGGGTAGTAAGAGTGTTTCTGTGGGACCAAGGTAACATCAGGATACCCCAAATGGAGTTAACCCTGAACAGGTAGAAAAATAGAGGGAAAG
>NW_005842010.1:663067-664664 GCF_000455745.1 Alligator sinensis
GGCCTGACATCTTTCCATCCACAAGCCATTGAATACCAGGCAATACTAAGGAAGTGGTTGGGGTGGGGTGCAGGGGAGGCAGAGCCCCATGAAGAACTGGCTCCATGAAGAACGAGCCCCATGAAGAACTGGCTCCTGATTCAAAGTAAGATTAAGTCATGGTGGGTATGATGGAAGCTTAACGGGACACCTGAGTGAAACCCTCTACATCCCCACCCTGTCACCACCTGGAAGAAAGGCACTGGCCAGAAAGGGGCCAAGGCCATATAACACCTACAGGTGACAAATCTAAAAAACCCACAAGTTTAGCCACATCCATTAAGTAGCAGACATCCTTATGTGGCAAATCCTAGCCCCTCCTCCATGGTATTCCTGAAGTTTGAGCCACTGCAGTTCTGCTGCATAAGCAGGAAAGGGGCAAAATGTGCAGATCTCCTTAGGGATTCTCCTCCTTCATGCCAATGTGCATTGGTTTATAGCACAGGGATGGGCAATTATTTTGGGTGGAGTGCTGCTTCATGAGTTTTGGTGAGTTGTGAGGGCTTCAAGGGTAGCCCCTTGACAGGTGTCCCACCAACTAGTCATCATCTTGGTACCAGGAGTCCTACCTCCTAACCCCCTGACCTTTTTCACCAGAAGTCCGTGCCCTTGCCCTGGAAGTACTCCTTTTGGGTAGGGGGTTTGCCCCCTTGGAACTGGAAAAAACCCAAATTAAATACTAAAAATGTAATAGTCACTATATATATTTTAATTTTATTTTTAAAAGATTGTTTACCCTGATTTGTGCGTGTTTGCATCATGTATATAAGGGTGATTGCATAATATCTCAAAATGAAGTCTTACCTTGTATATCATCGGGGTGTTTGGGGGGGTATGGATGGGTGGATATGGGTTTAGTGGGTGGAAGTGGGTATGTGTGGGGGAGGCTGCGGGATTGTGTGTGGATGTGGGTGGGTATGGGGGTCTTGTGGGGATGGGTGTGTGTGTGTGGGTGGGTATGGAGTTTGTGGGATGTGTGTAGGGAAGGATGGCTGGGTGTTTGTGTAGGTGGATGTGGCTGCATGTGTGGTGAAGTGTGTGTGGGTAATAGTGAGCGGGGCTCCTCCCAGAGACAAATAGGTGTGTTTTGGGGGGATACATGTGGGGGGCTGCAGTGTTTGTGGAGTGTGTGATTGTGTGTGGGGGAGGGTGTAGTTGTGTGGTTTGTGGGGGAGGGTGTGTGGATATGGTGAGGTGCGTATGGAAGGCCTCCTCCCAAGCTGGTCAGCACCCACCCCACCCTGCAACAGCCCAAAGCCCACACACCCTGCAATGCCTCCCCACCACTGCCAGTAGCATACACCCCCAGCGGACCCTGCATGCGCTCCAGACTGACCCCGGCAGGAGCAGATTTGCCAGACACCCACACAGCCCCAACCCAGCCTCATGCCTGCTCCAGGCCGCCTACCCATGGTGTATCCTGCCACCCCCTGGGCACACAGCAGGGCTGGGGTGGTTCTGCACTGGACTGCTTTCTAGGCAGCTGCTGGCCCCAGCCATGTGGTACTGGAAGGGACTCATGTGCAGCCCCATCCCGCCCCACCCTGCCCTGCCCCAT
>NW_005842010.1:664674-673800 GCF_000455745.1 Alligator sinensis
ACTCACCTGCTCATGCTGAACAGTTGCAGAAACAGCAGCAGTGCTGCCAGCCCATGCTCAGCTAGCCTATGGCTCTTTTGCGCTGCCCCATGGGCCAGCCTGGAAGCAGCACTGACAGCACAGGGAAGCCCAGTGTGGGTTCTGTGGGGATGCTGCAGGAAGTGCTGGGCAGCACTGAGGGGGAGGTCCTGCTTTTCCCCCATGCCAAGCACACATCTGTCCCTGGCACTGCTGTTTCTGCAGCTGTTCAGCGTGAGCAGGCAAGTGTGCAGCAGGTGTGGGGCAGGTCAAAGCTGGTCGTGGGTCCCTGCCAGTATCGTGGGGTTGGGGCCAACAGCTGCCTAGAAAGGCAGTTCAGCCCCTCTGCATGCTGAAGGGGTGGCAGGACGTACCACCGTGGCATGATGCCTGATCCAGGCGGGATCGAGGGGCATGCTGAGGGCTGGACAAATCCCCTCCGTGGGCCAGATCTTGCCCATGGGTTGTATTTTGCCCACTCCTGTTATAGCAGGTCTTGTGGGCACCATTTTGGCATCAGTTATTTCAGGATAAATGTGAAATAACACTTTGTGTTACCTGGGTTTTTTTTTGTTGGTAGGACTGAGAAATAACATAGGTTCTGTTTAAAAAACGATACTGCTGAAAACGTCTGTTAAGCAAAGCATAACTGGGGCTAGGAAACAGATTAGTGTTCACATTAGTCCACAATGCTCTCACTCAAGAAAATGGAATATTTGAATGCAAACTGGCTTTGAATATTTATATAATTTCTTTATTTAATTGTATTTATTTTATAGCCCCCCCCCCCCAAAAAAAACAAAAGAAAAAAAAAACCAAGACCCAAAGAGGGGGGGGGGGGGGGGTTATTGCAAGAAATAAAATGCCCCAAAATGTGTTTATAGAAGCAGAATTTTTTTTCACAACACATTTCACTTCATAAAAAGATGCGTTTTTATATAAAAACTTGACAACATTTTTTTTCGTTGACACTCATTTTAATTACCTGCAGCAAGCCACATTAGATAGGCTGGGCCAAGAGGTTTCCTCAAGGTTATGGGGTAAAATATTCTTTATTCCTGGGCTGCAGTATTCTACTGTTGCTGTGGCAACATAACTTATAACTGCAGTCCCTTTTCGCAGGAAGATGAGCATCGTGCTTGTGCAGGGGCAAAATATGCCCAGCTAAGAAACTACTTTATTAAATCTCTGCAGCATTGGGTCCCTTGAAGCACAAGTGCGTAGAACTATTGTGTGAATCAGAATCATGCCACATCCTGCACAACAGAACTGTTGTGCTTCTCCGTAGAAACAGATGATGAGGCAGGTTTTGCCCTAAAGCAAACAAAACGTTCCAGGGAAAATCTGCTAATTAATGTTTTTGCCCATCGAACTCAGGAACTCAGCTCTGTTGGTACCTTTAGAATATCTTTTTTTATACAATATTCACCAAGTATAACTTACAAGTATTCATTTAATTAAAGACATATTTTAAAAGATTGATAAACAAAATTCAAGATAAGATTCCTTTATGTGTATGATTCTTAAGTTACAATTTTGAAGAGCACTGCTCAGATAATTCAGGAATAAAAGTTCTTTCTTTGTGACATGGGAATCAAGAATATAAAAAAATGAACAGTGCATCTGGCATATTCCACATAGTACTGAAAATCAGCCATGATATTGTTACTTTTACTGTGAGAAAGTTGGAAAGAATTTTTACAAGGGTTCATTGAACACATTACCACTATTCATCCTGCCATCTGATTAAGATGTAGATGAGCAGGACTATTGAAAGGATCCCAATTTCAGATGAAGTATATAATCAAATCCGGTCTCTAAAGAATGCTTTCAGAAATGCAGATGTGTTTGTACAGAGTGACTTGTTCACTCATGTAGAAAAGAGTCAACACAAATTTAAATGCAGAGTCTCTAATCACTGGGTAAACAGTGCATATATTTGCCATACTGATATCTAATAGGGGAGCCAACAGACACTCAACTCTTCTTATGGGCTTTATCAGCCAATCTGAAAGATGTGGCTTTCAGATTGATTGATTAAACTAAATGTAGTTCTATTACAATTTTAAGGAATATATTTCTTATAAAGAGTGGGACTTTTGTCGTGTAAATGCTGATAAGACTGCTGGCAAAAGTGCAATACATTTATCTTATCTATTTCATTTGTTTATGGCATTTTATTTATGTACCTACTCAAGTGAGGCATAAACGAAATTCAACACATCTGTCCTATTGAGCATTGTAGCACATGCCATCTCATTGGCCCTCCCAATGACTCTGTGTGTGTGTGTGTGTGTGTGTGTGTGTGTATGTCTGGATATAAATAGTACATTGAAGAGGAGGTAAGACTGCATGCAACTTGGTAGACTTCAAATGACTGTATCTAGCAGCTATCTAATACCATCTTTGGGAAGGCTCGGTAAGGGCAAATACATTTATGCCTCTAGATTCCAGAGGCAAGTAACTATCTCAGAAATATCCATATGGAAGGCAGATGATAACTTTTAACAATCATGTAGTACTCAGTCCTGTACTACCTTACAATGTTTATAATGTTGAGTGTAAAACTTGATCATATTGATATAGCAGGATTTTACAGCACTTTGCAAAGTGTAGGTGACTGCAAAAGATATAACAGAGAAACTGTTTTTGGATCTTTACTAGCTGATGGGAGAAGGTCAACTACCAGTGTCACCAGTGTAATCCCTGACATACCAAGGTGTGTTCCCAGGTTAATAAGGATCAGTAATATCTTGCAAGGGGTCATAACATTGGAAAAAGATTTTTAGCTCGGAGCAAGTGGTCTTTATACATGTGATAGGATACTGAATATAGAAGGTTGTATGAATTCTATTTTTCCAGTGCTTAAATCCTTTTTTTTTTTTTACATTAGCCCCTCTGTAGGATGATAGGAATGTGAAAGACACTTGTACCTCAAGATCACATGATGAGATGTTGGTGAGCTGCTTAGGTTAGCTGAGTAATTTTGTACTTTTCGGTTCCTTCCTCAAAATTATCATGAACAGCAAAGGTTCACCCAAGCTGAAAGGCCCACTGGGCTTGTTTAGCTAAAAAAGAAAATGCAATATTTGTGGCCAGCACCACACAAGGGAGTGATGTAGTGCTGCATTTATCTGGCCAGCTTTGACTTTACCTTTGCTCCATTAACAGCTGGTATGAGTAGCATCCCATCTGACTACCTTTGATTTCCAGCCAGAATGATCAGGTGGCTGTTTACAGCTAGGCCAACTATGGTCAGCCTATAGCCCAAGTCCAAAGCAGAGCTCCCGCTCTGTCTGTGGAGTCACAGCAAAATGCCTTACCCACGCTGCCAGCATGCCCCAGGCTTATGAATAACATAATGATCCAAATCACATTTTTGGCCATCCAGTGATAGTCTTTCCTCATTTGGTTTTATCTATCTACCTAACTTTTAGCTTTCATTAATTTACCCAAGTGTTATTCCAAAATAGCCATATGGGATAACTATTCTTGAATAATTCCAAGTGTACTTTTAACCCAAATTACCTGAATCCACTTTAAATGTAAACCCTACCTAATTCCAGAAGATTTGTTATATTTGGGTAAGTCCATAGTTCTAGATGGTTTTAGTGCACAGAGCTGGATCAGCTTTGTGGCAAAACCAGTAGTCCATCAATCTGGGCCAGGGTTTAAGGACTGGCTTGCAGAAGCAGGTCTGCACCTGGGCATACTGTCAGCCTCACAGCCTTCTCATACTGTTTCTTTTGCTGAACCAAATAAATTTTTGGTCTCTAAAATGATCTCTGCCAAAGTCTTTAGATGGAGGAAATGCTTTTTTAGAGTTTCATGATGATCCTCTTCACTTATAATTTTTCCTTATACATAGTAAACATAGCAACTTTCAAAAAGAATAATTCATTCCAAACAATTACTTGAATTGTTTTAGATCTGGATTGGTTGGAATGACCCAATCCTTCCTTCTTAACTTTCTCAGATAACTGCATACTCCTTCGAAAATTCTCAGACTTTTAATTTAGTTCTTTTAAAGTTTTTTATTAAACCTGACCATAATCCTTAAACACGCCAGTAAGAAAATAATTTACAGCCCTCCGAGCAATGTTGAGTTACTGTTTAAATATAGCAAATTATATCCAAGACCTGATCTCTCGTCAATATCCTCTCATGTGATTTTGTCAACCCTGGATTGTTTTAATCATTGCTCTTTCAATAATGCTCATGCGTTCAGCAATTAAGCCTCCTGTTTCTTCTTAAAAGACTTCAGAGCCTCAGGTTGCATTTATTTATAAATTGTACTTTTTAATAGCAGTTCAGTGCTGTTGGTAATTCTGAGCCCTGAGGAAGGCTGGTTTGGCTGAAACATCAGCTCTGCTTGATAGATGGAATGATTTTGTTGAAGCTACAAAGAAAATGAGGCTTTAAATAAAAATGTATTGAATTTTGTGCACACAAAACTGACTGATATAGGAAGGTGCAGGAGAAAAGATTTATTAAGAGGTTCTATACCAGGTGTGGACAAAGTTCCTTATCACTTTGCCAGTAGTCCCCATTTTATTTACTGGACCCACTTCTGAAACAGGGAGGATGTATGTTGATAGTATCTGAATCTATCAGATTCACAGGTGCATCAGTTCTTCTGATACATCATAGAGATCTGAAGCACAAGGATTATGTCAGCAGTGAGGGTGCTTAAATGTTCCTATCCTTTCTCTAGCAATGGTTAGTGCAGGTCAGAGTAGTTGATAAAAGCTGGCAAGTGATCAAGTCTAGTGGTCCCATTTTTATGGATACTGGTGGGAGAATTTTGGAAAGTGTTGTAATTCACAGAATTATCTGACCTTCTTTAAATTAGGGAGGGTGGTCTCCTCAGATGAGATTTGGATAATTACAGTAATAATAATAAAAAGGAACCAAAAAGTACACAAAGTATGAAGTGATGAGATATTAAAAATCTATGGGTAATAGGAGCTAGACTATTTTTGAAAACTTGAACAGCTACAAGGGGAAAGGCTAAGTAACTTACCTCCTGCTGAGGTATGAACCAAGTTGGCTTTGATCAGCACAACTCCCTGCTGTTTGTCTCATCTGCTTCATTTCCAGTTGTGGGTTACAGCCAGGTTTTTTTTTTTTCATAATGCCCCTAAGACTAATAGTTATCATGACAATATTCTGTTTATTTGGAACATCTTCCAGTATCTGAAAGGAGGCAAAATTAAACAATTTATTCTCTAAAGCACAGTAAGTTTTGACAAAAATATAAGCAAAAGTTAGAGAGAACTGATTCAAATGGAAAAGAATAATCAGATGTCAGCAAACTGGAATGGAATTGGAGCCTTTTTCTCTTGCCAGTGTCTAGATTGTGTAGTGCATTCTCTGTGTTCTCATTTAACCTGGTCTTGTTCTCTTTTATGCTTACTATCTGCAAAGCAGCCCTATTTAAGGTTAATGGCTAGAGCACATGAGCTACTGCTGAACCCTTCTGATTGTTATCATTTCTGTTGTTTGTTGGTTTGTAAAAGGGAATAATAATGTTGTATCATCCACCTTCTTTCTGAAGACCAAAGGAATACAATTTGATCCAGGTTTCAAACAGTGCAGTATAATGTATGGCAGCTACACTATCAGATCATATTTGTCAGTCCTCCTTAAGCAGTAATTATTCCCTGTCAAATGGCTTGGTTTCATTATTTTCTCTGGAATGGAAACAGTCTATCTGAGATTTGAAGGGGATTACAACTATATTTGAGTCAGTCAGTAGCCAGATAGCTTTGTGCTCTGATACTTGCATAAAATACATCATTTTTTCTCCATGCCTACATTGTTCAGGTAACTAACTGAATTTTATAGAGCTGTACTATTTATAATTTGCTGTTCATTGGTTAGTTTTATAGTATCAGCCATTTGAGCATGGCTGAAACAGGAACAAAAAGAATTTATTTAGGTAACTAAGCAGCACAATGCAAAGGTGCCTATTTGAAATTAAATGTTTAGAAGCTTTCTGTATTAAATGATCTTACTGTGAAGAAATTTATGAATTTCAAATAATGCATGACTCCAAGAATTCCATGACCTGTTTACAACCCATCTGATTGCCAAAAAACCCAACAAAACAACAAACTAGGGACAATCTTGGGGATAGCTCTGTCAGGCCTTCAGTCAGTGCAGATGTAGTTAGGGATCTTCTGGAAGGGCTAGACATTTTTAAATCTGCAGGTCCAGATGCCCTTCACCCAAGGGTGTTGAGGGAGCTGGCAGGGGTACTCACGGAGCCCTTGGCCCAGCTGTATGAGCATTTGTGGTCATCTGGTCAGGTGCTGGGGGGATTGGAAACTGGCTAATGTGGTCCCAATTTTCAAGAAACGGAGGAAGGAGGATCCAAGTAATTATAGGCCTGTAAGCCTCACCTTGGTGCTTGCGAAGATCTTGGAGAGAATCATCAAGGAGCACATCTGTGGGGGGCCTGCAGGGGAGATCATGCTCAGAGGCAATCAGCATGGGTTCATCAAAGGCACGTCCTGCCTGACCAACCTGATTGCCTTTTATGACCAAGTAACTAAATCCTTGGATGATGGTGTCGCCATGGACATAGTCTTTCTAGACATTAAGAAGGCCTTTGACACTGTCTCTCACCCCATTCTCATCAATAAATTAAGTGACTGTGGCATTGATGCCTACACTGATGGGTAAAAAATTGGCTGATGGGGCGCACCCAGAGGGTAGTGGTGGACAGGTTGTACTCAACCTGGTGAGATGTGAGCAGTGGAGTACCCCAGGGCTTGGTCCTCGTGCCCGTACTGTTTAACATCTTCGTCAGCGACTTGGACGAGGGGGTGGAAAGCACGCTCTCCAAGTTTGCTGATGACACGAAGATGTGGGGCAAGGTGGACACACTGGGCAGTTCCCTTCTTGAAAGCACAGAGGCAGAAAGGGATCTTGGAGTCATTATTGACTCCCAGATGAACATGAGCCGCCAATGCCAGACCGCAGCCAGCAAGGCCAGCCATACCTTGTCAGGCATCCAAAAGTGCATCTCAACCCGGTCCAGAGAGATGATACTCCCCCTCTATGTGACTTTGGTCAGACTGCAGTTGGAGTACTATGTCGAGTACTGAGCGCTGCACTTCAAAAGGGATGTGGCCAGCCTGGAAAGGGTTCAGAGGAGGGCCACCCACTGGGGGGAGGGCAGCAGGACAGGCCTTATGAGGAGAGACTGAGGGACCTGAACCTGTTCAGCCTCAGCAAGAGGAGGCTAAGGGGGGACCTGGTGGCTGCCTACAAGCTCATCAGGGGGAATCAATAGCAAATAGGCATAGCCCTTTTCTCCCCAGCACCACCTGGGGTGATGAGGAACAATGGTAATAAGCTGATGGAGAATAGGTTTAGGCTAGAGATCAGAAGGCAATATTTTACAGTTAGGGTGGCCAAAATCTGGAACCAACTTCCCAGGGAAGTGGTCCTCGCCCCTCCCTTGGGCAAATTCAAGAGGAGGTTGAATGATCACCTGTCTGGGGTCTTGTGAACCCAGCGTTCATTCTTGCCTGTGGCAGGGGGTCGGGCTAGATGATCTGTTCAGGTCCCTCCTGACCCTAGCTACTATGAAACTACTATGAAACTATTTATTGAATAATTATTCACTGGGGTCTAGTGCAGAGGATACCCGGTGAAAACCTCATGACTGATTCATTTATTGCAGGAGGGGTTTGGGTTTTTTTGTCTTGGTGTCTTTTTAAATGGGTTTGCCCTCAAGTTTTTCCACTCAAAAGGTGAAGAAAAGTAATAAAGCTAGGCCCTGAAATGTATAAACCAGTTTACCATGTGAAAAGATTCGCCGATTTTCATTGTGCTAACATGTAATTATCTTAGATCTTTTCTTTATATCTTGTAGCAGAATTGATTTGTCATTTCTGTTTATTATTTAAAAAGAAAAGAATCTACAAAATACACTGCTGCTCATTTACTTTTTAGGTGTTGCATTAGTGTCAATTTTATTCCCTTCCTGAACATATTGTCACCACTTATACTCCCTGGTTGTGCAAGGCATACTACTTTTGCAATGACTGAACTATTTGAGGTAGGAGGAAGGTATCGCTCATTTCAGACTCCTGTAAGATATGTAGATTCATGGGTCAGCATACTGGTATTCTCATATAGATAGCAACATCTTTTAAATGATATACACTGTGTTAGAAAACATCTCATCAGAGATTGGACTTACCTTTTAAGGAACCAGTCTGAGAATAGTTATATTTCCTAGCCTAAGTTTTGACATTAAGGTTGCTCAGGTTATTAAATGGCCTCCAGTGGTGTGTAGTGACATGCAGATAAAGGGAAATTAATAGGGTTTAGGGAGAGACATTACAAATAAACCCATTTAAGTGATCAGAAACTGATTTAAACCTGTAACAGAACAGATGTTCAGTGCATATAAAACAGTTTGAAAATGGCTGAAACCAATTTGAGATAAACCTGGCTGAATGTAGTATCAGAATTAACTGATTTGGCTCAAACTGGTCCCAGACCCCTTGCTGGTTTAAGTTAAATCAGACTCCCCCAGCATCCCAGCATGCTCTCTGGGCTGGGTAGGGCTCTTTGCTCCACAGCAGGGCTGGCCCCTCCCCTCTGCTCCCTGGCTGCAGCTCCTGCAGAGACTGAAGGCATCTGTCTGGCTTCTAATCCCCCCCCCCCCAACTCTAAGTAGGGATTCCTCTGTCCCCTCTGCCTTACACAGGAACACAGCATTAGCTAGCAGACCACATGCTGGTTACTGTCTGTCTGTGCCTTGGCAGACGGGGCAAAGGCAGAATCAACAGGTAGCTGGTAATGTCCCTCTGTTGTTTTCTTAATGGGGTGATAAACACTGTGTTATCAATTCCCTGCTGAGCTGGTCAGGAGAGGGGGGAACCCCTCCCTAATCAGTGGCCATGCCACCCTCAGCTCAGCAATGTAGCATTGCCTGGCTTCTAGGCTGAGGCACTTCAGGCATTTGCCTGGATTTTTTCAGTCCAGAGGGAATGTCTGTATGATTACAAAACAGTTTAGCCAAGCCAAGTTAGACTAATCTGTGAAGATTGAATCAATTCAGGCTCAGGCTTTTTGAATGTCTTTCCC
>NW_005842010.1:673831-678402 GCF_000455745.1 Alligator sinensis
AGCCAGGGAGTTAGGTGCCTTAATACTTTTTGTGTTTTCCTGTTGCCGTCAGCAGAAAAGAGGAGTTGTGCCCCTTGTGCTTATCATTATTCTACACCTACTGTGCAGAATACTTTTATGAAAATAAAATGGTGATGTTCAAAATTCCATTAAATAAAAGAATTCAAGGCTTACAAGGAACTAATATTTCCCTTGGAGCTCTGTTTCTTAAAGAGATCCAAAAGAAGCCTGATGTGCTTGAATTGGATAAGAACTGGTTATCGGTTTCATGAGGCCTTGGTTCCACTTGTGAGTTGCTTTATCACCTCCCCATGCATACTTTCCCAAATGTATATTTTAAACCTTTGAAATAATCTGCCCTGTCTCTTTGGCTAGGGACAGAAATTACACATAAACCAGTATACGTAATCAGAAACCAGTTCCAATCTGTAATACAATATGGCTAGGTACAGACATTACACATAAACTGGTTTAAATGATCAGAAACTGGTTTAAACCTTTAACAGAAGCTAGGTGCACATAAACCAGTTTCAAATTGGTTTAAGATCAACCTGGCTGACTGTAGTATCAGACTTAACCGATTTGGGTCCAACTGGTTCATGCAATGTCTGTCCCAGATGTTAAATTAAAAGTAGAGTCCTCCAGCATCCCAGATGCTTTGCTGCCCTGGGCTGTGCTAGGCTGGGCTGTCTGCTCCAGAGAACAGGGCTGTCCCCACACTCTGCTCCCTAGCCAGAGCTCTAGAGGAGACTGCAGGCACAGCAGGGTCTGCCTGGCTTCCCCCTGCCTGACTGCCCCTCACCACTCACTGCTCAAGCAGGGATCCCCCTCCCACTCTCCCTCCCTCCCATCTCCCACAGTACGGACCCCAGCCCCACAGACCTTAGGCATGTAGTATGTTAGCTAATGCTGAGAGGTGTGTGTGTGTGTGTGTGTGTGTGTGTGTGTGTGTCTCCAATTTCACTGGGACAGGCAGACAGAACAGTTTTCATTTAAAGCTTTTTGGAACTAATCAACAGGTCAGCTGTTAATGTCTCTCCATTCCTTCCATGAAAAAAGCTGTTTAAGAAGAGCTTGAAATAATGAGAGAGGCTTTTGTTTTGTTGATTGGCTGCTAAATGCTGTGTTATCAGCTCGCTGGCTCCCTTGCCTGTCAGGTTTGTTGCAGGCAGTATGAAGAAGCAGGGAGAGGTTGATTTAAAAGCTCAGTATCCTCAGCAGATGCATGCACTGCACACAAGCAGTCCTTCCTTCCCCTCCTCCCTTTGTCTCAGAATGCTGGCTCAGGGCTAGGAACATTCCTTGCCCTTGAGCAGTTAGCGGGGAAAAGCCTGGGACTGTGCAGGCAGGGCAGCGGCTTAAAATCCTCCCTAATCAGAGCATGCTACTGGGCCCCAGCCATGCCCTGCCCCCTCAGCTTATCACTGTAGGAGGGAAGGGAGGGCTGCTCTAGGCTCCCCTCACCTGGCTTTTAGCCTGAGCCATTGCAGGCATGTGCCTGTATTTCCTCAGTCCAGAGGGAATATTTATGCACTTGCAAACCAGTTCAGTCCAGCTAGGTTAGACTAACCGCAAAGATTGAATCAATTCAGGATCAGGCTTTTTGAATGTCCGTTCCTAGCTTATAAATTCAGTGCACATTAACCACTTTCAAAATGGCCAAAATCAGTTTAAGATAAACCTGGATGGATGTAATATCAGACTTAATTGATTTAGGTTTGGTTTACTGAACTACTGTCCCAGATCCCCTCCAAATTCAACTTAACTTAGTCACCCAACATCCCAGGATACTTTATACCTCCTTTGCAAGGGTGAGCAGGCTTGCCTTGGCTGAGACTGTCTGCTCCAGTTGAGCAGGGAGGCATGCGACACTGCAGACTTTATTTCTGGAATCAAAAAATGAATGTTCACTTGCTTATTGGTTTGATCTACACAGCTTAGTAGGGCTGCACAAAATTTTAATGGGTGTTTTATTTTGAAGCTGTTTGCACTCATTTTGAGCTTGAAACAGCAAAATTGAAATGAAACGAAAGGCTATGCAATGGTTTTGAAACAAAATGAGGGAACTTGAAATATTTCAAAAGTTTTGAAATGTTTTGAGTTTCAAAGCAGCCGAGTGGCAGGAGGTGAGGGAGAGCCAGGGCTGTGCTGTGAGTGGCTCCGCCAGCCCCACAGAGCTCAGCTCAGTGACAGGAGGTGGCGGGAGAGTCAGTGGCAGAGCCACTCCAAGTGCCATCTGGCTCTGAGTGCAGCCCTGGCCACTAGCTCTCCCCTGCTTCCTGCCGCCAGGCTCAGCTTCATAGGGCTGTGGACTCTTCCACCACCAGGCTGTGCTCACCAGGGCTGTGCTCCAAGTGGCTCCACCACTGGCTCTTCTGCTGCCTCCCACCACTGGGATGAGTTCCATGGGGCTTGCAGAGCCACTTGGAGTGCAGCCCTGGCTCCAAACACAGCCCTGGTGAGCACAGCCCAGTGGCTGGAGGCTCCAAAGCCCCATGGAGCTGAGCCTGGCTGCAGGAGCTGATGGAGAGCCACTGGCCAGGGCTGCACTCGGAGTGATTCTGCCACTGGCTCTCCCACCACCTCCCGCTGCTGGGCTGAGCTCCATGGGGCTTGTAGAACAGCTCAGAGCACAGCTGAGGCTCTCCCCAACCTGCTGCCACTGGGCTGAGCTCTGTGGGCTGGTGGAGCTGCTTGGAGCACAGACCTGGCTCTGAACGTAGCCCTGGTGAGCACAGCCTGGCAGCTGGAGGTTCCACAGCCCCATGGATCTGAGCCTGGCTGCAGGAGGCAACAGAGAGCCATTAGCCAGAGCTGCACGCAGAGTGGCTCTGCAACTGGCTCTCCCACCACCTCCCACCACCAGACTGAGCTCCATGGGGCTGATAGAGCTGCTTGGAGCACAGCCCTGGCTCTCCCCTGCCTCCTGCAAGTGGGCTGAGCTCCGTGGGCTGGCAGAGCCACTCAGAGCACATCCCTGGCTCTCCCCCTCATTCTGCCACTGGGCTGCACTCTGAGTGGCCTGGTGGTGGTAGGCAGGGGAGTGCCACTGGTCATGGCTGTGCCACCGGCTCTCCACCACCTTCCGTCACCTCCTGCCACCAGGCTCAGCTGCTGTGCTGTGCTAGCCAGGGCTGCACTCCAAGCAGCTCTGCCACTGGCTTTCCCACCACTGGGCTGAGCTCTGTGGGGCTGGCAGAGCCACTTGGAGCACAGCCCTGGTGAACACAGTCTGGCAGCTGGAGGCTCTGCAGTCCCATGGAACTGAAACTGGTGGTGGGAGGCAGTGGAGATCCAGTGGTGGAGCCACTCAGAGTAGAGCCCTGGCTCTGCACATAGCCCTGGGTAGTGGCTCTCTGTCTCCTCCCACCACCAGGCTCAGCTCCATGGGGCTGTGGAGCCTCCAGCCACCAGGTTGTGCTTGCCAGGACTGCACTCTGAGTGGCTTCACGGAAGGGGCTACCATCCCTGCAATTTTCATTCAAATCTGACAAGAAATGACAAAGTTACAGGCATTTTCATGATTCCCCATTATAGTCTATGGGTGAAACACTGAACTGTGTTGAAGCAGCGAAACAGTTTTAAGAAAACAAAATGGAACAGTGCTTCAAAGTGAAATGAAATAATGAAAAGCTGTCCCTTCGAAATGGCGAAACAGAAGTAAAAACAAAATGATGCAGTTTCGCGCATCCCTACAGCTTAGACTAATTTGCAAAGACTGAACCTCAAATTGTTGAGCCCCAGCTCAAGTCTGGGATCGTGCCCGGTATGCAAAAGCCAATAAAGATACCAGGGGTGAAAGTATAAAGATTTATTGCTAGCAATACAAGGTGCAAGCGGAATAATTTCACGTAACAAGCACACAGATTTTTAATTCTAAGCATCTTTTATACAGGAGTATTGGACCTTCATAAGCATTCTTGTTTGCTAATTGGTTATAAGGGAGTGACGCAAGGAGTTCTTTACTGAGCATGTCTCTATACCTGTGTTTTAGCTATGTATCTCATTTCCATACATGTATGTTTCATTAGCATACTTTCTCCCCACCCAGGGGTGTGATTCTCAATATTCAAATCAGCTCTTTGCCCTAGTCCTCTGATTCTGCTTTTGTTTTCAAGCCTCCTTTATCTAAGAATGTCTCCTCCTTATCATTGCAGATGGGCATTAGTTACATAACAGAGACTTTTGCTTGGGCTTTGTATAGTGGTTTCTAGGTCGAACCTGACAAAATCCAACTTGCAAATTGATTCAACCTCAGGCTTCTTGATTGTCTTTGCTCAGCCTTTTTGACTAGGAGACCAACTACATTCAAGAAAAGAGGCAGACTGGGGATGGATCTGTAGCTTTTCACTTGTATTGCTGTGTGGTTCACAAACTAGCAAATAGTGGGGGATTCCCAGTTAAATGAAAGTACATCTCTTTTACACTATACTCTTTTTAGTGTAGTTGCAAAGTAAAAGGTAATGTTTGAACTTTGGTGTGAGTACCCTTTGGTACATCAGCTAATTTTAAGAAGCCCACATAGCAGCTCTTCCCATTGCTTTTCTGCCCCTCAAGCATATGTAATATGT